>NC_090929.1:1587995392-1588307177 GCF_040938575.1 Ambystoma mexicanum
CTAGCTAGGAACATAAGTTGTTATATGGGTGTCCAGTCATTATCTCGAAAACAAAATGTCGAATTACAATAATGTCGAAAACAAAAATGTCGAATTGTTTTTTTTTTAATTTACATGTTTTTTTGGGGTTCCGGTGGTAAAAAAAAGGGGTAAAACATAAAAAAAATTAAAAAAGAGGGGTTGGGGGGGAACCCCCCATTTCGAATAAAAATCAACAAAAAAAAAAGAAATTCGACATTTTTGTTTTCGACTTTATTTTTTCGACATTATGACTTTCGACATATTTGTATTCGAGATTATGACTATAAACCGTTATATGTCTTTTGATCACAGGCTTCAGAACTCAGCTAAGCTGTTGTGTCTCAACCAACCCATGTGCAGCTGTTGTCCCTTGAATCAAGGGTTGGTTACTTCTGTGTGGCTTTTGAATGACCGTTCTACCGAAATTCAGAGCTGGGTAATATATTTGCTTATCTGCCTTGACCAATCACTTGGCAGCATTCAATTTTGCTGTTGGGGGTTAAAGCATAGTGTGTGTATGCTTCTTTGTAAGAGCCTGGCTAATATTTTCTACTAATTCATGAGGATTGTTAAGCTTCAGAGATGGCTGAGTTTATCTCGAGGCCTCCTTATGTGTCACCTACTCAATTAGTGTAAAAACTCACATTTGCTTGTTATCATTATGAGTGTCCCTAGTGGTTCCCTTTCAAGTGTTTACTGCTACAATACTTGTCATGAATATGTGGTTATACTCATGTATATGGTCTGCACTTTATGGCTTACTTGCCCCTCAGGGACACTGCTTACTGAAGCACGGCTACTAGCAAATTTTGGGCCTACACAGGGAATTTTACATGCTTGGGTCTGCCTCCTCTATATCCTCGTGTTTCATGAAAGGGACTTTCGGATCTTATATTTGAGTGCACGTTGGGGGCTTTGGATACAATCCCCAACATCAGTTATGCATTTATTGCTTTTGGTATTAAGGTGAGACACTGAATCTTTTTTTCCAAAGCCCAGCAAACATTAGTCTGATGAATAGGAGAGTTCAGGTACTTGTACCATGGGCCTTACCATAAATATTTTTCATTTTTCTTTTAAATATCTTATATTAACATTCTTTTATTTTTAGAACCAGTATATGTTTTCTAAATAATTGTCATATAGTGCATTGAATGCCTTGACTCTATTTGTATGCCTCTAACGGTCAACAATCAAAATATTTGATTTGGTAGAAACAGTCTTTTGTTCAAATGAGTTCATTAGAATCCTTCAATAGTCTCCTTTTTCCATGATGACACATCCACTTTCACCTCAGGTGCGCCTCACCATTTAGCTGACTTAAGGGCAGCTGGATGCCTGCTTATTGTTTTAAATGTGTATTAACATTTTGTATTGTCTCTCTCAGATCTGCCAACCTTCAATATGGGTCCTGGGCTGACTTAACTAAATAAATAATTTTTAATGTAACTCTAATTTAGAGGTAAGAGTGTTTTTTAATGGAGAGCACACCCTTCTTCCAATGTATGTACGCACTGGTGGTATTCATTTTTTTTTTTTTACTTTCCTAACTCCTCTTAGTCTGTTTTTGTAGGATTCAAATTACAGACACTCTCCACATTATTTGCACCTGGGCAAGGCTCTGCACCAAAAGGACAAAAACATGTTGAGCACAATTGATGTTGGAATAATGCATAGGAACATATATTATCATGTTCAATATGTTTTTTGGGGAAAAACAATATTTTCATAATATGTTTTCAGTGTTTTTGTACACTTTCGTATATCTGCCATACATGCTGTGTTTTGTTTGTAAATCTGGACGTTTGATTAGCGTAAGTGTGGTGACACACTAAGCACTGTATGGAATAGAATTAATTTACAAACTAATAACATCAGTGCAAGAATCAGTATGGAAGCTGCACATTTTGAAAGAAAGTGAATGCCATTGGTGACTCAATACATAGATGGCTTTTATGAGATAGAGTCACTGATTCCACTCCCTGTTTTCTATTCCCAGTTCCTTGATTCCAGAACCTGGTCGCTTCATTCTAGTCTGCAGATTTAGTTTTCTAGTTTCCTTGCTTTTAGACCTACTATGTGTCAGTAGTGTCCTTCATCACAGTCTATAGTTTTGGTAGGTTCTAGTTCATAGTTCAGAATGGTGTATCTTGAGTCGGTTTTTTCTAGTTTGCAGTGACCTTCCACAGAGCCCTTGTGCTTAATGTGCTGTATTTATGCGAATGGCTGTGTTCCCTACTTTGGTTTCTCTAGCCAGATATGTTGTCTTATCCTTTACATCCCCTTGTAATGTAGGCTTTCTTTTCTTTCCCTTTAGTTGTATTCACTATTTAGAACTAACATTTGCTTAGACCTCCTGTTCTGTTCCTGGCTATTCCTGTGAAGTTTGGTGTTCCTGTTCTTGTCCTCACTTGTATAAGTCATCTGGGATTTGTCTTCTGGGTTCCCAGCAGGTAATCTCCATCCTTTCCTGTACTGCATCTCTGTATTATCCATTTTGCCATACTTAATAGAGTGCTAGTTCTGTTTTTAGGAGTAACACATTGGGCCTCATTACGAGTCAGGCGGTACCGGGTTACCGGCACCGGTAAAGGTGCCGGTGCCGTCAACCCCGTACTGCCCGATTCCGAGTCCCCCTCGCGGGACCCGCTCTGCACGTCTGGTCTCACCAGATGTTTAGAGCGGGTCCCGCAAGGGGAAGAGGGAGCAAAAATGGGCCATCTCGTAATGGCCCGTTGTTTGCTCCCTCTCCCATTCCCATTCAGCCCTATGGGGGCTGAAATGGGAATGGGGAAGGACCGTGTCCGGGTCCTCGGAGGGAGGAATTACCTGGCCTTCCGGTCTCGGAAGCCAATAGTGGCATGGCTACCGCCAAACTCGTAATGAGGCCCATTGTTTAGTTTCCATTGGACCACTACAATCTTTGAGTATGTTTACTTTGTTTACTTTGTTCAAGTCTTAAGAATTATGCAAATAAATCCACTCCCGACGGTCCTTTCCTTGTGCATTCAGAGTAATGTAACTTACCTTGAAGGTTAGAGTTTCTCCTGAAATCATTGCAAACACCTAAACCAGTGTAGATCCAAAGTAGATCCAATGTGGGAACTAAATGAACTTATCATAGTTGTATTATCTATACTTTTTGGTTTATTGCTTTTATTGTGCCTCCTTACCTACTGTGTATATTTATCATCATTGCTCTGCAAGCCTTGCTTTGTCATTATCGCTTTTATAATGTCCTTTCTTCTGCTGTGCGATTCTAGTCCCCCCTCATCCCTTTTACAGCAACTCATTGCACTTTCTCTTTCGGATAGATGCACCGCCAATCTATTGAAAATAAACAAATGTTTAATTCAGAGGAGACATGTACATGTTCATCTGATCAATCAATTATCAAAATGAACCAGGATCTATAAAGAATTGTAAACTGGGAAACGGACACACTCTCCTACATATAAAGACAAACTCAACATTATGTACAGTTAAATGCATGCAATGTGAAATAGGTAATGATTGTATCGGGGCCTCTGTGAACCTGAAATGGGAAACTTTACAAAAACATATGCCCAATGAAGTTTTTAAACAACAAATGAATATGGGTACATTACAAGCAAGAGTTGTTTATCTGTCTCCTATGCATAATGTGTACATTAACATAATGAGCTTTATTTTGTGATAACACTTTTTTAACACTTATGTTTGCTTTATCATAAATGCACAGTATGAATGCTATGCCACAGTAGGAAATGGCTAAACTGGCTGCACCAACATGCCAGTCTAGCCATGAAATACACAAACAATGCTTGCTTTATCAGAGGATGTCCAGTAAAACATGTTTGGCATGCCACATTAAGAAAAAGCTAGAATGCCTACACCAAACAGCCAATCTAGTCAACCGATAATGCATCAAGCTTGCTTCATCACAAATAATCTGTGATAATGCAAGCATAATGATAAGTATTATTACGTTGCTAGACTTGCATTTTGGTGTAACCAATCTACCCATGTATTACAGTGGCATGTATACTAGGTGTGATGCTGGAAATGCTCTGGAGGGCCAGGGCCTCTACGCCCATGACCCACTACTCCCCAAGTCTGTGTCTTCTATTTGTTTTCTGCACAGGAGTCCACCACAGAGCAGGGTAGGGTATGGACTGGTGGCAGCTACATGCTGATTTCACAGGAGATCTCGGTCACCCTCATTTTGGGACACCCAGGCCCTGCCATAGGAATCAAGAGATTCCTGAACAAAGTCAAGATGGCCACTGCACGCATCAAGGGTTTTTGCCTTTCCCTCTTGTTTCACAAAGTCCTGAGAAGCCCTGGCTCTGTCCCCATTTCCACTGATTGGTTGTTGGGTGGAAAGACTGTATATGGTTCTGGGGCTGCCATTCCCAGAGACTGCTTGTTTTGGGTACAGCCTCTATTGGTGGAACCTGACTGAATGGAAAGGGGAGTCAACTCACATTCTGTGTTGTGGGTGTTTGGTTTTGGTTCTGTGTCACAGCGCCTCTGGTCTGCCTGAGCCAGCCCTGTCCGAACTGCAGTGAATGCAGTGTGTGCTCTGAAAGGCTAGGAGTTGCACCCAATACACATCCAATGTTTTGGATGTATGGTTTAGGGTGAATGTCCTGAATACCTGTGAGCCTGATTGGGTGCTGGATGAATGCACTTGTGTGTGATTGGCTGACCGAGCATAGCTCAGCCTGAGCTCACTTACCTATGTGTCAGAAGCTGAGAGTTTTCCTGAAGGCATATCCTGAATCCATCTGGAGGCAGAAGTTCTGCTGCTGCAACTCTTCACATGACCCAAAGGCTGATGTGAAGATT
Organism: Ambystoma mexicanum; assembly: GCF_040938575.1. Taxonomy (NCBI): domain Eukaryota; kingdom Metazoa; phylum Chordata; class Amphibia; order Caudata; family Ambystomatidae; genus Ambystoma; species Ambystoma mexicanum. The sequence continues at coordinate 1,588,000,244 of NC_090929.1, forward strand.
CAACTACTGATCAAGAGATGACCTAGACAGGCAACCTCTTCCTGTAGCTATGAGTGGAGATTGTGCAACTGCTGTTCTTCACCCAAAGTGTCCTGGACGCCAGTCCTGGGTGCCTGCAATTCCTGTAGAGGTATATTTGTGGGTCCTGAAGAGGAGTGACAGGATTTCTTGAGCCCAAGAAGTGAACCACCATCTTCCAGTATCCGGAGGCAACCCATGACCAGAAGGAAGACAAACTGCTGTATAGAGGGGGTACCCTGGCTTAGTGCTACTCGATGCCCAGAGATTGCCAATGTTCAACCAACTGAAGAAATATTCAAGTGGCACTACAACCTCGACATCTGTTCACTTTCCCCTGGCTGAGGAAGTCCAGTGTCGGCCCCTGCTGAGAAGTGACCCTGGTTGTTTTCCCGCCACTCTGCATTGAAGAATGATTTCTTATAGTCCAAACTATGTGGTGGACCACAGAGAAGTCCAGTGCTCAAGTCCAACTCACCGAAGCATTCCTGTCCTCCGTGCTGCAGCTGCAGCACCGAAGAATCAACTGGTGACAAACCACAAACCGACAAACCATGATACCTAATTCTGCCATTGGATCCGTCGCCACTTTAGGTCGCAAACAAAAACTAAAGGACTCACCCTCACCATCCAAGCCCTTTTGAGGTCCACAGTAAGTTTAATCTTCGTAGGACATCCACAGCCGTCGTAGCAATGTGACCAAGAAGACTACCGCAACAAACCTCACTGCTGTCGTTCCGACACTAATTCGTTACCTTCTCCTGCTTGACAGCAATGAAAGAGTGACTTCTTCTTCTAGAACAGGTGCATCCTCAAAAGGCCTTGTTGAGTAAACCTGAGAGACTCCACCACTTCACCTTGTAAGGCACCCAAGGTACCCTGACGTGAAAGAGTAGTTTCCTCCCCAGGGTCCATCCCAGGGTCTCAGATTCGTCTTTGGTCCGGCTGCTCTGTTGCTTCCCAGGTACTTTGGGGTGGTGGGACCTGCAAACAGTAAAACAGACAATTAACCAACATTCAAAGACTGGGTGGTGATATAAATGCAAAACATAACTTATCCTTTAAGTCAGGTTGCCCAGGTGGGGGGATCTCCTCACAGTGTTGCCCTATAACTCTAAAAAGCATTCTGGCGGTGCTCTGAAGTAATTGATTGCATTCCTACAACTGTGGCTTGAGGATAAACACTGTTTAGCAATTTTGGTGCATTTTACTACAACTACCAATTGGTGCATTATTGCTGAAGCTAAGAGTAACTGTGGTAACACATAGTACTCTGTATATTGTGTTAACTGCTGAAGTAGATTTTCCTGAGTACAAGGTGAGTCTTATTTATTTGTATAAATTCATCTGAACCTAATTTTTATCTAATAAAAGAACTGTGTTAGCACATAACATAGTGTGTGGACATTCCATTGTGGGGGTTTGGAGGTTCACGTTACCTAAGAACCAGCCTGCATTACCTTCCTTGAGTCTCAGCCTTGGTTGCTCGTCCATTGCTCCCATTTCAGTGGCTTGGCTGGGGTGCCTCTGTGACACTACGCCAACCATATAGTGGGTAGTACCACAGACAATCCCAACCAGTCTTTACAATATTCATCTGTGATAGATGCATAGTAATACATAGTCTTGCCACAGTAAGAAATGTCTTGACTTGCTACACCAAAATGACACTCTAGCCAGCTAATACAACTTATCATGGATGATAAGTGTTGTTACTTTGCTAGACTGGACTGCATTGCTGCAGCCAGTCTGGTTATTTGTGTTCTTTTACACTGGCAATCATGTTTTACTGTGCATCAATGTTAAAGCAAACGAGATATCATGTTTGCTTTAACCATAATGCAAAGCAAAAAAGGCCATGCTACTGGCGGAAATGGTTACCAGACTTGCTACAGCAATGCAGCCCACTCTAGCAGTGTAACAACACTTCTCATGCAATCATGAGAAGTGATGTGACATGGCTAGACTGGACGGCAATGCTACAGCCAGGCTGGTTTTACTTTATGCCTCTGGCACAGCATTTTGTACTGGCCATCATGGTTAAAGCAAAGAAGTGATTCGTTCTGCTGTGCTCCCCGGAGTATGCCCCAGAAGCCCTGCACGTGCAGGTAATTGCACCTTCAGAGATACAGTGCCTAAGCCGCCATCTGCAATGAGCCATGCAAGGCTGGAGAAGCAAACCCCCCCCCCCCCCCCCCCGCCTTACATGGACCCATTGGACATGTGCACTGAGGTGCGAACTGTCAGAGAGAAACCATGTTTCCTGTTGACAGTGAACACCAGCCCAGGAGCACTCCCTCAGCTTTGTGTTGCAGCTGAGGGAGCACTTAGGGTGTTCCCTATGCTGGCTATGAGATTCGTCTAAAAAGGGTGGCTCGATGCCCCATCGCCCATTATGGATGATCCGCTCCTTCGAATGAAATGCAATTAAAACCTGTGCATCACTCACTGCATTGTCCGTTTTGTGTACTCAATTTAGGACAAACATATTCTGCAGAATAGTACTCTCCCTTGATTCAAAGACTGCTAAATGGAAACTTAGATCTGGCAGCTATTTGTGTGAATAAACCTCCATCACGCTCCACGTGGAACAGGATACGTCCCACAGTATTATATGGAGAAGGTGGGAAGAAATGAGAGTGTTATGCCGCTGCTTCACAATATGACCGCTGGGAGGTATCTGCCCATGCTGGTGCAGCCCAATGTTTTGGAGGGCATTAATGGGATGAGGCTAGTGGTCAACATTACATGTCCAGGCAGCCATTGTGGCAGATTTATTAAGCAAATCATATTTGCCGTTATTGCCGATGTCCATCTGACAATACTGTCCACACAGGACGTCATTATTTGAATATTTGCCCCATATGTATGAGTCACAAAACCCCCCACACAGCTCCTGCAGCCCACAAGCCACAAAGCACCACAAATGGCCATAAACTCCACTTCACCCTAAACCAACACACAACACACCCCGCATAACCCTTGCACCATGTTCATACCATTCCAAACCAAACACCACCAAACATATCCATGTGTCCATCTCTACCACAAATCCCTATATGGGCACTCCGAAAAACCCCCCAAAGATATGATTGATATGGTTATTGCCATATCCAGTGGAAGCGACATGGAAGCATCCAACTGCCCAGTGTGAGCACCACTCGATGGGGAACATGGGTGAGATTATAGAGCTGATATTTACTCTCCATTGTTTTGTAATATAGTACTTGTAAACCTCCATGAGATACACTACTAAATCAAAAATCTAAGGTGAAGTTCTAATAAATGGAACATGTCTTTTACCAGTGTCATTTCTTCTTTGAATTGTTCATGGATCTCCAGAAGGTGGAGAATGAATGAGAAGACCCTTGAGGTTTCCTTAGTGGTCCGCAACATGTGACTTCTATGGAGTGTATTGGAGTTGGCCGGGTGATCTTCTTCTCTGCTGAGCATCGGGTTCTGGCACTCATCTTTCTTTAGCATACTGGCCAATACATATGGTATGTTTATTCAGCGATGTGTCAACTCTGTCCTTTGATACAACATTTTTAGTAAAGTGGTAATTGCAAAAACAAGAGTTGGGATTGCATGGGATACTTGCTGCATGGGAAACTTAAATGCTGCAGAAGGTAAAACACATAAATTCCTCATGAAGGGCACCTGATGTTGCACATGCAGTTCCAACTCATGATTGGCTGGTATTTTAAAAACAAGTGCTATTTTAAAAAATTCCATTAACAAAACCACCATTCACCATACATGAGTGTCTGAAAGAACGTCCTGTACACTCTGGTATACCTTTGCTGACTGAGCCCTTCTGAGGACCTCCTGATGTGCTCCAGGGGGCCCTGGATACTATCTCCAGGCATGTGGCCTGGAATATCTATGTTTGCATGAGCACTAAATCTAACACTGGAAATATAATATCATCAACATCATCACTCACATGGAGTTATGAGGCAATGGGGTACTTGCTGTTTCCGGCTCTGCCAACCTTACCGGAACAACTTCCCCAGTCTAAACTGAAACATAAAAAAAAAACACTTGGCTAATTTGCAACTCACAATTGTGTAGATTCTGGGCACCTGCTGTAACCATGTAGTGCAGGTGGAATTAGGTCCAGTTGTGGTGGTGGTTGCATTGCAGTGTTGTCTAGACCACTGGTGTTCCATCTGTTCCAGCATTATAATATTCTGAGTCATCATCATTAACAGCAACTCCTCCTCACCTTTTCCCTTAGATGGAGTTCCAGCACCTGTGCAAAATCAGTGAGAAACTAGTCTGTAAATGTACAGGGATGCATGTGTGAGCAGTACACCACATACAAATTAAAGACCCATCTCTGAGTCCAGGACTTCGCTGTTCATGGGCAGTGTAAGGTTTCTTGGACCTGCACTTGGATATATGTTGGCATTCCACGGTGGGAGATGTGGTCCTTGTAGTTTTTATTGCAGACAATTGATTTGTGTCTTTACAAATCAATTAATTACATGGACAAGCAAAAAAGAATACACTACATGCGGTGCATGTTGTATTGAATGCTGTAATTGTAATTTGCGGGATTTATTCTTTCATCAACTGTGCGTGCAGCAGTTACTTCATAATGGTTGTGGCAACAGCACTAGCACAACAGCAGAATTTCCTAATTGATACTGCAGAACTCGTAATGAGATCAGGGGCTCATTAAAAGTACAGTGGTGCAGTAAAGATGGTGGTAAACTATTAGTAATTCAATTACTGCCATTTTACCACTGCATTACTGTGCACCACAGTTCCTACGAAACTCGTAATAAATAATAACCACAGGTACTTCAAAAAAGAGCACGCACCGGCAAAAGAAGTAATGCTATTTATTACAGAAGGCCGAGCACAAATCAAACAGAGCAGTGGCACAGAATTGATTGATGAGAGCTGGCAACTGATATACAGGGGGCATCATTTCTATACAAGTAATACAATATTTAGAATTGACATACTGTTGCACTTCAAGCTTTGTGTTTTTGTAGTTCCCACAAACACTATTGCTTAAGATAAGTAATTCCCTTATGGATAAACATACATTAGGCAAATATGATTTCAGAAAACAGAGCTGCTTTCACTTAGTTCATTTACTCCCGATGTGGCACCACATTGCTTTCCCACTCCTCCCACAAACAGCAATTATTAAAAACATTAATGATGACCTCCGCTTCTTTATTTACTTGCCATTGGTCAGCACCACGACGAATGGAACACGAGACGCCCTGATCTTGTGGGAAGGGAGACATTCACAAGGTACATGCAAGATAGTGACCATCTAATACATTGTACTGTACTCCATGAGGGCTGGTTACTTCCCAGGGACGTCAGAACTTTCCGTCTGATTGGACCTTCAGTGCATATGGCTCCCTTCCACTCCCTGGTCCCATGCCCGTTGGCTATAGGGCAAGTAAGACAATTGTGGTGGTGTGTGTGTGTGAATTGGGCCAACTTCCCCATCTCCCTTTTTCCACCGTGAGACTGGTTCATCGGCCTTGATCATGTCACCCAGTGCTTTCTCTGCAAATCTGGTCCGCTGTAGAAGAGCAGCCCCAACCCACCATTTTATTGCAGCACACAGGACATGTGTACGATGCAGGTCTTCAGGACGAAGCCCAACTTGGAGTCCTCCATAGTGTGTGTTTACCTGTAGTTTCCCCTCATTCATGCTGGTACCTACGAGTGTCTTCATGTCTTTTTTATGAACAAGGTATCCTGCCCAGGTAGAATAGAGTCAGAGAGGGAGAGAGACAGAAAGAGAGATAACTACAGCTACCAGTGTCCTAGTTTTTGATGTGGTGTCTCTGTTCACCCTATTTTACTCCAGCAGTTGGTAGATGTGCACCCCCACCCCTGTTTGGCGCTGAATCAGAAACTTCATTACAACTGCATCGTCGTTTTATGAGTTTGGTGTGTGATGTGCCTCCAGCTAAAAGCTGGATTTACTTCCTTCACTTTACTGACAAAAATCATTGGAGTTACTTCAGTGGAATTACCACTGGTGGTCATTTAAAAAAATTCCCCATAGAGTAATATGGACAACAAGAATGGGAAATGATACCTCCTTGCCACCATTCATAATCATGTGGTATATCCATAGGATCAAGTACCAGAAACAGTATTCCTGGTGTCAACTCTAGAGTTTTACTACTGAATTACTGGCAAACTCTTTTCACCCCATAAAAATAGGCAAATACTCCAAAAATAAATTAGATTGGAAAACTCCTCCCAGAACTGACGTACCAGCAAAACAATGCTAACATGAAGGCACTCTACTGTTATGAGTATATGTTCTGAAGAGGAACTGTAGTCTTTAAAAATATCTCGTAACCTGCATGAAATACTAGCTGTTATGAAGTATAGATAACGAAAAATACCAGTTTCGGAGTTAAAATATGGTTTTATTTGCCTTAACACTAGCTCTATTCAAATCGGGATTAATCAGTTGTCCTTAAAAAAAATGTAATAAAAATAAATTAAAAAAGTAAAATACTCTTATTCACGATCTTGTCTGAAGCCCTGGGTCGAGACGAGATAAACCATGTCTTGCTGTAAATTTGATTTTCTGGTTGAGAAATATAGCATGAAACCTTTGTTCATGCAAGTGAAGGGATGCCCTGTGCATTCTTTGCTGGCAGGGGAGAAACAATAATGAGCTAATAATGAGCTTTACTAGGCAAGCAATTCAGAATGTATGCATATCAAATACTCACATATGTCTCCTTTTTACAATCCTAAAGGCAATCCAAGATTTCGAGATGGTGTTTCATGCACCCTAAGGGTAATCCCATAGTCACAAAGGCACGTTGAAATGCCCGGGAATGCTGGGCCTTCCCCAGTGGTTGTTGGCTTTGGAACATGCACTTAGTAAGTAATGTTGTACAAAAAGCTAATTACTGACCATTCTATTAATTTTTCTTATCAGTAACTCAGGAGGATCTCTAAAATGCCCGTCCCTAGATCATTGAAAAGAAAACAAACGCATACCTTTCTGAAGTCTGACTTCTTACAGCTTATAAATGTGCTGCTGATGTTTCTTTACAAAGTATTAGCTAGGAAACAAATCAAATAAATTCACTAAAACCACATTTCCTAAGACATTAAGATTGATCATATCAATTTCTCAGAAGGATAGTTTTCATGGTAGGTTCTGCATTCTCATGATGGAGATACCTTCCTGCAGATTTTTACATTCTTTGTGGCGTTGGAGTTGGGGTTATGATAGCTGCATCTCTTCTTCCTCATGCTTGCCCAGAAATGTCACAAGTCGCCATGCTTGAAACCCGACAGTTTCACCCCTGTAGCAATCGTAAACACACATAGGCGAAATTGACCAAATTCAATGTCAAGTGTTCTGGGCCAAAGACTTATGTTTTGAAAAGTGCCTTCTTTAATGATCTAGGGAAAATAAATGAGTGATCCTTTTCAAACCATTCATTTAGCTTTGAGCCCTGGCCACATCCAGTAATATATGTAAAATGTTAAACTCCTATGCTGTGGAACCCTGAGAGCTGAAGGGTGGCCTGCTCTAGGCAACCTCTTAGGGCCAACCGGATGTGCATGTATGCTGCTGCTTGGACTGCTCAAACCGGCTTCACCATTAGCCTTTACTTCATCATCCATGGAATCTCACTTGTTTAGATTGAATGACACTTCAAAGTCTCCGTTGAAGTACCCCAATTATGTTGCAGTTAATGTGCAGACCTCTCTTTTTGATGTAAAGAAGCTTATGGGCATTGTTTTATTTTTTGTCAGGCCCCATGCCATGGTCATACAAAAAGTTGATATATGTATTGCAAAATGTACCGTTCAAAAGCAAACATATTAGTATCATTATGAAATTATAAATCTGGCAAATATGTTCTTACCCGGTTCCTTTAATCATTGTACTAGCCATGGCAGCCAAAAGAGTCAAAAAGTGGTGATGAACAGGAGCTACCCTATCACACCAAATCTAGCTGAAGATTCCAGAATGCTCATTGGGATTTGCAAAGTTCAAGACAACTATTAATGCAAGGTTGCACTATCTGTGATTAGTATACAGCCAGGGGAGTGTGGTGGCCTCAGAGCCAATGGGGAAGCTCAGAATTAAGGTGTTACCAGACGGTATTCCCGCCGTCCTGAGCCTCCTCAGGGCTGGTGGCCGTCATCTCACCTCACTGGGGAATGAGGTAACTCTTCCCCTCCCCGACCTACCATCCACAGAATTCCCTCCCGACCCTCCAACCTCTTCTTACCTTCTTTTCTGTCCATTTCCAGAACGGACACACTGAGGAAACTTGTGTCCCCAGAGCGTCCGCTCCCGATCTGAGACAGGCCGTCAAGGAAAGGAAGAAGGAACTACAAATAGCCCCTTCTCTCGTTTCCATGGTGGCCATTTTTTTTATTTACTCTTTTTTAATGGCTACCACGGAAAGAGAGAAGGGACTTAGTGTAGTTCCATCTCCCCTTTCCATAGCGGCCATTTTTTCATTTACTTTTTCCAATTGTTTTCAATGGCTGCCATGGAATAGGAAATTTTCCCTTTCCCCGGTGGCCATTTTGTTTTCATTTTTTCTTTTGTTGAAACGCCGGAGTGTTTACGAACATAAAAAAAAGCTTTTAGTACCCTGGTTTTACAGGCTGGTGGGGTACTAAAAGCAATAGCCCACTCGCAGGGGGGGCATTACCACTTGAGGTAATGCCTCGGGGCCTTTGTAACCTGAAGTGGTAATGCCCCCCTGTGAGGGTCCTATTGCTTAATCAAAAAGAAGTCATTGCAGATCCATTTAGCGCAAATCTACTAATGTGTGACTATTTATAGAGCACCAGCATACAATTCACAATGAATATCTGGGTATGGTCCACAAAGGAAGCCATGTGTACATTGGAATTAATATCTGAAACTAGCTGACCTAGCGGTTCCATGTGATTACAACAAAAAGTGCCCCCGATTCCCCGCCAAAAACCCCTCCGAACACCTTTTATTCCCTTAGCCCAACCCATATTTTGTAAATAAAACATTCAGTATTTTTCGTTGTTTTAGGGTCGTTAAAATAGTTGTTTGTTATTCCAAATCCCTTATTATTACTGTATATTGACCTAGCGTATTATACACCAATTTGAAGTTTTCTCTCTTTCTCTCGCTCGCTCTCTCTCTCTCTCTCTCTCTCTCTTTCTCTCTCTCTCTCTTTCTCTCTCTAGCTCTCTCTCTCTCTCTCTTTCTCTCTCTAGCTCTCTCTCTCACACACAAACACACACACTGGGTGGCATTGATTTTTATGATTAATAGCAGAACGAGAGAAGGAGGAATAGAACATAATCTGAGTTGAAGAGCAGCCTGGTTTTGGAGACATACCTTGTCATTGTTTGTTTCCACCAGGAATGTTCCCATCACACCAAGGGTGCACTGTCCGTATGGGCAATGGTGGGGGGTGAGCATGGGTATGAATAGGCCCTTTGGGGGATGCTCAGGATATAAAACACCTTATATGGTCCTAGATGGCCATGCTCCATGGTCTATAACTGTGTTTGTTGATTTCATTTTTTTGTTATTGGTTAGTTTTTGTCAAATGTGTGCATTCAGAACCACTACCAACCAATAGGTGGCCAGTAAGCAGAATTGCCTTGTGCTCACTGAAGAAATGCATCATTTTCTTTAACCTGGGAACAGCTTTTTCATTGAGGAAGGGCATTTTGAGAGACAAAATGGTGTACATTATTTGCAAGATATGCTATGAAACGTGATTTATTTTAATTGTATTCACATTGTAATTGTCTCTTTTTCAATAGTGTTGAATGGTACATTCTAAGGATCACCTCCACACTAGATCATATATATATATAATATATTGTCTTGTGTAAAAAACATGATCACACCTAGAATAATATTCAAAATGTTTTACGATAGGTCGGTAGGCGGCTATCCCTTCAAGATGTACCACCTTCTTCATTACTATTGTACCAGGGGTGGCTTATCCATAATGGGTGAGGCGGAGCCAATCCACTGACATGACCACTGGGGTTTCCCTTAAAAGTGCCCCCAAGAGGTCTTGGTCAGTGTCTTATCATTCCTGGTCTCGGGGTAGAAAGAACCTGGTGGGTCACTGTCATTCAAGGATTTCCTCGTCATCTAATATGGCCGCCAAACTGCCTTCCCTGAATTCAGCAGCATGGTCTAGTTGTTGCAGCCCTGCGAGTACATAAGCCCCTCCTCCCTGCTGTGCGGCGCTTCGCGTCATCTCTGCCTCATGCAGTGGATGCTTACCGCGTTCAGCCTCTCACAAAAAATTCCACAGACCCCTGGAACCACAGACTTCCTTAGGTGTTTCTAGTTATTTCCTTGTTCCCTTCCTTAGCCCTATGGCCCGTTTTTGTTCTTAGCATCTGTTCTTCTGGCGCCTCAGTCACTCATTGCCAGTGAGGAATTTAGTGTTCGTTCAGTCAGAAGGTGTCGGAAGAAGCCTTCACTTCTGTCACCATCTCACCGCAAGTATTGCTACATCAGGAATCTGTTGTCTGTCAATGTAAATACGTTGTAGCAAGTTTTGTGCGAGTGTTTAGCATCGCGCAACCTCATGAGTTACTTATTTGGTTTTAGCAGCGCGCGCTTTCGCGAGCGTGTTTGATATTGATGCGAATTCAGGTTTAAGAAATGCAGGCGAACCCCATTTAGTGACACGTTTGCCTCACACTTACATTCCATGTGTTGAACACTGTTGATATTAAGGAGAGTTATTCCCTTGTTCTAAATATTTTTTCTGTGTTTCTGTATATGGATTATAAGCTCGTTTGGTTGGTGCTGATATGTGTGAATAGCGTTTTGAGGTGAATCTTCCACTTAGGTCGGAAACGCTTTCCTCATTCAATGGAATCATTTTAGGTATTTAGTAAAGGTTACTTACAGTATTGACACCTTTTCTGGTTTAGAAGTAAGCACACTGTTATACCCTTGAGCTCCTGGGGTTTTCATTGCATTCTATTTCCTACACAGCAGCCAGTCCTAGGAAAGTTCTTTCCTCTCGTAATTCAAAAGAGGCAATTACCTTCTATCTATTCACATAAGGTAGTTCCCCCCTGTTCCCAGCCAATAATCTCCTTCTTCAGGACATGCGCCCCTGCGCTGAAACAGGATGGATAGCCCATTAAAACCTAAGCTAAGGTGAGGAGAGTAATTTTGAAAAATGTGGGAAGGTTAATTGAGGAAGTTAAAAAAACTCATGCTCTTAGCTTGAATTCATTATAATAAACACCCTCCCCTCCTATGTCCTTTGAATTCAGGTTTCCAGTGAAGAGAGGGTAGGGAAAATAGAGAGAGAGCAGCGCACACTAAGAAGAGTCATAGTATCTTCAGGAGTGGTGTTCCCGCAGAGTCCAATGTAAGCGTCACACCCACCAGGTCTTGACCCCCTCTTCTCATTATGGAACAGCCAGGCCAGTGAAATACTGACTGAGCACTCCCACAGCTGTTTTTTTCAGCTGAGGAAGCACTCAGAATTGTCAAAGGGAACCACTGTTTCCCTTTAACAGTTACAGTTCCCCAGCTGTGCAAGCTCAATGAGTCATGCAAGGGTGGGGATGTTTTGCTTCCCCAGCCTTGAATGGCTCATTGGAAAGTCTGGCTGCGGAACTGCATGTCAGTATGTGTAAGGGGGCGCTCCTGCACATCCTCACACTTACAGACAGAGCAGGCTGAAGTGGGGTGTCTGCTCACCCATGCTCAGGCCCCTGCACACATGTGCAGAAATCAGTAATCTTCCTGATTCCTATTCATGCTAGCAGGTGCTGAAGCGCTGGAGAGGAAACTTCAGGACCCACAGCAGAAAGTATGTTTGTTTATGTTCATGTATTTTTATGTTTAAATTATGCTTACGGATGCATGCATGCTTGTGTTGTTAGGTGAACCTATGATGATGGATGCTGGTGTGAATGAGAGTGTTCCTGCTGTGTGTATGTTGTGTAAATGTGTATGTTTGTATATGCATTTATTTATTATTTAAATATATGTATGGATGAATGAGTGCATGGTGATGGGTGCTTGTATGAATGTTTTGTTATGTTAATGTGTGTGTGTACCAGCACAAGCACACACAGGCCCTCATTACAACACCGGCGCTAAACCATGGCGCTATTAGTACCATGGTTGGTGCCGGTGTTGTAACGGGTCCGCCATGGTTCAATGGGGAATTACCACCCCATTCCAAGGTTGGCTGGGCGGTAATTCCCCATTGAACCATGGCCCTTCCCCATTCCTATTTTCGCCCCATAGGGCTCAATGGGACTGGGGAACGAGCTAAGAATGGTACCGCAAATTGCGGTACCGTACTTAGCACCAAGGTCCCTTTGCAGGTCCCTACTTTAACGGCTGGTGTAGACCAGCCGTTAAGGTCGGGTCCCGCAAAGGGACCTCGTAATCAGACGTTAAGGGTTTAATGGCACCAACACCTTTTACGGCGCTGTTAAACCCTTAACGCCAGGGTCGTAATGACCGCCACACACACACATTCTGTGTGTGTGTGTGTTTGTGCTGGCCTGTGGAGTGGATGTTGGCAAGTGAGGGGAGGAGGTTTGTACAACAAAGGCATTTTAAAAATGCTTTTGTGGCACAATCGCCAAAATAAGCTTTTCTTCTTAGGCGATGTGGGGCACAGGGGATAGGGATGGTATGTTTTTTACTGCAAATCTATCATGGAATTCCAGTACAAAATACCATGGCTGCCCCTTGGGCACCCCAGAACCTCGCATACACACATAATCACTTTGATTGTGTGCATGTGTTTGGCACTGTGGTGCCCGGGGACATGCATGATATTTAGTTATTGGACATCTATGATTGGAGTCTAGTAAAAACTTGCAAATCTATCCCCTTGGGCCCTCCCAGTGCATTGCATAAACACATCATCACTTTGAGTATGTGCTTGTGTTAATCACTTTGGTGTTCATGGGACAGGTATGGTATTTTTTTTACTGGACATCTATGATAGATGTCTAGTATACCATACCATACATGCCGCCCACGTCCCCAAGCACCTTGCATACACTCATAATCACTTTGATTACGTGGGTGTGTTTGGCACAGTGGGGTCCAGGGGACAGGCATGTCATTTTCTATATTGGGCACCAATGATAGATGTTCAGTGAAAAATACCCTGCCTGAATCCTTTGCCTACCATCATCTCCCATGCACACAATCACATTTACTGTGTGTGTGCTAAGCACTGGGCTCAGGGGTCCGGCATGGCATTTTCTAATGGGCATGCCCAGTAAAGAATGCCAGCCCCACCTGCTGGGATTCATAGCACCTCACATGCAATGACATGCCTGACCCCTAAGCCCCCCATGCACCGCATGTACACATGATTGATTATCTGTGCATGTGAAGTGCTGGAGGGCGATGGGGGAAGGAATGGCATTTATTAATGGCCATCTCATAGATGCCCAGTAAAAGATTGCATGACAAGGGCCCTCCTTCACCTCGCACGCACACAATTAATGTGTGCCTGTGAGGCACTCTGGGCCTCAGGGGGTTGGCATGTCAGTTATTACTGGGTATCTATGCCCAGTAAATAATGCCATGGCTGTACCTTGGCACCCCAGCTCCTTAAACACATCTTCCTCCTGTTCTCACCAGCACCTCACAATCACACATAATCACATTCATCATTAATGTGATTCTGTCTGAGTGCAAGGCGCTGGTACACCATGGAGCAGGCATGGCATTTTTTATTGGGCATGGTTGATAAAGCAAGCATGGCATGTGTTATTATGTAGCTAGACTGCCATTTTATTTCAGCCAGTATAGCCATTTCCTATTGTGGTATGACATTTTATATTAGGCAGCTTTGATAAAGCAAGCATGATCAGTGGTATTATTCTTTCTTTGGCATGACATTTTGTATTTGGCATCTTTGATAAAGCAAGCATGATAAGTGTTAATATGTATCTAGAATGGCATTTTTATGAAGGCAGTCTAGCCATATTTTATTGTGGTATGACATTTTGTATTGGGCATCTTTGGTAACACAAGCATGATAAGTGTTTTTACGAAACAAGACTGAAATTTTGTATGCAACCAGTCTAGCCATTTCTTACTGCGGCATGACATTTTATATTGGGCATCTTTGATAAAACAAGCATAAGTGTTACTATGTATCTACAATGGCATTTCTATTCGGCCAGTCTGGTCATTACTTATTATGGTATGACATTTTGTATTGGGCATCTCTAGTAACACAAGCATGATAAGTGTTATTATGAAGCAAGACTGGCACTTTTATGCATCTAGTCTATCCATGTCTTATTGCAGTATGCCATTTTGTATTGGGCATCTTTGATAAAGCAAGCATGATTAGTGCTATTATGTAGCTTGACAGGCATTTGATTGCAGTCACTTTGGACATGTTTTCATACTTTGGCATGCATTTTTAATGGTAAAGCCAACTGAAGTATGTCCTTACATGGGGATACTACCATTTATTGGAAGAACAAACATGGACATGTTTTCTTATAGTATCATTACTGGCATTATGTGCAAAGCAAACATGAGTATGTTCTTATACGGGACTACTAGGGTATAATGGTGCAGTCAGCATGGGAATATATTGAAACAGCCAGTGTGAACATATTTTATACTGGTACATATCGTGGGAAAAGGCTTCATGAAAACGTGTTGGAGAAATACTGCTGTGCACTGTTGGTGACTTGAATCTTTTTTTTCATCAGTTACTCTACAAAACCAATTGCAAACTGTTTGGCCTTTTCCCAATTTTTCTAAATAATTGTGCTCTACAATGCACCATTTTAACCCTTTATTTTAAAAAACATTCTCGGGGGTGGGAGTGATCCAACCTAAACCCCCCTTGCTTGGTGTGGGCTCCCTCACTAAGCTTGGTCGCTGTTGCATATCTAGGGCAAATATTTACGTTCTCCAGTTTAAAGATTCACCATCCCCCACTGTATTGTACTCTTTAAAAATATATATACGAGGAAGGGAAATGGACAAATAGCACCAATAAGAGTTACTGACTGCTTTTGAAGAGATGGGGTAGAAAGGGAGTTAGAGCTGTGTTCACGCCATGTTCCAAATGCAGAGAAACGCTTAAAGAATGTTATCGATAGGATAAGTGAATGTCAAGTATACGGTTTACCAACTATGCTCTTAATTTCAAGTTTTATCTGTCAACGATGTCACCGTTTTTTCAAGGTTTTTGTCTTAAGCTGACACAGAAATCTACTTCATAGGTGACATGATTCTGCCCATCATCTTGAAGAGTGATAAAAGAACACAGTCACAGATTCAGCAGTTCGACATATGTCAGGTAGCAGTGATTTAATAATGAGATCTTTTGTTATATTGGAGAAATAGTTTTAGCATTCTTACAAAATGCCTCCAATAATGTGCACTTCTACCACGTAGAAGTTAGCTACAATCTCCTTTCCGTTGGCTGAAAATGTCAAGGTATAACTTTAATCCGTAGACTAATTTGAGAGCAATTCAGGGCACGCAAAATAAAGTCAAACAGCTGGTGTTCTGTTTTAAGAATAAACATCATGAGATACAAATGTAAGTCGCGGGAGGTCTCCCAGAACTTATCATTTTGCCTGTACCCTTGTTATTAAATGGGTTGGATGGGTGGGTAAACAACATCCGCGAAAGCAAATTTGCCCACCACTGTCGTGCGTCATTCCAAATACACACTTCTCTTGTTCATGTTAATTCAGGGGTGCCTTAGGCGGCCTGTCTCTCTCCCCAATAAGTGATGTCAATGGCAGCAGCATGTATTTGAGGGGATTTATGTTATGCACTGTTCTGTGGCTTGACATGTTAGGGGGCGTGCAGCCCATCCTTGAAAACAGACACATGAGCCTTATTCAAGGAGTGTGCGTACATATGCGATTTATGTAACGTCAACCGAGCAGGGAAGCAACAAAACGCTGTACATAGGTCGGTGGGGGAGTACATCCATAGGGCAACAGGTAGGGTGTGGATTTTAAAGGTATTGGTGGGTATAACATAAGAGCTTTATTTGTAGAGCACACGTTTACTCCCAATGGCCAAGATGTGATGCCCTATAAGAGCTATTGTAATGCCCTATTCAAGGGCACATCCGCATCCAATCTAGCTTAGCTACAGCTGCTTCAAAACAAAGCCTTCTGGGCAGCTCTGGGCCTCCACAAATCGGAACACATTTCTGCAACTCAATGAGAAGTCCATTTGCCACCAATGAAAGCACGGATTGACTTCAAAACCTTGAATATAGCGCACTGATGCATCTACAATGAAGTCCCCGTGTACTTGTACCATTGCATCTCAAAGAAACAGCATTGTCGCCCACTCTGCTCTTCTGACCAGCTCATCCTAGCTGTTCCACGTTTAAATTAGCCAGAGCAGGAGGGGTTAGTTTCAGCACCACAGCCCCCGCTCTGTGGAACTCCTTGCCTCCACACTTAAGAAATGAACCTTCCTATCCAGCATTCAAGCGACTTGAAAACTTGGCTGTTCAATAAGTTTTTTAACACAAAATGTAGACAGTAGTTATGTGATTAAGGATAATTATTCCTGGGTCTAAGTCCCTATTCATGGTTATCTGGCCCTCTGTGTGAGTATCTCATGCACCCATATGTGGTACAGTCATCCCTAGGTGGTGATGGTGTGCCGCCTGCAAGGGGTATGTAGGGTCTTGACCTCAACTCTCTCACTACTTTTCTTACTCTAAAAAATAGGTGCACATTTCATGGAGGTCTGTGTTCTTTTTAATATTACTGCCCCCAGTCTATGTGCTTAAAATAACTTGGCCAAATGGTCAAAGATAAAACATAAAAATAAAAAAAGAAGAATTTTCTATCAGTCAGTGAATAACTTTCCACTGTTTGATGAGGTTATGAAATGTGAGTTGTGGTCATCAGCCTTACAACTCTTAGTATGTCAACCGGTTTCAGCAGTGCTTATAAATGGCCGCCTTCTTCAGGACAGAGAATCTTGCATTCTCAATAACAATAGTATTTCTTCAAAAATCTCCACATCTTGGAGGGTTGGAGAGATACTTCGGGATACCCACGGGCGTTCCAGCTTTTGTCTTGTTCCCTGTAGGGTTACAAAAGGTAGACAAAGGGGAATGGTGTAAGGAGTTTTGTCTGACTGAGTTTACTTTTCGGGGGACCTTAACATAATCTATGAAGACATTGTTACCTCTGATGTCTCTCAGCGTGTTCTGAACGTTGTGCTAGTGTTGCTCGTTGCACCTGCTCATTAGGTGACTTCCTGTATGGACCACTTACAAGCAAGAGAATTTGTGCTGGTATTTAAGGCTCTGCCTCTTTTATATTGCAGGTGTAGCACAACTTTGGGCAAACATATAGTTATTACATTCCGGCACTTTACCTGTAGGATAGGGAATCCTTCCTAACAGACTGTGTAGATGCTTGATCTGATTGCTGGGGTCTATTGTATCCAGTCCTCTTCAGAATCTGGGTATTTTCTGTGGAATGGAGACCAGACAGGTCAGCTGTTCTGTTCCAATATTCACAGGAGGAGCAAATCATGATTAAGATAAAAATAGATTGCTATTCTGGTTGATTGTGCTAATACCATACTATCTCTCTATATTGCGGTTGAATTGTTTTCACCTGCACTACTATGTAATAGTGATCTTGTTTATTAGGATTTTGTAACCGGAGTAGCCCCTGTTGATTCCTTGGGGTATGGACACTCGTTACCTGAATCGTTTTACGATGCAGGGCTAAACTTAGTACCAGATTTTTATTCCGTGATTGAGCCTGCTGCAGATGCTGTGCTGTGTGTTCCGTCTCGTGTGCCAGTTAGTATTTGGCAACAAGCGTATAATTAACATCTTAGTTTATAAACAAAAAAGTGCCCCTTATATTTATAAGATATATCTGTATGCGAGGAGTCCCCATTCTTTCTTACCTCAGATTCCTTAGTAATCTATCTCAACGGGCTGTCTCCGGGTAGACGCTGCTATTAGTTCGCCATCTTGGATTTCTAAATCTATTTCCTGTGTCTTTGCGTAGACACGTGTGGCGACGGGCAGCATAGGACTACACATACTCCCAAGTTTGCTGGGAGTTGTGGTCTGCTGATTCACTACGTAGCAGTGTAATGCCCGTCGGGCTACGCAGAACATTCAAGCCTAATGCGGGCTGTGGTTCGCTGACAAACTGCGTAGCTGTGTAATGGGCACGCATTTGTCCTTAAATCAGACCACTCTTTTTTTTTTTTTGTAACGCATTTTATTAGCATTTGTATTAGGTGCATACAAATAGTACAAAGTTACCAAAAATAAAACGTCTAAACTAAACAACGACAGTCTACATATGGAAGGTTCCTCCGACTCAGATGGGCATGGTTACAGGTAAGGGTACAATGTCTCAGGAAGTGAAGGGGGCAATGGTCGGGTGGACATCGTCTCTGTTCCAATGCTTGGGTTTCAGGTATAGCAAAATAATAAAGTTCATCAAGGGGGCTTATGATCTGCACTGAAGTGTATGTCTCGCAGGAGGTCTTTCAAAGAGTCGAGGGTGCCACTCGCTATGTCCCCACCAGGGATGATTCCATCTTGCCAGGCTCTGGTTTTGGCTGTGGTCCATCTTTCTAGTTCTCTCAACCAGCGTTCATGCCTCGGTCCTCCTGGTGTCTTCCATGCCATGGCTATGGTTCTCTTTGCCAGTATGCATGCGATATCCATCAACTTTACGACGTGTTTATATTTGCTTGGTCTAGGGTAAGTCCCTAATAGGCATTCTCCGGGTGTCCATGCATATCTGCGTATTCCGGCATCTGTGCAGGTCTGTTGTACTCTGGACCACAACGCCATTGCCTTGGTGCAAGTACAGAACATGTGGATCAGATCAGCCTTGTCGGTCCCACACCATGGGCATGCTGAGGAGGCCTGTTTATTAAAGGAGGCCACCCTGTGTGGGGTCATGTACGTCCGGTAAAGAACGTTTAGTTGTATCTGACCAAATCTAGAGTTTCTCGAGACCTTCTTGGGGTATAAAAGTACTCTTTCCCATTCTTGGTCCGTGAGTGCATTTTGAAGGTCTACTTCCCACTTCGCCTTTAGTGCCGAACTTTTGGGATTGGGTTTGTCGTTGAGCCTTTTATATAGTCGAGAAACAGGTATCCAGCCATCTGTAAGGTCGTGGATTTCTTGTAACAGTGGGTCCGGGGTGGGTTCCTCTGGCCAGCTGCACCAATTTTTCTTAGCGATTTGTTTGAGGCGATGATACCAGAGAAATTGGCCACTCGATAACCCTTCGTTGGTCTGTAAAGAGTCAAAGTCCCTGAACTCGCCTTCCTCGAACATATCTCCCCATGTGTAAATTCCGACGTCTTCCCATCTCCTAGCTATTGAGAGATCCGTTTGTGTTTTGCACACGTCAAGCAGGATGGGGTTGTCTGGAGAGTAGGGATGTTTCACTTGCCTAATGTAGCAAGTTCTGGTCCAGATCTGCCTGCCAAGTTCGACAATCATGGGGGCATCGGGTTTCTGTTGCAGAGGGTTCCAAAGCGTTTCTCTGGGGAGTATTTTGGAGGAAGATTGTCGTATCAGCCCCAGCTCAGCAGATGGATCGTCCGAGAGCCACTTCGTCACATGGCTAAGCTGTGCCGCAAGATAATACAACTGGAGGTCTGGGAGTTGTATTCCTCCTTCCTTATGCAGCAGGGATAGGGTAGCCAAAGACAATTTATGCCTGGTAGGTCCCCATAGGAAGTCCTTGATGAGTGACTCCAGTTTCTTAAAGAAGGGCGGTCTGACGTAGTGGCTTATGTTGGCAAAGAAATATAAAAAAACGGGGGAGAACTATCATCTTGATAATTGCTGCTCTTCCTACCATCGCAAGTGGGAGTCTTGACCAGAATTTCATAGATCTGCGAAGGCTGGTTATTGCTACTTCAGTATTGTATTCGTGTGTGAGCTCCGGGGTGTGACTCACATTGATTCCTAAGTATCGGAACTTGTCCAGTTGCCATTCCATCCCTATATTCGGGAGTTCAGCCTCTTTGAGGCCTCTCAAGCTGGCCAAAGGGAAGGCTGAGGATTTCAGTCTACTGAATTTGATCCCAGAGTATTTTGCGAAGTTGTCCAGTACTTCCAGTGTGATTGGTGCGTTGGCCTGGGGGTCCCTCAAGTATAGGAGCACATCATCCGCGTACAGCGATATTATATTGTGTTCGTTGCCTACCGTGATGCCTGCGTCAAAAAACTGCTTCCTAAAATATATGGCAATCGGCTCCAGGCCCAATATATATAGCATGGGCGACAGCGGACACCCTTGTCTGGTGCCCCTCTGTATTTTCCAGGATTCGGACACCATTTCGCGGTCTTTACTCTTGCTACGGGATAATTATAAAGCACCGTGATCCATCTGATGAAGCCTTCGCCAAACCCAAACCCTCTCAGTACCTCGATAAGCCACTCCCAGTAGATGGAATCAAAGGCCTTAATGGCGTCAAGTGATAACACCGCTAGGTCCTCTTCTCTCACATAGGTTTCGGCCATGATGTGTTGAAGCCGCCTCAGGTTGGCCGTATTGTTGCGTCCTGGAACAAAGCCATTCTGATCTTCGTGTATTAGGGACCCAACCACCCTAGCAAGTCTGCAGGCCAGTATGGTGGTAAGAATCTTGCTGTCATAGTTTAACATAGCCAAAGGGCGATAAGAGTCACAATAGGTGGGTGGTTTGTTCGGTTTAAGCATGGGAATTATTATCGTCTCTTTCATAGTGTTAGGTAGGACCCCATTTTCGTAAGCCTCTTGATAGACCCCATGGAGAATTGGGGTGAGAGTGGTTTCATATGTTTTGTAGAATTCAGGGGGAAGGCCGTCGCCTCCTGGAGCCTTACTGGTGGCCAGTGATCTGATTGTTGCTGTCACATCTTCAGCCGTGATTTTCAATTCCAGTGCTTCTCTCTGTTCGCTGGATATTCTGGGGAGGCCTATCTCCTCCAGTGTGTCTTTAATATCTTCTCTGGGTATTTGTGTGTCATGGGAGTACAACTTGGAGTAGAATTTGGCAAACGCTTCATTAATACCCACTTGTGTCCTGTGTCGTATCCCCTTTTCATCGAGTATCTCCATTGGGAGGTGTTTGAGGCGTTCTCGCTTGCACAACCAAGCCAGCAGTCTTCCGGGTTTGTCGGACTCCCTGTGGGATCTAGTGGTGTATGTTGCAAAATCAAACTTCTCCAGTCTATCCCAGGAAGATTGGCATTTCTCGCGGGCTTCCTTCAATCTCCCTTCAACTTCTGGTGTAGTGCATGAGGTGGATTCCAGTCGGAAGATCTCCTCTTCCTGTGCTTCGAGCTCAGCCCTCAGTTGCCTACGAGTGCCTCCAGCTTTGGAAATTATTTCTCCTCTGGCCACTACCTTGTTGGCCTCCCACAGTTTGCCCAGGTGGATACTGAGCCTTTGTTAATGTCGATATATTCCTCTAGTTTTTCGGCGAGGTCCTCTCTGAATATAGGGTCGTCGAGGGTCGCAGTGGGCATTCTCCACATGGGGATTGGTGGTCTAGGCCCCTTGACTTGCCATTGCATGACCAGTGGGGAATGGTCAGAGATTGATCTTCCCAAATATGTTGTGGTTTCAGCCAATGAGGCTTGTTCTCTGTCGATAAACAAGTAGTTGATTCTTGTGTAGACCTTGTGTGGGGCCGAATAATAGGAGTAGTTCCTTTCGTCGGGATGTTGTTCCCTCCAGATATCAACCAAGTCGAGGTGTTCCAGCGCGTCTGTCAGGGCAGATGTTGCGGGGTTGCTTGGGTGGGGGGGTGGTATAGACCTGTCTTTAGAGCCATCAATGACGCAATTGAAGTCCCCCCCCATATGAAGGTCTTGTTCCGATGGTGTGTCATCCGTGAACATATTGCTTTGAGGTGTGAAGGTATTCCGTGTTGCGGGAAGTACGAATTGACTAGGCAAATTGGAGTCTGCTCAATAGTGCCCCACATTATTACGTACCTTCCCTCCTTGTCAGGTTCGAACCCTTGCAATTGGAAGGGTACATTTGGGTTCACCCAGGTGAACACTCCCCTTCAGTATTTGGAGTAAGGTGATCCTCTCCCGGTCCCAGCCCATTTGTCCGCTAGTTTAGACATGGCATCTTCCGTGAGATGTGTCTCTTGCAACATTGCAATCGATACTTTCTTCCTGCGGAGGTAGAACTGTATACGATTCTGTCTCAGGTATGAGCTCATCCCCCTCACATTCCACGTCATTACTTTGAGATGTGACGCCATCGGAGCAATGCTTCAGGCCCAGCTGTCCGCTCCCCGTCGGGAGTCTGGAGCGATCTCAATCGTGAGTTACGATACAGCAGGCGAGGGTATCCGGGTTCCACACCCTCTGAGTCGTAGCATGCATCCTTCTTGCACTTTTTCGGCGGTAGTGATATGTAGACTGTGTAACTAACAAAACAGTTAACAGAACTCGAACTGGTGCGCCCAGCAACTACATCTTCGTTGTGGTGCTCAGGCGCTCTCGAGCCATCTAGACCCATCCGGGTATCGGGCGTGAGGTAGGTTAGGCAGGTGGTTGGCCCGACCTAGGTTGTTTGCGGGGGATAGGGCTGGTGTCTGGCGGCGAGGCCGAACATGGGCCGTTTCTGCGTAGCTAACTGTTAGTTGGATTATCTTCCGAGGTCCGGCCACTTGTGCCTGTTGTGTCCTTCTATGGGGTCGTGTCTCATGCGGTCTGGGGAGCGTCTGTCCCTTCTGCGAGGTTGTTATCTTCTAGCCACATATTAGCGGCTGTTGGATTCTCCAGAAATATCGCCCGTCCCTTGAAGATGACCTTCAGTCTCGAGGGGTAGAGCAGCATGTATTTCAAGTTTAGCTGTCTTAGTCTTGCTTTCACTGGTACAAATGAGTTTCTTTCCCTCTGAACTTTCTGGGTATAATCAGGGTAGATGGCGATTTTGGAGTTACCTCGTTCTATGGGACCTTCCTCTCTGGAATACCTCAGGATGGTCTCTCTGTCCTGAAAGTTGAGTATTTTGGCAATTATGGGGTGAGGGTAAGAACCAGGTGGGGGCTTCTTTTGGAGGGACCTATGTGCCCTTTTGACTGAGAATCCTTGGGTTAGCTTCTCAGCGCCTATCTCCTGTAGTATCAGGACTCAGTGTAGGCCGTTGGATTCGGGCCTTCGCTTCCTTCAGGTACTCCCAGTATTCTGATGTTTCCCCTTCTAGCCCGACCCTCGGCTTCCTCAGATCTTGTCTCTAGCGCTGCCACCTTCCTCTCTAGGTCTATGACTGTGGCTTTCAGGGCTACGGTGTCTTCGGTCGTTTCGCAAATGGTTGTCTCAGCGTTCGTCACCCTCTCAGACAAGTTTCTGGCATCTTGGCGCATGAGTTGGATGTCGGATCTGAATTCATCAATCTTAGTGTCTATGTGTGTTCTTAGCGAAGCTATAGCTTCCATTACCTGGGTATTGTTGTCAGCGGTTTCTCCCTCTCTTGCCTGTGCCGGTTCCAGGGTGGGAGGGCGAGTATGCATAGGGGTTTTTGATTTAGTGGAAACATACGAGTCCATGGTGGCTGGTTTCCCTTTGTTCCTGGCAGCCATGTTCAAGTCGTGCGTTGTTCAACTTGCTGCAGGGGCAAGGCGTGTAATTTATGGAGCAATCCGGATAGATTCAGGACCGGGCAGGTGTGCCAGTCTTTTTTTTTGCAACGTCTTATGTATGTTGGGGCCAGGGGGCAGATTTGTGGCCGTCAACACAAAGTGGTTGGGTGTTAATTGTCCTGTGCCCCGGACCCTATTGCATGTGCGTGATCCTCAAAGGTCTGAGACCAAATGACGTGTTGTCCATTTATATCTGATGGAAGGTCTGGTGGACAGTTCCTGGGGCGGGGGCCACTCGCCTCTACTGATTATGTTACCCCCGGCACGTGTGGTGGGCGCAATGGGTGATTCCCTCCAACTCCTCACCTTAACTGTCCACCTCCACTTCAATGAGGTCGGATGATCCGGAGCCCGCCACCTCGATGCCTCCCTGCCGCTCCTCTCCCTGGGCGCAGGCTCGAGCCCCCGGGTGTCCGGGCGAGTGTGCTTTGCGTCTCCAAGCTCGTTGCGGGCCTCTGGGCAGCGATGGGAAGGAGTCCCGGATGGCCGATTCCGGGCCTCCCGAGCCGCTCCCTCCGTTCCAGGCGGCACATGATCAGCGCAGCCCCCAATCTCGATCGGGGCAGGCACCCTGCAGCAGTCCACAGCACGGCGAGGGGCGCCGTAGGCGTGTCACGCCGGCACTCTTGGGCTCCCGCACGGAAGACCGGGACCCAGAGTGTTCCCTGCAAGCTCCGGGAGGTGCGCCCACGGGAGCCGCAGCGGATGGCTTCGCCTCCTCAGGAGAGGCTGTATTCATCGGCGATCCGCCATCTTGGAAGCAGTTGAGAACGGGCAGGGGGGGGACCAGTTCGAATGCGGCCCCTCACGTCCTGTTAGTCCGTTTTCACAGCGGATCAGCTCTACCTTGTCGGGGACTGCTTCCTCTGTCCTCGCAGTCACTTTTTCGTCCCCGAGGGTGCAAATCAGGTCGGCAACAGGATCAAGAAACGGCGCCACGGCCGGAGCTCGGCAATTCAGCCTCTGCACGCCATAAGCTCCAGCCCACGCCCCCCATAAGTTTAACACTCTAAGCATGAACTGTCTCCTACTTTGCCCGTGCTACTTCCTACCAACGCAATGATCTGTAAAGTTTTTACTATGTTATTATTCTGTTATTACCCGTAAAAACGCTGTGATACCTGTGGGTCTGGGCATTAAAAAAATGTTAAAACAAAATAATGACAGATAACAAATGTTTATTGTTAACCAACTTAATGGTACTCATTTAGTCAACCTGGGAAGGATGACGGGATGAGTGGACCTGCCGGGATTCAACCTGTGACCATGAGATCAAACAGAGGACCCAGTGCAGTGGATGTATTAGTCCCCTGAGACACAGAGCCAGCTATACTGATAACTTCAGTTCTCAACCTCTTCCAAATCTATTGTACCACCAGTTAACAAAGCACAACTCACAGAACTTTTTCATGTTGGGACACAATGTCACAGGAGCCTTCCTGTAGGTAAGCGCACACCAGGTGTTCTCCCGGCTCTCATTATTGGAGTGGCTCGCGGATGACTCAAGCGTTTTGCTTCCACTGCAATTATACGACTATTTATTATGTTATTTGTATGTATTAAGCAGCATTAGGTTCACACAAAGGAAATGTGACAGGGTAATTATGAGGTATCCATGGAGGAGAAATGCAAATTGAATCTCACAGACAGGGGCAGAGCTTGTTATACACTGTGATGAAGCTTCATCTTCCATAATATGTCACCTTTTATTCTGAAAATAGATATTCTACATGAGAAATGTGACAGCTCTTCTCCAGTCGTCCAAGAAGCTTTGCTACCTCTTATCAGTAAATGGCGATCATTGTAATACTTGCAGACCTGTGTTGCCTTACCTGATTGGGGCCAACTGGCATAATATTAACACATTAACATGCGTACAGTAGCTATGTCATGGCCGTAGGTGACACTGTAATTGCTGGCTATAAGCCAAAACTATCATCATGGCAAGTAAAGTGAGAAACAGGATGTGAGAAGCCTGGTGGTGGTGTTTGACTTTTTGACCACCCATTGACCACACAAGGCCATACTAGTCCAAATCGCCATTTCCATCCTGTAACTGAAATTCCCCACACACAATCCCTTGTGCCAGCTCTGTGCTTTTAAATTGATGCAAATGTTATTTCTAAGCGGTCTTCTGAATTGTAGTGGCATCATGGCAGATGTAAAGCTGAGCCTGGTGTAAAAAAGTCAATGGTTTTAACGGCAGTCGGGGTCATCCTTGTTCTCGAGCACATCAGTAAAAATGGTGGTAAAGGTGCTTACTGTCATTATTTTCTGATTTCTCACAGTTGGCAAATTGTACGAACAGGCTATGTCTGTGACCATTTCACGGTCCCCTTAAGAAATGCCTATGCATTATGGGAGAAGGCTATCTCTTTGGCCTTGGCAGGAAGGGGTGAGAGCCCATCTCAGTCAAGGTTGAGGGCCAAACCAAGGTGCCCTAGAGAGAACCACATCAGAAAAGCTGTCATTCTTCCCATCCCTCCCTTGTGCCAGTATGCTCGTGTGCAGACTACCTTTCAATAAAGCCATGCCTCAACAGCACGATACTTGTCAGTGGTCTCTGGTGTCTTGCAGTAATATCCCATGGAGGCCCAATGAGAGACACCACAATGTGACCAGTGATTCAGCACCCCACTGCCAGCAGATCACAATCTGAACATCTGCCTAAAGTACCTCTGATGTCTACGGCCTGCTGGTGAGGTACAGAGAGAAAGAGAAACCACAGTCCCACCCCATGCATGGAGGCAAAACAGAGACTCCCATGAGTAGCAGTGAACCTCCAACACTGTTAAAACCCCCAGACCACCAGGGGTTGCTTCCAGAGGTATTAACCCCAATACACAGAGGAGTTGCCCATGGGACACACAAAGGAAAGCCCCCAAACCCGAAACAGAGCAGTGAACCTACCAGCCCATTGTTGTGGGGCCATTGTTGTGGTTCTGTGGCAAGCTCACACAGACGAAATGAGTAGGAGTCAGTCTCCTATTTATTATTGTGGCTGCATACAAACCCTTAAGGGTGCAGAAAGCAGGGCAAGATTGGCCAGGAAAAGCAAATCCATCCAGAGAGGGGAGGCTTTGCAAGGGTACCACAGGAAATAGGAAGTGTCTGTTCTCCAGGTGAGGTCGTTGGATTTGAAGAACAAACAGACTGGCAGAAGGAAGGAAGGAGGAATGTCAGATTCTGAAGGAGATTATTGGAACATGTGAGGTATTGGCTTAGGCGTGAACGGGGTTCTGCAGCGTGAGTGTGCGTTTATATGTGGCAAGTGGGTAGAGGTTAGTGTTAGGAGTGGTTGTGAAGTGAATGTTAGTGGGTGAAAGGAGGGTGTTTGAGTAGTAGTGGTGGGAGGTGAGTTGTATGAGGAGGGGAGTAATAGTTGGAGAAGGAGAGTAGTGGTGGGAGAAGACAGTCGTCATGAGCAGAGACGGTGGAGTGAAGGAGTGGGAGGAGTGGTAACATTGAAGGGTGGAGCCGAGAACTAAGAGAAGTGAAATACTGCAGGGACAGATTGGCTGGAGGACCAAGGAGGGTGGATACAATAGTAACAGTAGAAGGGTGCAGGTGAGCGTGGCTGTGATTGAGCTTTCCTGGATTAATCAGATGAAGTACTACCACACTACCTCACTCCCATTAGAATACTAACTGAATAGAGTATGGACAGCTAGTAGGTCCCTGAGGTCAAACATTTATCTTTCAGGGACACCTTGTTAGTGTAGTACCAGTGTATAGAGAGTAGGGGTTACAGTACGTAGCACTATATAAGGGATACAGATGCCTGGGATAGGGAGGACATCCAAAGGGAGATAAGGGTGAGAGGGACAGCCCTAGTTCCCTCAAAGACAACCTTAATAAAAACCCTTGCACTGTATCAAAGACGGAAAGTGTTTTCTGCGTCATCTCTGACAATTAACAGCAGCACAGATTTTTCATGCTGTCATAAATGCAATGTATTCCTAGTCTCAACGTAAATGTATTTAAGAATACACAAGTGTAAGGCAGATGGCTCAGCTTAGGGAGAATCGAAGGAAGACAGAGACTGTTTCAAGTTTAAGTGAAGGAGGCTTCAGAAAAATGCATCATTTTGTTATGTTTTCTTCCTCTTACTAACAGGACAAGAGTGAGCCTGCAGGATGCAGGTAATACCCTGCACACATGTGAGGTAGCACTAGATACTCTGAGACTATGAATGCATTCAACCTAATGGCTGGACTTTTACCAATGCCAAGGAAAATGGAACTTAATTTTTAAAAGTGTGAAGAGTCCTGCATCTGTCAAATATATAATCCTGCTAACCCGAGAACCTGGACTATGATACAGAAATTTAAAAATAATAAAAACCCACTGGTAGGATTTTGTCAAGAGTTCTGAATGGAGAGCTCATTCATTTATTACTGTACATCAACTGAAGAAAAGGGTTCATAATTGAAAGCTCAGGTTTCGGAGCCACCCAGGTGATCTGCACACCTACCTTCCACCCGCTGCAGATATTTTCCCTCATGCCTTGCCTCCCATCCCAAAATCCATCCTGCAGACCCCAACCCACTCTTCTTATCTGAAAGGTGTTCCTTCTTCCCGGGCCACACAGGCATCTTTGCCTCCTTGTGATGCCATGGAAGTGGGAGAGGGACTCTGAATGCCGGCCCGCCTTCTGTTTCCATGGCAGCCTTCTTGACTCTCCCCGGCAACTGCTGCTAATGAAGCAGGGTGACTGTTTTTTTTTTCGCTTTGCTTTTCACACATCAATGGTTTGCCTCGGGGTGCTAATGCATTAATCACGTGTTTGATGGGATACACCGGCCCGGTAACGGCACCTGCCCTGTGTTACAGCCTTTGCTTAGCTCAGGCCTGTAACTTAGGCATCGGGTCATTACCAGCTTGGGTAGCCCACCGGACGCATGATTAATGCTTAATTTATCACTAATCTAGGACTCACAAAGAGTGGTTTAATTGATGTGCTGACCACACAGCAAGTTGAATTAGAGGGAAAGTCTAAACGTGTAAATTTCCCTTGGGGTAAACAGCGCTTGATAAATGAGAACAAAATCATACATGTATGATACAATATGCCAAACAGTTTTGTCACATGTCCAATACTCTTGGTTTTATTGAGTTTGCATTTTGCTACCCTGAATGATATTAGAAAACAATTTGGCATGTTAAGTGTTTCTGATCACAAGTATAGAAATCATAATCATCTAATGAAGATTGGGGCTGTATATTCAATAGGAGTGTCTAACTGTGAGGTAGGCCAATGGAAGAATTTGTCCATTCACATAATGTGCCATATTTATGACATAACCATGGGAATATTGGGTGCATTAAATATAGTGAGATTACTGTGAAGACAAATATGACATTGTGAAGAGCTGGAGGAAAGAACACTACCAGCTACTACTGGATGGATTAAAGCACATGCCTAATTTAAGGGTTGTAGAAGGGCAGGTCTCTGTTGCAGGGGATGATTCAAGTCCTCAAGGGAACCTGCACTAGGGAACCAGATGATGATTGAGACTCCATTGGGCACACCTGAGGGTTTCTCCTGGTGTAATGACTCTAATGACTAATGAAAAATTAGTATGGGATTCCCCGAAAAGAAATGGCATACACTGCATATAACTATTTTCCCGCTAAGTACCAAAAAGGGGGTGGTTAGAGAAGATGTTATCAAAATACAACTTAAAATGTTTTTTTGAAATGTGGGAACAATGATATAGATAACATGTCTTTGCATTTGGAGTGCCACTCGTTAAAAATCATAATATTATGACATTGGGCCTCATTACGACCCTGGCGGAAATCGAAAAACGATGGCGGAAATGCAATACCGCCATCGAATAGCGCTCGGTGCGATCATGACCCGTCACCGCAAAGTACGATGCCATTAGCGACACCGTAGTGAACGGCAACGCTAACTGCACCAAGCACGCGCGCCATGCCAAACCGTAATTACCACCATGGCGCAACGGTACGCGAATTCCGACCCTAGCGGACATGCACCTAACGCCATCAAGCACGGCGGAAAGTACCATTCTGCCATGGTGATAAGTACGGCATCGCGAACCAACCGTAAACGGCCCTACTGAGTGCTTGTACACCGCTCCCTGGCCACATTGTACAACCCCCCGTAGGTGCAATGAAGTCACACAATGCAACCAGTGAAATGTACTAGTCATCCATGCCTGCCAACGAACAAATGAATCTCAAGAGGGCCCAATGGGAGCTGCAGGGCACAGATGGCACGAATACAGAAGCTATACAAATGGACATGACCTCAGTCTCCCACCAAGAAACGCACGCAAACACAGGCACCTGTGACCAGCAAAATTCCGATAATCACATCATTCCACCAATCCAACTGGCTGACCGGCATCTGTTACACAAAAGCTAATCCCCCGCCCCTGAGCATGACATCATCAAAACAGTCATAATGGCAGCCCTTATCCCTGACCTCACTGGGCTCCGTAGGCAAACGCGCCCAGCACAGTACCACGCAACTATACTCCGAAGCTGGAACCTGTTAAGACGGATTTCTGAACTCTGTCCTGGTGGCGCAGAAGTTCAGAAGGCCAACCTAATTACTTGGAACAGGGTAACCTCTGGACAAGCCAGACCAATCAAGGTAGCGATCGCGGCGGTCAAGACTAGGTCTCAAGAGGGGTGAGGGTGACTGAAAGCCCGCAGTGAGCACACAAAGCAAGAGCGCTTACAAAACTACTCCAAACAGTTGTTATATCAAAAATATAAACACATTTATTTTAAGGCCTTTAAAACAACGACCGTAGCGAGAAAATCACAATATCACAATATTAAACCAACACATACCATATCAACACAATATATATACAAATACACAGTCGCAAGCGTTTAAAGCACGAAATATGTAGTCCACCTGAAAGGAAAGGAAAACAGGCAGTGCGATAACGCTTTAGACTCAGTTCGCCTTCATAGGCACCTAACTAGATGGAAGTCCGAGCCCTGCGAAGAGTGGAGCCTTGTGCTCAAAGTACCTGCCACGCCGGTGCCGACGGGCACAAGGGGAAGCTCTTCGGAGGAAGTCAGGCGGTTCACGTTAGTGCACAGCAGAAGAAGAACAGGTTCCGCAACTCAAGCGCAGCCTCCACAGCGGGCAGAAGCAGAGCGCGAGCGCGGCAAAAGGGTGCTGTTTTTACACAGCAGGGAAAAGCAATGGGATACTGCAGGAGGGCGACCAGATCCTAGCTAAACTACTCACCGGTCCCCGAAGCAAGCAGACCCAGGCTTCTCCACGTTAGTTTCAGCAGCTGGCAGGTTCAGAAGAGCAGGGAACGCTTTGTAGTCGTGTAGAGCAAAAAGACGTCCCAATCGACGAAACCGGCACAGTTTTGTTGCCGCACAGGACAACGGAGCGGCCGTGTGTATTCGAGCCAAATGAACCCTCCTCCCTTCAGACCTGGGAACGCCAAGCGTACGAAGCGTGGGAGAGGGACAAGGACTCGCAATACAACACAACCTGGCGGCGGTTGCAGAGCCAAACTCCTTTGTAAGCTGGTCAGTCAACTGGATGGCCCAGAGACGCTTCCGAAGGCTTACTTGGCAGGAGATGGTTGAAGATGCCGGGAATAGCTGTTCCTGCTATTCCAAAGGTCGAAGCACCAGTACAGGCCTTCTGGTTCGATCAAAGGAGGAAAGGGTTTCACAGGACGACAGCAGTGCAAAGGAGGAGTCCTTCAGCGGGTCACCAGCGATTCCTCGGTCCAGCCTCTTGGTTGCAGGATACTTGGCTCCTGTATTCCTTCGTTCGTGAGAACTCAGGAGATCGACATGGCAGTGGTGTTTCCAGCTCCCTCTTATCCACGGTTCCCTTCGCGCCAAAACGGAGGGGAGCCAATGGGAGATCCGCTCATCAACACACATACCATACGTGGACCAATCACGGACCACGGTGGTCCCAGGCATTCACACCACCCTAGACTCTCTGGCACCCAGGATGTGTATTGGGACCAGACATCCCAGCCCACACCCTGGAGGCACACAAACGACATGTAGAAGCCCGCGAAAGCAACCACGTTTCGCGGGAAAGTACATGCCCAAATAAGGAAGGCCCCGGGTCGCCGGACCTGGGGAAGGTGAAGGGAGCAAGACGGACAGTGGACAGGACAAAGGAGCCTCGCGGCCTGGCCATTTTGGGAGCCAGGCCACCATTTTGGGTTCAGTGCAAAAACGTGCTCAGAACGCCAAAAGGAGCTCAAAATAAACAAAACGATCGCTGCCACCATTCCAGTCCCTGAATGACTTGCACCGATCAAATACCATCCTAAAAGAGTATCTAGGGTCTGTAGAAGGCTAGAGACCCAAGAGAGCCGTAACTTAGCTTACAGTGCCCTCTTGTGTCGTGTTGCACTAAAGCTGCGACACGATAAAAGAAACTACGGGAAACCACGTTCCCCGGTACTGACTGTCTTAAGGGCATGTCAGTTTCCCCGTAAGAAAGGAGCAAAAGCCCAGAGAAGTGCGGCAGAAGGCTGTACTTCTCTGGCAAAGTCAAGAACAAGGTTAAAAACAATAGCAAAAAGTTTAGGGGTTGCCACATGGAAGGAAAATTCCCTACAATTATGAAATCTTTCCTAACACTCGCCCCTCCCAGACTATGGACAGGGGGAACTAATCCACCCCTGGATGAGTCTCTTGTTCAGGTCGGTTAAACATTCTGGACAACCCATCAGCATTGCTATGTTGGACACCTGGCCTATGCTCAATAGTGAAGTCGAAGCCTTGTAGACTTATGGACCACCTAAGCAACTTTGGATTCTCCCCCTTCATGTTCATTAGCCACTTTAACGGCTTATGGTCAGTCTGCACAGTGAAGTGGGTCCCATAGAGGTAGGGCCTCAGCTTCCTTAGGGCCCACACAACAGAGAAACATTCTTTCTCTACCGTGGACCATCTGAGCTCTCTGTCCTTAAGCTGGCGACTAATAAAACCGATAGGGTGTTCCTTACCCTTCTCATCTACTTGTGATAGTACAGCTCCTATCCCAGTGTCAGAGGCATCCGTCTGCACGATAAAAGGTCTTTGATAATCAGGGGCCCTGAGTACAGGGGCCTGGCACAAGGAGTCTTTTAAGCCATTGAAGGCCTTCTCACACTCGTCGGTCCAAGTTACCTTCTTGGGTTTCTTCGGAGTTGTGAGGGCAGTCAGAGGAGCAGCTATGGTGCCATAGTCTGCCACAAAAGTGCGGTAATACCCCGTGAGTCCTAAAAAGGCTCTCACTTGGGTTTGCGTAGTGGGGGTAGGCCAGTCTTGTACTGCTTGTACCTGACTGAGTAGAGGCTGTCTCCTCCCTCCACCTACTTCATGTCCAAGGTAAACCACTGAGCCTTGTCCATTTTGGTGAGGGGCCACTCGGACACCCTCAAAAGAGCTTTCTGAAGGACTGCTTTGGAACAGGTCGGGGAGAGGTTCAGACTCCTCTTCCTCAACGTCTGAAGCCAATAGCAGTGCTGCGATTTCGCCGCTTGGGACGAAAGCCTTCAGCCTATTCACGTGAAACACTTTTGGAGCCTGTCCAGGCCTTCCAAGGTCCACTGAATAGTTAACCTCACCCAGGGGCTCCACCACTGGGTAAGGGCCTGACCATTTGTCCTGTAAAGCTCGAGGCCTTATGGGATTCATGATCAGGACTTGCTGACCAAGTGTAAAGTTGATGAGGGAAGCTTTCTGGTCGTACCAATGTTTCACCAGCGCTTGCCCTGCCTTCAATTTATCACTAGCCAAGCCCATCAGAAGTACCATCCGTTTTCTGAGCCCTAGCACATAATCAACTACATTGGTAGTAACAGGGGGAGTGGGCATCTCCCATCCCTCTTTGACGATGGCTAAGGGTCCCCGTACGGGATGACCGAACAGAAGTTCGAAGGGGCTGAAGCCAACACCCTCCTGTGGTACCTCTCGGTAGGCAAACAGTAAGCATGAAACAAGAAGATCCCATTTTCTTCTCTGAGGCTCTTCCAGAGCCCCAATCACGCTCTTTAACGTCCTGTTGAAACGCCCCCCCAGACCATTGGTCTGGGGGTGGTATGCAGAAGAGAACCCGTAGGTGACCCCACATTCTTTCCACATAGCCTGCCTATACTTCGACATAAAGTTGCTGCCATGATCCGACACAACTTCTTTAGGGAAGCCAACCCTAGTAAATATGCCGAGTAAAGCTTCTGCAACTGACTTGGCAGTTACAGTTTTCCATGGGATGGCCTCAGGATACCTGGTTGCATGGTCGACCAGCACCAGGATAAACCTATTGCCCGAGGATGTTTGCGGGTCAAGGGGACCAACCATGTCGATCCCTACCCTTTCAAATGGTACCCCCACAACTGGGAGCGGTACCAACGGAGCTTGGATTGTCGCGCCAACCTTACCAGACAACTGGCAGGCGGCACAACTCCTGCAGTGACTTTCTACTTGCTCCCCCATCTTGGGCCAGTAGAAGTGCATGGATAACCTTTGCTTGGTCCTCCTCATACCAAGGTGACCAGCAAGGGGAACGACATGCGCCAACTGCAGGAGGAAGGGCCTAACAGCGAGGGGAACCACCAACCTCCTATGGTCTCCTCCTGTAGACTCTGTGGGCTCACTATACAGGAGTCCACCTTCCTGGTAAATCCTATGCATCCCAGGAGGTTCACCCTCAAGCTGGGAGCAGGCCTGTCTCCTTAGGCCTTCCAGAGATGGGCACTCACGTTGGCCTTTACTGAATTCGTCCCTATCAGGACCTCCTTCAACTAACAAGTCTTTTAGTTCAGGATGATCGTTGGGGTCGAATACTTCAGGCATCGCCACCTCCTCGTCAGGCTCGGGCGATTGACCAACTTCCTCCACCGCAGTGGTAGGCGAGCTCGGGGGAATATTCTCTTTCCCCCGTCTTGACTTGTAGACTCCTTTCGCCTTGGGTTGCCCCTTCGGCTGGGGCGGCGTATTGGACTTGGCCAATGCTGCCCGTGCTTGAGACCGTGTGTAGGGTCGTTCGGCAGTGTCTCCTACGAGCCCTAAAGCTCTGAGATCATTACCTAATAAGACCTTTCCCGGGACGTTTCTCTGAATGCTCACTGGAATCCTGACTGCTGTACCATTTAAAGTTAGATTAACAGGGATCACGGGAAACATACGGAGGGGGCCGTCAGCCAACTTAGTGGGCATCAGAGTAGCTCTGGCAACTTCCTCTGAGTCTACCAAGGTAGAATCCACTACAGTTCGACTGCACCCACTATCCCTAAGAGCTGGAGTATCCACTCCATTGATCAGCACACTGTCTTTAAAGTAGTGCTTGGTATTATCCGGAATCCTAGCATGCGCCTCTGCGACTTTAGGCTCCCAGGAACCCAGGGACACTAAAACTACCTCGGCCTCTATTCCGCTGGGAAATGAGTCCGAGGAGAAGGATGCTCCTGTAATCTCTTCTTCCTCGTAGGAGGAGAAGGCCAGATTAGCGGAGTGGACCCCCAAAGGTCTAACCTTACAACGGGGATCCCCCTTCACATGGTCAGTTGCTCCACAAGAAAAACAAGCCCCAGTGGGTCTGTTTACGTAGGGAGGCTTATTGTAACCAGAGTTCTGTTTCGGAGGCGCACCTCCACTACCCTGTGAGTTCTCTTGTGTCTTACCCTTGTTTTTCTTTTTGTGGCCCTTTTGGGAAGAAGATTTAGCAGATTCCCCACCCTCCATATCTTTGGACTTTTTCCCCTCCTCCTGCTTACCAGGATGAGTTTTGTCCTTATGGGACACTCGATGTGACACCCATAAGTCTGCTGCAATGGCCAGCTTCTTAGGATCTATCTCCTTCGAATCGGCCAAATGCTGCTTAAGCTCCGGGGAAGAAGAAGCAAAAATGTGTTCCAGCATGACAAGATTTTTCATGCCGTCGAAGGTAGAAACCTTATAGCCTTCAACCCAGCCAGTTAAGTTTTTCAAAGATTCAGCGACATAAGATACCCAAGTACCACCTTCCTTTTTCTTATACTCTCGAAAACGCTTTAAATATTGGGCCGGAGTCTTCCCAAACTTTAAAATGAGAGTCTGCTTTAACATTGCGAAATCAGCCCGCTCAGCCTTCGACATTTCCATAATGGCACTACAGCCAGAATGGGGCAGTCTACTGAGCAACCACGCAATCTTATCAGCATTGTCAACTTCCTGGACCTCGCATGCATACTCAAACGCATTCAGCCAGTCCATAATGTCATTCCTCTCTTCATACACACTGAGCAGATCTTTTGGAAACCGTGGATGAGAGAAGGCCCCAGACCCATGTCCAGGACCCTTGGACCCATTTGCAACCTGAAGCTTGGCCAGTTCCAACTGGTGATCCCTGTCTTTCTGTTTTTCTGCCTGTTCGATTTTTAGTTTGGCTATGCTGAATTCAAGCTCCTGCTGCCTAAACCGCAGCTCTTGCTTCTTGAATTCAAGCATAGCCTCCCCATCAGCACTGGCAGAGGAAACATTAGACATCTCGTCCTCCCTGTCCTCGTGGTCGCGATGGATCAGTGCAGCGGCAGAACCGTCGGTTCTACCAGTGAGAGCAGCCCCACCACCTTCTGCACTGTCCTCAGAAGTTATAGCGTCAAGCTGCGCTTCTTGCCACGCCACGATTCTTTGGATCATTTCCAATTTAGTGCCTTGAGAGGAAACACCTCTCTCCGCACACATCTTCTTCAATGTTTCTGATTTGGAAGCATTTAAAGTTAACAAGGTATTTGTTTCCATACTGTTTGATAGGACTATGGCCTTTTTAAAGTTATACTACAACAACTCACTACGTGTACTGGTTGGAATAACCTGAAATGCCTTAGTTCAAGCGCAACACTGGATACCTTCAGTCGTATCCCACCGCTGTACACCAATTTGTTAAGACGGATTTCTGAACTCTGTCCTGGTGGCGCAGAAGTTCAGAAGGCCAACCTAATTACTTGGAACAGGGTAACCTCTGGACAAGCCAGACCAATCAAGGTAGCGATCGCGGCGGTCAAGACTAGGTCTCAAGAGGGGTGAGGGTGACTGAAAGCCCGCAGTGAGCACACAAAGCAAGAGCGCTTACAAAACTACTCCAAACAGTTGTTATATCAAAAATATAAACACATTTATTTTAAGGCCTTTAAAACAACGACCGTAGCGAGAAAATCACAATATCACAATATTAAACCAACACATACCATATCAACACAATATATATACAAATACACAGTCGCAAGCGTTTAAAGCACGAAATATGTAGTCCACCTGAAAGGAAAGGAAAACAGGCAGTGCGATAACGCTTTAGACTCAGTTCGCCTTCATAGGCACCTAACTAGATGGAAGTCCGAGCCCTGCGAAGAGTGGAGCCTTGTGCTCAAAGTACCTGCCACGCCGGTGCCGACGGGCACAAGGGGAAGCTCTTCGGAGGAAGTCAGGCGGTTCACGTTAGTGCACAGCAGAAGAAGAACAGGTTCCGCAACTCAAGCGCAGCCTCCACAGCGGGCAGAAGCAGAGCGCGAGCGCGGCAAAAGGGTGCTGTTTTTACACAGCAGGGAAAAGCAATGGGATACTGCAGGAGGGCGACCAGATCCTAGCTAAACTACTCACCGGTCCCCGAAGCAAGCAGACCCAGGCTTCTCCACGTTAGTTTCAGCAGCTGGCAGGTTCAGAAGAGCAGGGAAAGCTTTGTAGTCGTGTAGAGCAAAAAGACGTCCCAATCGACGAAACCGGCACAGTTTTGTTGCCGCACAGGACAACGGAGCGGCCGTGTGTATTCGAGCCAAATGAACCCTCCTCCCTTCAAACCTGGGAACGCCAAGCGTACGAAGCGTGGGAGAGGGACAAGGACTCGCAATACAACACAACCTGGCGGCGGTTGCAGAGCCAAACTCCTTTGTAAGCTGGTCAGTCAACTGGATGGCCCAGAGACGCTTCCGAAGGCTTACTTGGCAGGAGATGGTTGAAGATGCCGGGAATAGCTGTTCCTGCTATTCCAAAGGTCGAAGCACCAGTACAGGCCTTCTGGTTCGATCAAAGGAGGAAAGGGTTTCACAGGACGACAGCAGTGCAAAGGAGGAGTCCTTCAGCGGGTCACCAGCGATTCCTCGGTCCAGCCTCTTGGTTGCAGGATACTTGGCTCCTGTATTCCTTCGTTCGTGAGAACTCAGGAGATCGACATGGCAGTGGTGTTTCCAGCTCCCTCTTATCCACGGTTCCCTTCGCGCCAAAACGGAGGGGAGCCAATGGGAGATCCGCTCATCAACACACATACCATACGTGGACCAATCACGGACCACGGTGGTCCCAGGCATTCACACCACCCTAGACTCTCTGGCACCCAGGATGTGTATTGGGACCAGACATCCCAGCCCACACCCTGGAGGCACACAAACGACATGTAGAAGCCCGCGAATGCAACCACGTTTCGCGGGAAAGTACATGCCCAAATAAGGAAGGCCCCGGGTCGCCGGACCTGGGGAAGGTGAAGGGAGCAAGACGGACAGTGGACAGGACAAAGGAGCCTCGCGGCCTGGCCATTTTGGGAGCCAGGCCACCATTTTGGGTTCAGTGCAAAAACGTGCTCAGAACGCCAAAAGGAGCTCAAAATAAACAAAACGATCGCTGCCACCATTCCAGTCCTTGAATGACTTGCACCGATCAAATACCATCCTAAAAGAGTATCTAGGGTCTGTAGAAGGCTAGAGACCCAAGAGAGCCGTAACTTAGCTTACAGTGCCCTCTTGTGTCGTGTTGCACTAAAGCTGCGACACGATAAAAGAAACTACGGGAAACCACGTTCCCCGGTACTGACTGTCTTAAGGGCATGTCAGTTTCCCCGTAAGAAAGGAGCGAAAGCCCAGAGAAGTGCGGCAGAAGGCTGTACTTCTCTGGCAAAGTCAAGAACAAGGTTAAAAACAATAGCAAAAAGTTTAGGGGTTGCCACATGGAAGGAAAATTCCCTACAATTATGAAATCTTTCCTAACAGAACCCAATGCAGATCTCCTCACAATACATCGCTCCCCAAATAGGAATATGCCACATCACTCGCAAAGAAGAACGCTACACGGTTCATATCAGAATAGAAATTTAATGCACAACAAATTCACCAAGCCCATACAGCCATTAGGCCATGAACTCCAAAATATATTTCATTATCGTGGGCTGCATCCGCAATAAATGACCAGCTACTTCTTGTGTGACGCCCTGTTCCTTCATGGTACACAGGGGCTACATTCCCGTACGAAAAGGCAACATGGAAGCGCCTAGAACCGCAGGGCCGTCCCAATAGGGAGGCACTAGTCCAGCTGAAAGGCCGAAATGTTGCTCCTAGCCACTAGTACTGCGTAAGGGCATGTGGCCCATTGGCGATCGTCCCATAAGATCGTAATGCTGCTCCACTGATTAACACGAAGCAGCAGGTGTCGGGAGTAAAATCCATCTGCAGGAGTGGCATACAGATGGCAGTGGCAAAAGGGGAGGAGATACCTGTCAACCAAATGAAATGAAAAAGAATAGTATGGCCATCAGAACTACATTTGAATTAACCACTTCAATGATCACACCAAATCCACAGCCATATGCATGCTAGCCCACTCCAAAGGATCATCACCACCCACAAACCACTTGCGAATCATAACTATCTATATCGAGGTGAAAACACTATCACAAACGAGTGTACCTGTGCATGCGTCTGTTACAACAGAATCCATCTGATGGGATTGGTAACGTGCATAGACACAAGTGTCTGAAGGCGCGTCGAGACAGGGAGGGCTCAACAAGGCCAGATAGACGATGGCCCCACTATGGCAGCCCTGCATCACATAGCGCAGGGGAGGCGGATAGATTCCAAGAAGCCCTGTACATGGCAAACTCTGTATCAAATCATCTGTCCATGCATCCATACATCATTCCCTCATCCCGTAATGAAAACGCCTGTTTCCATACTCACATGACATGTGAAATTTCCATTGAGTCTGTGCGTTATGCAGCCTGCAAAATCCACCGTGCCCCAGCCCGTTATCCAAGTGTTGTGAAGTAACATGTATTTGGGAACGTCCGGCCTCATCGCCCACGTCGCTATTGCGCATCCCATACTATTCATATCAATCATTGCATCCTCGCCATGGCCCCTGTCCCAAGGACATTGAACAATAGAACGTTATATTTGCAGTCAGACCTGTGGGCATCTCCTCGCCGCTAGCTGAAAACCGAAAGCGCCGCCCTTCGAATTCCTCATTTGCAACATCACGTCGAAAAGGCATCTGTGGCCGCTTGAAACCACAAATTAATCCATCTAGTGCGGCTGTGTGTGAAAATGGCAACTGCCTTCACTCACAAATGGAACGCCCCGCCCGTCGGTGAAGCTCGGTACAGTGTTGCATGAGGGTCCACCGTTACTCGAGTACTACGTTCCACTGACCCTTCACAAGTCTGTTCGCGACTGCAAAGATTGTATGTGAAACAATGGGACCATAGCCGAATGAACATATCAACCAATGTTACACTGCCATCGGGTACAAATACATGATTGCAATAGCAAGATGCCATTCGTCGAATTGCAGCGTTGTGTGCGGGACGTGCTCGCCCAAAGGGGAGTGCAGCTTGCACAGGTGGAATGAATCACCACAGGTGGAGGCCATACAGCCTGAAAACACATAAATTGCACACCCAGTCTCCTCCCACAACCACACCCACTCCGAAATGCTACCGGCAGGACTAGCCATGTTGGCCCTGGGGGACCTGATAGCACTGCAAGTACTCCAACTTCAAGAAGAAGACGAACACCAACTACTACCGGCCGCACGGCGGAGACGCAGGAGGAGGAGGAGGCCAAGGCAGGGCCAGCAAGGGCCGCCAGCACAGCCACTACCACCACGCAGGCAGCCCGCAATCCCACGCCTCCGAGCACATCCGTTCAACCTCACTGATGAGCAGATCCACACCCTCTACCGTTTGGACCGGGACACCATAACCGCCATTGTGGACATGACACAGGCTGACCTTGTCAGCATGATAGATAGCCCAACCGCCATCCCACCCCTACTGAAGGTGGTGTCTGTACTACACTTCCTGGCCACAGGCACCTACCAGCACACAGTCGGACAGTTGCATGGCATTTCACAGCCACTGTTCTCACGGACACTATTGCAAGTGCTCGATGCCCTCCTGAAGCACGCAGACGACTTCATCTCTCTACCACGCTCGGAGCAGGAAATTACGAACACAAAAGTGGGATTCCATGCACTTGCCGGCATACCGGGTTGCATTGGTGCCATCGACTGCACCCATGTGGAATTGGTCGTCCCACATGCCATGGAGGCCCAGTACCGCAACCGAAAACAATTTCATTCCCTGAATGTACAAATGGTGTGTGACTCCAACAAGATCATTACACATTGTTGTGCCAGATTCCCTGGATCTACCCATGATTCTATGGTCTTGAGGAACTCCACTATACCACGCTACATGGAGCGACACGCAGGGAACAGATCCTGGCTACTCGGTGAGTCTCATTTCATGCATGATGATGTGGGGTATGTGATGCGGCAATGACCTGGCAGGAAGGGGGGGGGGTGCGTACGTAGCAATGGCATTCCTCAATATTCCTTTCTTGTCCACCTACAGGTGATGCCGGGTATCCACTGAAGAGATGGCTCCTCACACCAGTCCGGAACCCACGGGACCAGCATGAGGAGGACTACAACCATGCCCACTCACGTACCCGTGTAGTCATAGAACAGGCATTCGGCCTACTGAAGACTCGTTTCCGCTGCCTCAGCAGGTCTGGCGGGGCACTCCTGTACCGCCATGTGAAGGTTGCAAAGATGGTCATGGCATGTGTCATGCTCCACAACATGTGCGTACGTAGAAATGTGCCCATGCCCCCTGACGCAGAACTGCAAGCACCTGATGATGGTCATGATGAGGGTGGGGATGTGGCAGCACCTCAAGGAGTCTGCGAGGCACAGGAGGGCCGTGACATTCGTCAGCATCTCATAGATGCATGCTTCTAGCACTCACGCCTGGTGGCTGATACATGGACACGGGACTCGTGGCACTGTGTGTGTCTGGGACATGCACAATATGGACTGTACGCCTATAATGGCCTCGTACACAAAGATCAATGTCCACACATCTCATTGCATGATCGTGCATTGTTTATGGCATATGTGATATCATGTTAAACACCCTATCGACCCGCCACCCAAGTGAGCCCAACACACCCCCTCCACCCTCCTACCTCCCCCCCGAACACCAGTGTCCAAAGATGCTCATTGTCAGTGGGCTGTCGCTATTGCAAGCCCCCTCTGCGGGTATCAGGGGCACCCCTGCCTGTGGAGCGCAGGTTCCTCCCAGATCTACGTTGGGGGCTGCCCTGGACGGAACTTGCAACGGATGATGTCTCTGCCTGCTCACGTCCATGCATGTCCCTAAGGGTTTGTGAGAGCTCAGTGAGCACACGGCGCACTGCGGCAAGTTCGGCACATACGTCTTTGGACGTCGCATGCAGTTCCCCCCTCAGGCTCTCGGTGCTTCTCTCCATTTGTACTCTCAGGCTCTCGGTGCTACTCTCCATTTGTACTCTCAGGCTCTCGGTGCTACTCTCCATTTGTGCCCTTAGTGTCTCTGTACTTCTCTCCATTTCTGCCCTCAGTGTCTCAGTTGATGTTTCTATGTCTGCCTTAGTGCCCCCACATTCATCGGCATGGTCCTTGAGGAGCGTGGCCAGTTGCTGCTGTTGCACGATTAACTGGTCGAGGGACTGTTGCCTCTACTGGGCCATGGCCATTTGCGGTGGTGTCACAGAGGGGCTGATCACCTCATGTTGCCTTGCCACAGGGCTTGTGGGGGATGGCCAGTCGTCGTCTTGTGGGTGCCCCTGCGTGGTATC
The DNA here is from genome assembly GCF_040938575.1 of Ambystoma mexicanum. Classification (NCBI taxonomy): domain Eukaryota; kingdom Metazoa; phylum Chordata; class Amphibia; order Caudata; family Ambystomatidae; genus Ambystoma; species Ambystoma mexicanum. The sequence continues at coordinate 1,588,042,786 of NC_090929.1, forward strand.
CTCATGGTGTACGGGATGGAACAGACAGGGGGATTGAGACAGGTCATGGATGGATCTAACTTCGACATCCCCGTTTTCTGTGTCGGAGCATGCTGCCATTAATGCAGTATCACCTATGGTGCTGCTGCCACCAGAAGCAGTGCCTACTGTGGCATCCATTGGGGGGACCTGTGGTGGTGGTGTTGTGGGCATGCTGGCTGCTGGGGTGCCTGTTGGAGTTCCCTCCTGTGTGCTGTCACTTGATTTGTGCTGCTGCCGTGTCTTGATGCGTGCAGCTGAGGTGGAGGGTCTTTGGCCGTTGGTCTTGGCCCTCTTTGCAGGTGTGCTGGTAGGGGTGTCCTGGAGCTCGTCGTTTGGATCGGACCCTGTGGTGGAGTAAAGGAGGGCGAGCGTTATTAATGGGTCTGTGGGAATTGGAATGGCAATGTATCACATGCATTGGGGTGGTACCTGAGGGTGATTTGGGTCGGGGCCTTGGAGGTGGTTTCATTTGTGTGTGGAGTGAGGGTGCAGTTGTTTGGCAGCCTGCAGTTAGGGTGTGCCTGCTGCACGTGTAGAGGGTGTTTTTAGGATTTTTAATTATTTATGTATTTGATGTGAGTTTTAAAGTGTGCTATCAGGCCTATGTATGTGGACGTTCTCCTGGACATGTGTTACTGTTGCACTATGTGGGCACGTGGTACTTCACATGATTGGACATTGTGGTTTTGGCATTGTTTTATTTGGGACACCTACCTGAATCTTCGGATGTCTGCACTCCTTTCTCCATCCCTCCGACTCCCTCTATGCTCTCCATTCCAATGGTGGAGGCACAGATTTCTTCCCAGGGGGTCAACTTGATGGGTGATTCCGATCCTCCCCCGGTAGCTGTGGCAATGTTGCGGTTGGCAGAAAGTATGCTACGGACGCGTATCCGCAGGTCGTCCCATCGCTTTCTGCATTGCTGTGGGTTGCGGGGTGCGGTCCCCACCGCACTTACACGCTGTGCCACCAGGGCCCATATGGCCTTCTTGTTCGCAAGTGCCGTCCTGGTCATTTGCGTGGAGAAGACGACGGCAGCATTCTCCTGGAGGGTCTCCGTGAGCACTGTGAGTTCCTCACGGGAGAAGTGGACCTGCCGCTTGCGGTCGCACGCTTTCTTCGCTACTTTTCCCATTTTTCTTGGTTTCACTAGGGTGGATGACGGGTTGGGATGTGTCTCAGGGTAGTATTTTTTATGGTTGTGTGGATTTTGTGGTTTTATAGGTGTACGGCGGGATGTTTCCCGTTCCGGGACCATGCTTTTACTTCCGTTTCCGTATATTTACGGTCACCGTACTTTCCGGTTGGCGCTCACTGCGGTGTCCGCTGTGATGGGTGGCGGTATTGCACCTAGGGCGCCGTACGGCGGCGGTGTGGGCCGTTTTGGGGTCATTTCCGCCATCGCGGACTTTGCACTTCCGCCATGGCGTGGTGCTCGTGCCCGATGGGTCGGAATGAGCCGCACTTTGCTCCATCGTGCAATGGCGGAAACGCTATTTACGCTATGGCGGTCCGGTCGGTTGATTTCCGCAAGGGTCGTAATGAGGGCCATTGTATCCAACGTGATATCACATATATATTCAACATAGTGAAGAGGAAGTGCCAAGCACGTTTCACACTCCTGCCGCCCATTTTGAAGTACTAGAAACATTAACACCTAAATATGTGCCGTATGGTGAGCAAATAAACCAGCAGAGAGCCACAGTTGGGCTCTGTCCAGTACCTGTCAGAATAACAGCACATGTTGAAGTACCGACACCTAAAGGTACGCTTTGAGAATACCATATCAATGAATGAGACAGAATGACGATTGTCAGAATGTAATACCCGAAGAAACTGAGAAGATACTGAAGGAAGACGGATGGTGACGTCATGAGCCCCAGACTGATTCAAATATAGAAGATATAACAACCTGAGAATGATGACAAAAAGAGACAAACTACCAAGTCGGTCAAGTGGCACAGCGAGTAGAGCGCTCGCTTTGACATCAGTGCAGAGCCTGCGAACGCAGGTTCGAATCCCGGCAGCGCCAAACTCAGCGTTTCATCCTTCCGAGGTCGATAAATGAGCACCACACACGTGGGTAATAATAAGCAGCGCTCAGATACCTAAGGGTTCGTAGCGCTATATAAATGCCAAATTATTATTATTATTATTATGGATAAGCAACATCCTGTGCCTAAAGTGAAACAATTGATGTCAAGATGTCAGAAACGTATGCCATGTGCACAATGAAGATATTTAGTTAGTTTAAACGTGTACATATGCAAAGTAACTGCAAGAAGCAAGAAATCGTGAGGCTTGCTTATGCTTAGTAGTAAAATAGATTGCGGCAAGCACCACCTATACATATAGCTACCTCAAAAGAGCACTTTATATAAGTATACTTCCACTACGAACAAGAGCAGAATCAACTAAAGGTTACTAAAGGTCTCAAGAGGAGAGTTTTGCAGCAACCAAATCAAGAATTAAAGACAGAGAGAAACTCAGATGAAGGTAACCATGCCAAGAAGCCAAGGTCGTATCAGCTGGAATAGGCCGACAGTGGATACAATTAAAGAGAAAGAAGAACAGAGTATCCTGTTCAGAAAGGTCAAGGTAAGCCACAGATGGCAGGCAACTGGCAGAATTAAATCAAATACACAAAATTGCATGAAGGAAAGGCAGATTTTACGGTGTCAGAATCACGTGACTATGCATGCAGGAAGGGATGAAACTTTCACACCTACGCATGGACCTTTGCTATACCCAGACGCCTTAACTTTCCCAGACGTAGAAGCAGACTCGAGGCCAACCACAAAGAAATAATTGACACATGACCACTAAGTTGATGATTGAGTGTAACAATAATTGGAGGGAAGCTGGGGTGCAGACAAAATCCCTGCACCTGGCCAGCTATTCTGCACGCTGCTAAGTGCAAGTGGAAAAGTGTGAGTGGGGTTGATGCCAACCCAATCATAGTGGACCGTGTAATCTAGGGTCCTATAGTTAGTAGAACCAATGAGACATCGTACTTTTAGAGACATTTACAGTAGCCATTTTGAAGGAAGGGCTTAGTTGCCCCACCTGACATTATTTATCCAATCCCCTCTCCCCGTTACCAAATACAGATACAGCACTGATATTAAAGTTACCCTCCCAGAACTAATCAAGTTGCATGCACATTTTTAAGAGTTACACATCAGTGATGATGAGTTTTTGGCATAAATCATGTTTTTTTCTGAAATTAATTGGAGTTGAAGCGAGAAGGAAGATTGAGTGATTGCTGATATTCATTGAACTCCCTGTTTTTTGTACTTGTCATTAAACAGACTCCCTATGCCAAACTATTGAGTTGTCATTATTTATTTTGTGCAAGAGTACAAATCTGCATCCGCATCCATCTCCAGGGTGCTGCTGCTCATCTTAAAGTGCTGTTTGGAAACCCTCAGTCCTATGGGCCGGCTGGGGTCCATCGTGCACACTTGGTAGCAGAGATTGATGGTACGATTAGAATTGATTAGCTAAGAAACACATTGGCCGTCGACATAAGTAACCCTGGGTCCTCGACAATATCATGAGTCCTTTGCCATCCAGCTGAGTAGAATGAGAAGCTCCCCGTAGACAGTGGTTAGTCTAAGTAAAAACCATGCAGGTTAGGTCTGAAGGAACCTTTGATTTCTCCCATAAACCCCTTCCCACTTCTACGAGCAGCAGATCGGACGGACAGCACAGAGAGGCGGTAACTAAGGCACTGATCCCAAGCGTCCAGAGTAGAAAAAAATGTGAATGGCAAAAAAGTGCATGCCTTAAAACAAGTAAGGGAAGGTAACGGAGGGAGGTGGGACAAAAAATAACATCAGAGTAAGAGTATACTGAATATAAAAGGTAAAATATTGACTCGAGCGTGGCCGAGCAATAGAGAAAGATACCGGGAGGATACCCGAGAGAGAAGTATATGCCCAGATACCTAGGTTTTAATATAGCACTAGAAGAAACCTGCATTTAAAGTACTGAATTAATAGGATGATATAGGACACCAGAATCAATTAAAGGCGATCTGAAAGAAATGGGCTCATTTTCCATGTTGGAATAATGATAGGAGCAGAAATGCATCTGAGGAAGCAGATGGCATGAGATTTATGTAGCGGGCTGGAGTCTGTCTAGTCTGTCTTGTGTTTTTCTTTTTACTGATGTCACGAGGTAAGAACATTTTTGGGGGAAATAACATGAAAATTGTGCAATTGAATAGACAAGAAGTTGTATGGCATGGATTGATGGGTAAATTGACAAGGGCGGTCCTGGGAGTCTCTCTGCCAGACATTAGTCCTGGTTACGAGAGACTTACCCAGAGTCTTTAGCTCACTATGTTTCACAGAGAAGAAATATCCCAAACATATCAGTCTTTGTCCTGCCCTGGAGCAGTCCAGCACCAAAATGCTAAGCAATTCTCCTCTGAACAAGAGTACCAACAGCATCCCCAGACATGTGTTATGGTCTGGTTGGACCTCATCAGTAGGGAGGAGCTGTGCCTCTCTAAGAATAGTGAGCAAGGGGTCCACTTCTGGATTCCCCTAGTAACTTAGGGTGAGACCCAAGGTTACTTGAATATGCAAATTGACAAGGGGGTCCTGGGAGTCTCTCTGCCAGACATTAGTCCTGGTTACAAGAGACTTACCCAGAGTCTTTAGCTCACTATCTTTCACAGAGAAGAAATATCCCAAACATATCAGTCTTTGTCCTGCCCTGGGGCAGTCCAGCACCGAAATGCTAAGCAATTCTCCTCTGAACAAGAGTACCAACGGCATCCCCAGACACGTGTTGTTTGAAAAAATAAAAGTAACTTTTTTGTGAAAAAACGGGATTGGAGCTTGCAACGATTGGTGCTCGCTCATATTGATGATCTTGTTATTGAAACGTAAAGCATAACAAAGTGTTATATAAGGAGAGGATAAACAGATTTAAGCATGGATGACTTTACCTCATTGGTATACTTGTGCAAACAGTTGCCAAAACATGCACCTAAGCTTAAACAGTACATTGCAGAATGGGTTAAAGGGACCGCAAACAAAATGTTTATGCCATGGCAATAAGGTGGCTTGCTTTCTAAAACAGTACTGTAACAAATGATGACATAATAGCATGCCACGTATACTGGCAAACAGTTGGTCATTTGCATGGTGTCTACACCTCACTGTGTTCCACAGTGGCAGTAAACTAGGTTTTTTCTCCCCTCGCAGGATTCTCAAACTTAGGTGGCCTCTCCACTGGGTACCTAATACGCATTTACTGTTGTTTTCTGAAATGTGGTAAACGTGGGCTTGCCGCTCACTTCCTGTCTGCTTGCCCTTGTCTCGTCTGTCTTCCCCCACACTCCCTCCTACTCCATGGTGCTCTCTATCTCGCCTATCTTCTCTAACTGCTTCTCTATTGACTATCCTGCTCTGCTCACTAAATCTGGTAGAAAAAAGTTTAAAAAGGACATCCTGGTCTCTAACCCAGGCCTCCCTATCGCAGACACCTACACTAGTGCCTCCTCCAAGGAAACTCTCACTGACATCCTCTTTTTCGTGCCTTCGCCTGACCTATGGACCCTTCATATGGTCTCTGTGCTCTCTCCTTTCTCTTCTTCTCCCATTAATGGTGGCACCCGTTGGGATGTCCTCTTGGCCCCCTTCTGCTCCTCTAAGGCCATCATTAATGTCTACACTAATGGGACCGTCTTGGTCCAAGGCCCTCAGGCCAACCTTCACCTCTTTGATAGACGCTTCCCACGCCTCATCAACTTCCTTTCCTCTCCTGCTGTCACCCCTCCTCTGTCGTCGGCTACCTTACCTCTACCCTCCCTCCCTGCCCCCTCTCGTGCTCCTTCATCTCCTCCTTCTTCTTCACCTCCACAGGGCGTACCTCTGATCTGTACCCCTCCCCGGAAGTGCCTTCAAGGATGGCAAACTTCTCCACATTGCCACTCTTAACTCTCGCTCTGCCATCAAACATTCCTCTGATATCTGTCGCCTTCTTGATGAACTGGACCTTGGCGTCCTCGGTCTCACTGAGACATGGTTCACGGCCAGCTCTGTCACCAGCTTTGACACACTCCTACCTGAGGGTCCTCTCCGTGCCCAGGCCCAACCGTGCGGGGGGGGGCCTTATCTTCCCTGAGTGGATTCCTGCCACTGTCACTCCTATGCAGACCTACTCCTCTTTTGAATGTCTTGTGTGCCGACTCTCTCTCTCTCCTAGCCATTCCCTTACCGTGGCTACTATCTATCGGCCACCTGGTCACATTTCTTCCTTCCTCTCTGGGTGGGCTGACCTCTCCTCCTCGCTCCTGTCCTCAACCACTCAACTCCTCTTTCTTGGTGACTTCAACATCCACCTGGATGCCTCCTGTCCCCCATCTGGACTCTTTCGTGACCTCTGCAACTCTCTCTCACTCTCTATTCTCCCGTCTGGGCCTACTCATTCTGCAGAGCACACTCTTGATGCTCTGATCTCTTCTGACCTTCCCCTCTCCGCCCCTCTCTCAACTCTTCTCTCCTGGAGTGATCACTTTCTCCTATCCTCCCACCTCACCCTCCCCACCCCACAGGCAAAGCCACCATCATCACTGGCAGCCACCTTCTCGGTCATCCGACCCATGAAGCGTGTGTCAGTTGAGGCTTTCGCTGCCACCTTCTCGCCCCCCGTACCTCTTCGGCTGACTCCCACCCTGACACAGCCCTCTCCATGCTCCACTCTTCTATATCTGATACTCTTGATATCCTTGCCCCTGTCATGAGGCAATACCGTCTCTCCGTTCTCACCAAGAAGAGAGCCCTTATCCAAGCCTGCATCTCTGCGGCATCTAACAACTCGGCCGAACTCTTTAAAATCTGCAAGGAGCTTGCCAACCCTGCTGCAGTCTCTACCTCTCCTGTCCCCTCCCAGGCCCTCTGCACTGCACGGGCCTCTCACTTCATCTCTAAAACTCAGGACATCCTGTCCTCACTCTCCTCCTATCACCTCCCTCCCTCTCTTCCCTGCTCTTCCTCGGGCCCTTCTGCAGCCACCCCTCCTCCCTCCTTCTCTGCCTTTCCCCTTTTCTCTGCTGACGAGGTTTCCAGACAAGTCTGATCTATGAAAGTCTCGTCTAAACAGGTTCACCCCTGTTCCTCCAAAACTATCAAGGACCACATCGACTCCCTGGCTCCTGCCCTGGCGGACTTTTGCAACCACTCCTTCGCCTCTGGAGTCTTCCCATCCCCCCTTAAGCACTCCCTTGTGCACCATCTTCTTAAGAAACCCTCTTCCGACCCCTCCTGCCCGGCTAACTATCGCCCAATCTCCATCACTCCCTTCCTGGGCAAGCTCCTGGAGAAACTGGCCATCTCCCAGCTTAACCTCCATGCTGAATCTGTTGGTAGTCTTCATGACCATCAATCTGGCTTCAGAGCTGCCAGAAGCACAGAAACTGCTCTCCTGAACATCCGTGAGGACCTGCTCTCGAACCTCGACTCCAACACTCTGTGTGTTCTCATTCTGCTCGATCTCTCTTCTGCCTTTGACACTGTCAACCATGCCATCCTGCTCAACCATCTCAGTGATAACCTGGGTATCACTGGTCAGACTCTGGCGTGGCTGACCTCTTTCCTTTCCAATCGACCCTCCCAGGTCCAACTGGGGTCCTTCCTCTCTGACATTTTTTTCTCTACCTGTGGTGACCCTCAGGGATCTAATCTCTCTCCCTGGCTGTCCAACCAGTATCTGACACTCCTTGCCCACCGCATCGCCGCTCTCTGCCCCAACTTTCAGTGCTATGCGGACGATACACAGCTCATTTTCAAGCTACCCTCGACCTCCTCTCCTTCCCTCATCTCTGACTGTCTGTCTGCTATCCAGGAATGGTGTGCCGCCAATGACCTCTGCCTTAATGCCAGTAAGACTGAGATTCTACTCATCGGCACACCCACTCCCTCCTTCCCTACAGCTCTCTGGCCAGCCTCTCTTGGCCCTCTTCCTGCTCCTACCTGCAAGGCAAAAAACCTCGGGGTCATCCTCGACTCCACACTCTCCTTCTCTCCTCATATATCTGACGTCTCCAAGAAGTCACACTGCCAGCTGCACCTCCCCAGAGGTATTCTTCCCTTCCTCTCCTTCCCCCAGAAGCTCACTGTCTCCCGAGCCCTGGTTCTCTCGAAGCTTGACTACTGTAACAGCCTCTTTCTTAATCTGCCTGCCTCCACTCTCTGCCCTCTGCAACTCATCCAGAACAGGACTGCGAGACTTGTCCTTGGCCTCAAGCCCAGGGACCGTATCTCTCCAGGACTGAAATGTCTACACTGGCTCCCAGTGGCTGCGAGGATTAAGTTCAAAACCCTCTGCATTGTCCACAAGGCCTTCTGGGGCCTGGGGCCTAAATACCTTCAACTCTCTCTTCCTAAATATCTTCCTTCCCGAGCCCTTCGCTCATCCGTCTCTAACTCCCTCAGGGTCAGCCGCTTCTCGAAGCAACGAGCTGGGGGTAGATCTCTCTCCACGGCAGGGGCATCCCTCTGGAACAGCCTTCCTGCCTCTCTGAAACTTGAGGAGAACAATCTCCGGTTCCGGAAGCACCTCAAAACCTTCCTCTTTGCTTCTGCTTTCTCTCTCCCGCTCCCCTGCTAAATCCTTCACTGAAAATGCACTGACTCTGCAACTGGGCCACTCTCACCGACCTAGGTCCCTGGCCCAGCCACTCTCCACTTGCACTGCCTCCCTGGCAACCCCTGCACTGCGGGACTGTCTCTGTATCCCTACAGCCCCCCCTTCCCAGCACTTGTCTGCACTTACCTTGCACTTGCCACCAGACTGCCCTATTTATTTATTTTTATTCTACTTACCCAGTACTGCACTTCTCCCATCCCCTTCCCCTTCCACTTTTATCTTCCCCCTACCCCTGCACTTGCGTGATCTTAATGACACCTGGCCTAGTAGGATAGTTGTCTGTCTTCCCCTTGCCCCCCCCTGCCTCGTCGCACCTTGAAACACTTGTGTATAGGCGCGTTACAAATGCCATATTATATCATATCATAAATGCCAAGCTAGTGTAGAGCTTTGGAAGATGTACCAAGAGGAAAAGGAGGAGGAGCCGCCGGTCGATTGGATACTTTACCTATGAACAGAGGGGGGTGAAACGCCTCTGCACCACACGCTCGATCTGAAACAAAAAGTGAAGCTAGTAAAGACAAAGGATTATACCGTTTAGGGAGCTTAAAGCAGCCACGGGATATAGCAACCCGTCATATGAGTCACCTACGCAAATTAATGACGAAAGCCCAGAGAAGGGTAGAGACAGAGATATCACCTCCAAAGTCACAAAGGACAGGGAGAGACTCGAAAAAGAAAAAGGAGACCAAGCTGAAGCAAGTAAATCTCTAGATATGGGTATAGAAGGAAAGAGAAGGAAAGGAGTTGAGGCCAGAACTGATGAGAAGGCATTCACACAGTACGAATGGATGGGAAATCAGATTTTATTAAAAGTTGATGTTAAAGGCATTGAGGATATGAGACAAAAGGGAGAGCCAGATGAAGTAGAAAGGGAAGAGAATGAAAAGGAAAACTGAGTGAGAGACGAAGGAATCAAGAAAAACGATAGACAGAAACAAGAGCAGTTATATCGTTTGGAGCAAGAAAGGAAACCTGATCACAAGCAGAGGACAGCTGATGATCAGGACAGGCAGGAACAACGGAGAATAGATGAAGAACAAAAAATACGGGAGAAGAGAATAAAAAGACAAAAGGATGAGGAAATACGAAGGGCAAATGAATGTAGAGATGTGAGGAAACAAGTAGAAGATAGGGTTAGAGAGGAAGCGAGGAAGTGCAGATAATTCTATGACGACATAGAATGCAAAAGAAGAAAGAGAGCACAGGATCTTGAATATATGGAAAGGGAGGTTAAAAAACATGATCCAGTAGTGGACTGGGAAGACATAGAAGAATTATTTCCTGAGTACGATTTAGTACCAGGCACATCTAGCGCAAATATGGAAGATGACTTCCAAGACACAAGAAGCATCGAAGAGAAGATCGATAGAATATATGATGAAATGGGGCTAGATCAGGTACCCCAAGCGAAAGGAGAGGACGAGCGTCTTGAGAGCACTCAGTTGTATGACACTGAGGACACCTCCCGAAGTAGCAGAAATAGACAGCTGTCCCTAGATAGGTTGACGCTAACCAGAAATGAGGAGGATGAGAGAAGTTGCACGAGTTGGGCACAGACAATATCAGACACAGAAAGAGAAGAATGTGAAGAAAGAGAAGACGAGAGAACACACAAAAAACGCTTCGCTAAGGGAAAGGGAATAAGATGGTCAGATTCTAGTGGATCTGCACCTAAGGCATCAGAGTCAGCCACACGATCAGGCCGACACGAAGGAGTATCTTCCGGTCAGAGGGGGGTGTCTCCACCACCCTATGTGAGCAGACTAAGTATATTGCCAGGTGACGTCGATATGGCAATATTACCCCTGCAGTGGATAGAAAAATGATGAGAGGAGTGCCATGTGTCACAATTCTTGTTACTCGAAAAAGGAGGAACCAGGCCAAAATATATACCATGGCCACACGTAGATCAGGAAAATCTGAAAAATAAGCTTCCAATGTGGACATCGGGAGCTGGAAAATGGATACATGAGTTAGAAAAAATGACGGGAGGGAACACGTTAGCTATCGGCATATTAAGGGTCTTTTAATCGCCATACTTGGTGATAGAGCTGATGATGTGTGGACACATGCAGGTTACCCTGGTGTGACTACAGTTAATACTGCGCATGATGGAGTGCCGTTTAACAATTGCAGAACCGCGGTACGGAAAGCATTACGATGGCTATACCCGGATACTTCAGACATGGGAGCTATAATGACACGTAAAATGAAGGAGTCAGAGGATCCTTTACTTTACATCCAGAATTTCCAAGACTCCTGAGTGCTGGAAACTCGTGAATCTTGGGGGAAATCCATACCCGTGTTTTACCATACATTATGCCAAGGGCTGCCAGGTCAAGGACAGATTCAGCTCAAGAAATTGGTAGGAATTGAGGCCAAACCATGGTCTGAAATACAGTTGACCACAGAGCACTATTGCAGGTTGCTGCAGGAGAAGAATCACAAAAAAAAGGCTGTACGAAAAGCTGAAGATGCAAAATTAGTGCAGAAGAAATTGTCAAAATATGCCATTGAAGGGGCAAAGATAACTAACACAGATGGATCAAACATGCAGCAGGTCAATAATCAAGGGCAGGTTGATCAAGGCAATAACAGGTTTTACCCAAGACGGAGAGGCTTTCGAGGAAGAGGATGGCAGAGTAATCAGGGAGGGTTCCAAAATAATCAGGGAGGTTTCCAAAATATGCAAAACATCAATCAGGATATGTCAAGTGGGCAAATAATCAGACCACCGCCAATATGTTGGACGTGTGGGATGACAGGGCATCTAGCATGCACATGCAGAAGTCAAGGCATGGTGCAAAACAACCAAGGAAAAAAAGTAGGGATGATGAATCCACCTGTGTTTTTACAGCAGGGTGGAAATGGAGTTGCACAAATTCACATGGGTGTCATGGCCACAGGCCCCAGAACACAAAAGCCACACCATCTAGTGATGGAGGCAATGGGTCACTTGACTCACTTATGTCCCTTTGGGACCCATAAACACAGGGGCCCTGGCTGGACTCAGTCCTGGCACCTTTGGTGCCAGGCTCATATAGAGATGTGAGCAGGAACACTTTATTTCAGTGCAGGACTGCTTTTACTTTATTTCAGTGCAGGAGTGCTTTTATTTTACAAGACCTTTCCAGTAGTTGAAAGCCTTTATTACAGAGAACATCCTCATGTGCTGACTCATCGGGTATGGTTCCCTAGGCCTGGTATTCAGGTGCTGACTCATCGGGTGTGGCAGGGTGTGGTAGGCAGGCTGAACCTGGTGGGTGTGGCTTCAGAAGCTCAGCTATATAAGCTGCTCCATCCTTAAGGCCGGTGCTTCCCGTTACTGTGCACTCGCGTGCAACGTGACGCTCACCGCCGCTTGGACCAGTTAACTTACCTTTGAAACCAGGCGTTCTCCTACATACTCCAGGTGCTTCATCGCTTCATCTGCAGACTCATCTCCTGACATCCAGTGATCTTGATCCTGACGCCTCAGCACCGCTCCCCATATCCACGACTCGGACCCTGTCAAGAAGAAGAAAGACAAGGTTAGAACATCTGTCGTAGTCCGCTCCGCATTTCAACCCCGCATATCCCATAGTTAACAACTTACCAGCAACTGTACCGCTGCAGCTTTGTTCCTCATGCCGCTCCGCATTTGAACCCCGCATGCCCCATAGTTAACAACTTACCAGCAACTGTACCGCTGCAGCTTTGTTCCTCATGCCCTCTGGCTGCCACCTCGAGATCCAGAGCTTCTGTCGGGCCGGCAACATCACCTGCAAGGGAAGAAAGCAAAAGACCAACATCAAAAGTGGAACAAACTTTACAATACAACAAAAACAGACGAGGAAAGACAAACAGGAACACTTACCTGAAGTATAGTGGCTTAGTCGCAGCAGGACTGGACTACCACGTGCAAGCGACCGGTGAAAGAACTCGGACCAAAAGTGCCCCTGCCAGAAGCAGCAGGATGGAGTGCTTGTGAAAACTAATCAATAGGAGTAGTCCTGAGCAGCATCACCTATTACCATCAGTCACCACATAAACACAGAGGGCAAAGTTGGACCCGAGCAACCTTACCCCAGGAGGGCTGCAACCGTGCCCCAACACCTCCACAGAGACTAGGTGGGCGTTACAGAACGCGAAGCCTCTTTGAATCTCTGCCTGGGCATTATGGAAACTTCTGAAACTGACCAGTCGGCCCGATTACTGGGACAGTTATGGACTGAAGTTAATGTCTCAAGACAGGAAACCAATGCCCTAAGGAGGGATCTAATTGTGAACCGGGAGCGGACAGAGAACTAGCAAGGCAAATGCTCCAGGCCCTGGCACGCCAGTTCCCACTGCCGGGGTATGCCCCTCCTGCCGCGCCTCCACCCCCGACCCCAGTACAGGTGGTTCATCCAGGGGGGTTCCCCTGGCCCCAACAGAACACTTCACAAGCGATCTGAATAAGTACAACATTTTTATGAATCAATGTTGCCTACATTTCTTGTGCAGACCTGGGGCATTCCCCAACGATCAAGCGAGAGTGGCATTTGTACTCTCATATGTGGAAGGTAGTGCAGCGAACTGGTCAATACCCTTGGTAAACCAGGATGATCCTTTGCGTCAAGACTTCGAAGGTTTCCAGCATGAAATGGAGAAACTATTTGCACAGCATACACAAGGGCGGACTCTGGACAATTTACTGTTATCACTACGGCAGGGTAATCAAGACCTACTAACACATGTCGCTTCCTTCAAGCGTCTGATAGCACAAACTAAGTGGCCAGAGGAGAAAATAACTATACTCTTTTACCAAGGCTTGCAAGGGGAACTTAAGGACGTATTAGCCCAAGTAGTAAATCCCCCCGAAAGATGTGCTGAATACATAGAACTGACAGTGCATCTCGATCACAGATTGCAGGATCGGAAGATGGATCGGGCCAAGGACGAGGGGCGGTCGGTCTATGTGTGACCCCGTGAGAATCAAACCAAATCACATGATCAGCCCGAGCTAATGCAAATCGGAGCCGTGCGGAGCCCACTCACCAAGGCATAAAGGGAGAAAAGGAGACAGCAGCAGCTTTCTTTGTACTGTGGTAAGACAGGTCACTATCTACGAGAATGCCCGGTGAAACCACTCAGGAAAGCAGTTGGAGCAACTGACAAAGGTGAAGAAGAACAGGACTCGCGAAACTCCAACACCCGAAAAACGTAGGGGTTCACTTGTCAAGCGGTGAAAAGGAACCTATGCAGACCGCACATCTAGTCATCCCTGTGCTCCTGGTAAACCACAAGCAACCATCGAAAATACATGCCTTAAAGGCATACATTGACAATGGGGTTGTGGGAAATTACATGGACCAATATCTGCCTACGCGGATAGGCCTTCCTCTCCGACAGAAGCAGGTTTCGGAAAACATCACAGCAGGTGATGGATCTCAGCTATCATCTGGCCCAGTGATGCATTACACTGAGAAGGTCACACTTCTGTGTCAGGACGGTCACCAAGAGGACATCACCTTCGATCTCATTGGCGCTCTTCAGTTCCAGATGATATTGGGAATGCCCTGGCTGGAGACCTACAATCCCAGGATTGACTGGTGTAAACGAGTTCTGACCTTTCCCCAAGACTGTGCCGACACATGTTATAGCAAGGGATTCTCATTAAAAGGTCTTACCAACCCAGGTTTGTCAAAGAAAGAAACCATACTGGGCCTCACCAGTTCACTACCACCTGAAAACCTGGATTACCAAGATGTCTTTCAAAAATAGCAAGCGAACACCCTACCTCCGCACAGACCCTATGACTGCCAAATTGATCTGGTACCCGTTCCCTGCAGCAGTATTTACGCCGTAACAGAACAGGAAAACCGGCATCTAAAAACCTACCTCAATCAGTATCTGGCAAATGGCTTCATTCGTCCATACAAGTCCCCTGCATCCTCGCCCCTCTTTTTTGTGCCTGAAAAGGAGGGAGACCTGAGAACTTGCATTGACTACAGAGCACTTAACCAGATCACGGTAAAAAACTGGTACCCATTACCGCTTATCCACAAGCTCTTGGATCAAGTCAAAAACGCTCAGTTATATACAAAACTAGACTTACGAGGGGCCTACAATCTAGTAAGAGTCAAAAAAGGAGATGAGTGGAAGATGGCATTTCGCACGAAATGTGGCCTTTGTGAATATCAGGTTATGCCCTTTGGACTATGTAATACCCCAGCGGTGTTCCAATTTTTCATGAATGACGTGGTCCGCAAACTATTGGACGTCTGTGCTCTTGTCTATATTGATGACATTCTTGACCACGTCAACCATGTCCGGGCAGTTTTGGAGAAACTGCGGCAACACTGGCTATATGCCAAATTGGAGAAATGCTTCTTTCATGTGACAGAGGTAGAATTCCTCAGGTTTAGTCTCACACCACAGGGCATACGCATGGACATTCGCATGGTAGACGCTATCCTTAATTGGCCCTTACCACATCCATAAAAGGAGTACAGAGTGTACTCGGGTTCGCCAACTTTTATTGCTGGTTCATTCCCGGTTCTCCCAGATCGTCCACTCAATCACCTCTTAAATGAGGAAAAATAAACATTTTAATTGGTCCGCAGAGGCTTAGAAAGCTTTCCAGGAGCTAAAACAAACATTTAGCACAGCACCAATTCTACGGCATACTCGACCAGAACTACCATACATGGTCGAAACTGATGCTTCCAACATAGCAATGGGAGCAGTCCTGTCACAACGAGACCCCGAAACAGGTAAGTTGCATCCCGTGGCATTCTGGTCTCGCAAGTTTTAAGCCCCTGAATTGAATTATGCAATCACTGATAAAGAACTGCTAGCAATTAAGGCAGCGTTCAAAGCCTGGAGACATTACCTTCTTGGAGCTAGACATACAGTCACCGTCATCATGGATCATCACAATCTACAATATCTGAAGACTGCTAATGCGCAATAATCATGCCAACTCCGCTGGGCTCTCTTCTTTGCGGAATACGACTTTGTCATCACCTATCGACCCAGAGTACTCAATGGAAAAGCAGACGCCCTGTCTTGCATGAGTGAGGGAGAAGAGGCATTCACTCCAGCAGACCACGTGGCCATCATCCCTGTAAGACGAATCCAACGCATGATTGCCGCAACAACCATTCTAGACAACCTAAAATCTGACCTGCAACACTTGATGAGTCCACCAGCACAACAGGAATGGTTATGGAAGGGAGACCAGTATACGATCGTGGACAACCTACCATACTAAGAAGGACGATTGTACATCCCGGATAAGAAATTAAAGAATCAAATCATTGCAAACTATCACGATTCATTAGTAGAAGGGCATCTGGGAATAGCCAAAACCCAAGCTAAAATAAAGAAAAATTACTGGTGGCCAACTTGGCGAAAGGACACTTGGCCTCATCACGAGTTTGGCGGAAACCCTTAAATGCAGCGGTAACGCTATTACCACCGCATTTAAGGATTCACCAGATCATGGCCTTGGCAGATTTCCTCCCAGCTCTGAGCTGGGGGGAAATCCACAGCAAAATTGCAGATTTTCAGACTATGACCGCCGGCGGGAAATCCGCCAGTGGTAATGGCACGAATTTTCCCCATTGGGCCCAATGGGGAATGAGGAATTCCCGAATTGGCCCAATGGGGAATGGGCACTAACTGTTCCGCCAAACCCGTGATCCAGCGCTAATAGCGCCGGGGGTTTGGCGGTAGGTCTAATAGCACTGGCGGTAATACCACCAGTGTTACCTCCCAACTCGTGATGAGGCCCATTGTCCAGTTCATCGCAACCTGTGGCACTTATGCATAACACAAGTCCCAAAAACAAAGTCCCGCAGGTCTACTACATCCTTTAGAAGTACCCCCAGCACCTTGACAGACGCTATCAATGGATTTTATTACAGACCGTCCCTCCTGTAACGGATACAATACCATCTTAGTCATTGTAGATCTGTTTTCCAAAATGGCCCACTTTATTCCCCTGAAAGGTCTCCCAACTGCTTCTACTCTGGCTACCATGTTTTTGGAACAGATTGTCCGGCTACACAGGTTCCAAACAATATTGATATAAGACAGAGGAACTCAGTTTGTCTCTGCATTCTGGAAAAGGTGTTGTAAAATTGCCAAAATCGACCTGCGGTTATCTACAAGCCATCAGCCCCAAACCGACGGCCAGACTGAACGGACTAACCAGACCTTCGAGCAGTACATAAGGTGTATGCTGCAACAAACCAAGGATACCTGGAAGGACATACTTTGGTTAGCAGAATACGCATATAACAACTCCATTCACACCAGTACGTGACAAAGCCCATTCTACATAGTGTACGGTCGACATCCACGGACATCTGTTTTTGACCCACTTGAATCATTAGAAATGTCCGCTGTACAAGCTTACACAAAAACATCACCCAGGTTTTTAAGGAAGCCGCAGAGCATCTTGCCAGAGCCAAAGAGAAACAGAAGTTGGTGGATCAACACGAAAGGGAAGCTCCCAACTACCAAGTCAGAGATAAGGTTTGGTTAGCATCCAAAACCATCCTCCTGAAAGGACCACAGGCGTTCCGTCCCAGATATCAGGGACCCTACATGATCAAGGCTGTGATCAACCCTGTGGCCATGAAATTAGCATTGTATCAAGGAAATAATTAAGCAAGGTCATGAGCTACCTAACTGCTGAACGGAGGGAGAACACACTGCTTTATGGGTCATGCCTTAGCGAGGTGGACACCCAATGCTGTGAGTACATTCTGACAAAAAATATGCCGGGACAATTTTTAAGCACTGCAATTTGATTTTTAATGAAATTGCAGTTAGTGTTGTGGATACACTTGGCAAGGAGCAACATAAGATATATCAGCATTTACACATTTTCACGGTGTAGTACCCAAATCATAGGTTTACAAATGTTGAATATTTGTAGTGTCTTTATATTGCTTCTGCTTCTAGGAGACTAGTGGACTTAGTGAGGTGATGACATATTAAACAGCATAAATGCGTCAAAACAATGTAGGGTTGAACAACAACAACACACACAATATGACAAGTCAACACAACAGTGTTTCGGCCAGAAGGTGAGCCGGAATAAGCTCTGGTGGTGTGGCCTTCATCAGGACGAGATATTCCATAGGCAGAAGTATCTTATGAGGTCTGTTGGAGTAAACAGACGAGAATTTTTTAGGAGTGAGTACATTCGTTGACATCTAGCAGAGGTAGAGGACTAAGTACAAAAAGGAAGAACCGGTGCTTACCGGAAAACATAGAGCACTGTGGCTCAAGGAGAAGCAGTGTCAGGGGTACACTGGGAGGATTTCGAGGTCCTAGGTGTGGTGATTCCTGTGGACGTAAGAAGGATACATGGGCTATGGTAAGCCATTGAAGTCGAGGAGTGACAGAAAGCATGAGAAAGTGCTCATAGCTTACCTATGGGTGGCCTGATGCCGGGAGGGACTTCATGGAACAGGCTGGTGTATGGAATATGCAAATTTAACCACAGCCATGGTTTGCTGTGAAAAAAGAGACAAAGGGGGCTCAAGCCATGAGCCTCATGGGTCTAGCGAGTACCGAGGTGCAGGTGACAATTTATGATGTGTGCGTGGTATCGAGCTTGGTTAGCCAGGCATAATGGTGGCATAGGAGGCGCTAAATCCATGCAACTAGGACAATGCAGGCTGGCCGTGGAGGGTTAAAAAGTTAAAAAAGGTGCCTTTGCCAGAATCCGCAAGATGAAGTGCACTGGGATTTACTGTGGAGGACGTACTCGTAGATGCTAATGCCCCCGCAGTGCAGAATGGAACAGATGGCACCCTGGTGGAAGAGTCTGTGGTCCAGAGGGCGTGATGTCAAGCCAGTAGCTAGTGGAACACCGGTGGCTGATGAGTGTGCCTAAAATGGTGGATAGACTATCGCAAGCCCGCTGAACGATTGTAGAATATACATTGTGAGTGCTAAAACGTGCGCATACACTTACCTTGAGGTGGAAAAAGGAGCTGTGCAGAGAGGAGTCTGTCGGCGGTCGCGGTACCTTGTATGCGCACAGTGTGAGCAGGTGAGCAGACTGGGGAAGGATAAAGCAAGCGGCCATGTTGGGGTATGCGCATGCGGGGCTGTCCGAGAGGTAGCCTGCGCTATATTCAAACCTCGTTGGAGGGCAATGTAAAAAAGTATGCGTGGCGGGGCACGGTAGCACAACATCTGAATAAAGTGTGCGCTGCCGACGGCTACTGTCCATATTGGGGCAGGCGGACAAGGGACACCTAAGTGCCTGCAAAGAGAGCACTGATTGGCCGAGGGAGGCGGCAGGGTGTAGAGCAGGTTGGTCATAGTTTTACCCAGGTGTTCCACATCGGATATTGTGGTATTGTTATTAAAAAGGATGGTTCTTGCCTGGAAGTGGACAACACAATGTTTTTAGCATCACACATGTAAAACCATACATAAAGTGGTCAGAACGTAGTGTGATAACCAAAGGTTCCGCGTCAGACAGTGTAGAACAGTTAAACATTATGTCTTGCCTGGTTGTTAATAACGTAATGTTTTCCATAACACATGTCAAAGCACATAAATAGCGGTAAGCAAGAGGTCCTATAAAGAACCCTGTGGCAAATGGATGCGGTCACATGGGAGCGGGTTCTGGGTAAAGTTCAGGGCACAATGGTATCATGTGACAGCTGTCCAGAGCAGACTCCATACCTAGAGTGAGCTGAGGATCGAGTGAAGCTCATGGTGGCGGACATGCTCTGTCTGGGTGAGAGGAGGAGTCAGGGTTTTGGGAAGTGTTTCCACTCAACGCAGATGTTGAGACCTTTCCGGACAGAGTTCAGTTTGTGTACCCATCTTTGTTCCAGACGGGTCAGGATTCTGTCGACATCTCCGCCTCTGGTGGTGGAGGTAACTTTCTGTATCACCAACCATTTCAGGTCAATGTTGGTGTGATTTTTCTTGACAAAGTGATCTACGAGAGGTTTGTCAGGTACTTTGTTTTTTATGCACGAGCGATGCTCGCAGATCCTGGTTTTAACTGGTCTCATGGTTTTGCCCACGTAGAGGAGTCCGCAGGGGCAGGTTATAATGTATATGACCTGTTTGGTATTACAATTTGTGTGGTCCTGCAGGGTCCACTTGACGTTGTTGTGTTGGAATACTTTAGTTGTTTCAGTGAATTGGCATACAGTACATTTACCACACCGGTAATGGCCTTGTACAGGTGGTAGGTTCCATAGGGTGCTGGTTTGCTTGGTTGGTTCAATGAAAGTATGTACCAATGATTCTCTGATGTTGCAATTCTTTTTGAAGGCAAAGAGTGGGATTTTTTGTAGTGATACCACATTTTTGATGATGGGCCAGTGCAGTTTGATGGACATTTTGATGAGGTTGCTGAGTGGGCTGCAGGTAGTGACACACACTAATCTGTGTAGGATTTTTTTGGTAGTTTTAGTCAGGCATATTGTGCGGTCTGTGTTGGAGGCCCGCTTCTTGGCTTGTTTGATGGCTTTTTTGGGGTATCCCCTATCAGAAAGCCATGTTTGAAGGTCAATGGCATGTTTTTCAAAAGTGGTGCGATCAGTGCAAATTGTCCATATGGTAAATTGTACTTCAGACTCTCGGGTGGTAGCTCTCAAGTGGAGCAAGGTGTTTCTGTCAGTGGGTTTGCGAAACAGTTCCGTGTTCAAATGATCTCTGGATCTATAGATATGTAGATCTAGGAAGTCGATCCCATGGAAATCCAAATGTATGCTAAATCTGATGTGTTGATTGCGCTGGTTGAGCCATTGGTGGAAAGCCATTAGATCTTCTGAATTGCCTTGCCAGAGGAGTAAAACATCGTCAATGTATCTCTTCCATAAAATGATGTTCTGTTTGTAGGGATTGTTGGCTGACATGATGTGCTCTGTTTTTAGTGGGCCATGTAGAAGTTCGCTATGTCAGGGGCGAATGTAGCGCCCATGCTGACACCTTTGATCTGTTTATACAAATGGTCTCTGAAAAGGAAGACATTTTCGGCCATTGCCAATCTGCCACATTCATCATTCAAGTATGAACTCGGTAGGAACGGCAGTGATGTTGCTCCTGGTGTCGCGAAAGAGTTTCAGTACTTCCAGTCCTTCTTGTTGGGGTATCGATGTATATAGAGCTTCTACATCCAGAGTGGCCAGGATGAATTCTGGTTTCATGGTGATATCATCAAGCATAAGGATAGTGTCTGTGCTATCCTTGTGGTAGGAGGCCATTTTGTTGACGAAGGGTTTGAGGAAGAAGTCGGTATATACAGAAACGTGTTCGAGTATAGAATCACAAGCGGAAACAATTGGTCTGCCGGGTTGATTGATGAGATTCTTGTGGACCTTCGGTAGTATATAGAAGGCTTGGATGCACGGGTGGTTTTTATTCAAAAATTAATGTTCATCATCGCATATCCAGGATTCTTGTCGGGCCTGGTTAGTCAGGCTCATAATTTCCTCCTGTAGCTCTTTGGTGGGACCTCTTTGTAGAGGTAAGTAGGCATGTGTGTCACTCAGCAGGCGTAGACATTCCTTCTCCTAGTCTGTAGTTTTGGAGATTACAATACCACCACCTTTGTCATCTGGTTTTATCGTGATGGTGTGGTTAGCTTTAAGTGAAGTCAAAGCCTTTCTTTCTTCTGTGGATAGATTTTCTGGATAGAAATTCCTTTGTGTGAGTCCTTTTTGGATGGCACTGGTTACCATTTTTTCGTAGGTTTCAAATTCACAAGGGATGGTGTGCGGCGGTGGCATAAATGTGGATTTGATTTTTAATCCTGTGTTATTGTCCTTGTCCTTATCTGGTGCATTGATACCAGATGGTGAATGTTCAGGTAGGTATACCTCGAAGAAATATTTGAGGCGTATGTTGCCGAAGAAGCGTTTGAGTTCAACCTCTGTGTTGAATGCTTCTGCCTTGGCCGCGGGGACAAATGATAAACCGTTTTCCAGGAGGTTTATTTCTGCGGTCGTTATTATGTGGTCGGATAAGTTGAAGATTGGAATCCTCTCTGTTGTCCTTGGTTGTTGTACCACAGGCGGGTGCGCATGTGTTGTCCCTGTTGTACTGGTCTCCTCTTCGGGCATCCTCGTTGCATGCCCCTGGGAAAAAAAGGTTGCTGTTGGTGTTGTTGATTGCCTGAGCCTCCACTTGTGCTCCCACTGCTGCTGGTTGAGGTACCTGAGAAGGTGACGCCACAATTTCTTCTGTTGTAATTGCTGTGTAGTAGTGTTCTCGAACATAAGGATAGGTTTATCTTCGGTGTAGTTTTGTAGTCCTTTTTAAATTTTTTTGCCTTTCTTTCGATGGTGATAGCTTTGAATTTGTCAATTTCAGCCTCTAGCTGCTCAAGTTTTAATTTGGCATCTTTGATAGTGGCATCCTCTTGGAATTTCTTTTCCATTTCCGTGAGTTCAGCTCCTTGCTTTTTACATTCCTCGTCAGCTGTATCAATGACCAGGATAAGCCAATCGCGGCTAAATTTATTGCCAACGGCGTTAAAGTTTCTGGTAAATTAAGGGTGATCAGTTAATTCCTATGGAGGTAGGAAGGATACATGGGCTATGGTAAGCCATTGAAGTTGAAGAGTGACAGAAAGCATGAGAAAGTGCTCATAGCTTACCTATGGGTGGCCTGTTGCCGGGAGGGACTTCATGGAACAGGCTGGCGTATGGAATATGCAAATTTAACGTATCCATGAAGTCCCTCCCGGCAACAGGCCACCCATAGGTAAGCTATGAGCACTTTCTCATACTTTCTGTCACTCCTCGACTTCAATGGCTTACCATAGCCCATGTATCCTTCCTACCTCCACAGGAATGACCACACCTAGGACCTCGAAATCCTCCCAGTGTACACCTGACACTGCTACTCCTTGAGCCATAGCTAAGTTCCGGTAAGCACCGGTTCTTCCTTTTTGTACTTAGTCGTCTACCTCTGCTAGATGTCAACGAATGTGCTCACTCCTAAAACATTCTCGTCTGTTTACTCCAACAGACCTCATAAGATACTTCTGCCTATGGAATAACTCGTCCTGATGAAGGCCACACCACCAGAGCTCATTCCAGCTCACCTTTTGGCTGAAACACTGTCGTGTTGACTTGTTGTATTGTGTGTGTTGTTGTTGTTCAACCCTACATTGTTTTGACGCATTTATGCTGGTTAATATGTTATCACCTCACTAAGTCCATTAGTCTCCTTCCCAAGGACTCCTTAGTGGACGCAGAAGCAATAGAAAGACACTACAAATATTCTACATTTGTAAACCTATGATTTGGGTACTACACCGTGAAAATGTGTAAATGCTGATATATCTTATGTTGCTCCTTGTCAAGTGTATCCACAATACTAACTGCAATTTCATTAAAAATGAAATTGCAGTGCTTAAAAATTGTCCTGGCACATTTTTTGTCAGAACCTACTCACAGCATTGGGTGTCCACCTCATTAAGGCGTGACCCATAACGGAGTGTGTTCTCCCTTCGTTCAGTAGTTAGGTAGGTCATGACCTTGCTCAATTTTGTTCTTGATACGTTGCTACCAACCTGGGTAGAGCAAGGCATCAACCAGGTGCCCTTTTTGATAATTACATGAAATTAGAATTACCGGCCCACATGCGGATCCACCCGGTGTTTCATGTCTCCCTCCTAAAACCATTGAGACCAGGTACGCGGATCGATACTCCACTGGATCCCGAAATAGTTGAAGGAGAAACAGAATACAAACTTAAAAGGATCCTAGACTCTAAGATAGTATGGTCCAAGTTACACTACCTTATAGACTGGAAAGGTAATGGACCCCAAGATCGGACCTGGGAACCCAGTGAGCATGTCCACGCTCCACGATTAATCATGTAGTTCCACTGCAATAACACCACTAAACCAGGGCCAGGGGGGGAACCACCCATAAAACAGGCCTTGAGGGGGAGTGCTGTCATGGCTACAGGCCCCAGAACACAAAAACCACACCATCTAGTGATGGGGGCAATGGGTCACTTGACTCACCTATGTCCCTTTGGGACCCATAAACACAGGGGCCCTGGCTGGATTCAGTTCTGGCACCTTTGGTGCCAGGCACATATAGAGATGTGAGCAGGAACACTTTATTTCAGTGCAGGAGTGCTTTTACTTTATTTCAGTGCAGGAGTGCTTTTATTTTACAAGAAATTTCCAGGAGCTGAAAGCCTTTATTCCAGAGAACATTCTCATGTGCTGACTCATCAGGTGTGGCTCCCTAGGCCTGGTCTTCATGTGCTGACTCATTGGGTGTGGCAGGGTATGGCAGGCAGGTTCTAACTGGTGGCCGTGGCTTCAGGAGCTCAGCTATATTAGCTGCTCCATCCTTAAGGCCGGTGCTTCGCATTACTGTGCACTCGCGTGCAACTTGACGCTCACCGCCACTTGGACCAGTTTACTTACCTTTGAAACCAGGCGTTCTCCTACATACTCACCTCCAGGAAACCAGTGCTTCATTGCTTCATCTGCAGACTCATCTCCTGACATCCAGTTTTATTGATCCCGACACCGCAGCACTGCACTCTGCATCCACAAACTCGAACCCTGTGAAGAAGAAAGACAAGGTTAGAACATCCATCCTAGGACAGCGCCGCATTTGAACCCCTTGTGTCCTATAGTTAACAAATTACCAGCTACTGTACTGCTGCAGCTTTGTTGCTCATTCCCTCCGGTTGCTGCCTGGAGCTCTGCAGCTTCTGCCGGGCCAGCAACAGCACCTACAAGGGAAGAAAGCAAAAGAGCAAACATCAAAAGTGGAACGGACAGCAATACAAGACAACAAACTTCACAATACAACAAAAACAGACGAGGAAAGACAAAGGCAAACGGGAACACTTACCTGAAGTATAGTGGCTTAGTCGCAGCAGGACTGGACCACCACGTGCAAGGGACCAGTGATGGAACTCGGTCCAGATCACACAAGTGCCCTTGCCAGATCCAGCAGGATGGAGTGCTCACCAGAACCAATCAACAGGAGCAGTCCCGAGTAGCATCACCTATTACCACCAGTCACCACATAAGCGCAGAGGGTGAAGTTGGACCCGAGAACCTCTGCAAACATGCCCCAAAGCCTCCACAGAGACCAGGTGAGCATAACAACAGTGCAGCAGCTAGCACCGGGAGCACAGCAAAGTTTGCAGCCTTAAAATGTGACACATTTTCTGCAAGGACAGTCTCAACATTCTCAGATACAACTGTTTCAAACAACAAGTACAGGGCAGGTAGTGAATTCTGGAATAAGAAATGGCACTGGTGATGTAGGAAGTCCATTCACTCAACATGGGAAAAAGTTATATATGGATTAGGACAGCTCACTGGGAAACCTGATGTTTTCTATCCTATCAGTGACACCAAACCCTCACGAGAAACCAAGGGTAGATGTCTTAATAGGGGATAAAGAGTATTCTTTATTAGTTGACACGGGTGCAACGCGCTCATGTATACATGAAGGCAAGTTTTCTTTGTCCGGCGATGCCATAAATACTCAGGGCTTCACAGGAGCACCAAGTTGTGTTCATTTTACAGAAGAACTAACTTCCAGTTTCCATAGGAGAATGTGATATGAATGTACCACTGCTGTATTGAAGGCAGACCCCAGTAAATATATTGGGACGAGACCTAATGACGACGTTAAACATGACAATCTCGTTCATGGAGAAGGGGATAGTATGTTCAACTCCAGGAATGCTTATTTGAACGTATGCAAAATGATCAGAGCATACGCAGGACAAACAGCTATGAGAGCTGTTCCATTGGAGCAAGAAATATTTGCGTATGGAGTGCACATATTAATATTATAACTACCAGGCCTTACAGACAAACCAATGAGAACCCCAGATGAGTTTCTATTTGATCCAAGAATACCCATGCATGAGGAAAAGGAACAAGTGTTTTCCTTGGCAATACACAGAGCCAAAATGCGAGAAAAAATGGCGTTGATCGATGGTTGTGATGCCGAGGGCAGACAATGGTGCACAGTAATCGCCACTGAGGAAGGATACAGATTAACTGACGTCACTGATGACGATCTGTTTGAAGAGCAAGCAAGTATAGATGAAACGGCAGTTAAGGGCAATCTCATTTATTGGGTGAGAATGATCAAAAGAGAGGTGGCACAGAGAATGATGCTGGCACAAAACCATCCTGAACATTTTGATTACGACACAGCAAAAGTACCTGGCTCAGTGTGGACTACAGGCCCCTATGACGTAGGTTTATTGAAAGGAGTCAGAGAAATGAAAATGAAATTGAAACCAGGAGCAATTTTACCAAAGTCACAACAGTATCCCATTTCTAGGGAAGCAGATGAAGGGATTTTCAAAACATTTTCTGCTATGATGGAGCAGGGCATTTTAGTAGCTTCTGAATCATCATGTAATACTGCAGTTTACCCTATCAAAAAATCAAAGGGATGTAAGACCAATACATGATATTGTAGAGGGGGAGTTCCTTCTAGTCCCTAACCCGGCCACAATCTTATGTAATATACCTGTCGAGGAAAAATGTGTTTCACAGTGATTTACTTGAAAAAGGCATTTTTCTCAATCCCATTGCACAAAGATTCACAAGATTTTATGTCATTCACGTTCAGACAAGTTTGTCTGAAAAGTACCAGGTTACCTCAGGGGTACTGTGAGTCTCCGTCGATTTTCAACAGAGTCCTACTGATGGACTTAAGCAATATTGCATTAGAGAGTGTTGTCTTACAATATATGGATGACATCTTAAATTGCAGCACGACAGAGGAACCGTGCAGACACAATTCTATTAAGCTATTGACTATACTGATAGAGAAAGGCTATAAAATTGACAAAGAGAAGTTACAGTATTGTCAACAGGAAGTGTTGTACATAGGCCAGCTAATCTCACATGAAGGGAAAAGGGTTACCCCTGAAAGGGCTGAAAACATATTGAACACAGCCAAGTCACACACAATAACACAAATGCAGAGTTTTTTTTAGGATTATGCAATTATGTCAGGGCCTGGGTCTTTGACTACAGCTCTTATACAAAGCCCTTGGTACAAGCCCTAAAGGTGACAAAAGAAAAAATGATGTGGACCGAGAGTATGGAAGAAGGGTTTGTTGAACTAAAAAAGGCCATTTGCACAGCACAAGTTTTATGGATTTGCAACTATGCAGAGGAATTCTACCTGTTTTCGCACACGAATTGCAGTTTTATGATGGCAGTACTAAAACCGAAAACCAAGCTGGGGTATAATCCCCTGGCATACTACAGTGGGAATCTAGACCCAGAGATGATGGGTCATTTCCCGTGCGAACAAAGTTTATTCGCGCAGCGTTCACCATAGAGAGAGCTACAACCATTGTGATAGGATGCTCAATGACGTTGTCCGACGAGCACTCACTATTTGCCATTTTTGAGAAACCAAAAGGCACATTGACATCGCAGAGAGCTTCTGCTTATAAGTAATCATATCAAATCCATTGATTAAAATAATCTGATGACGTCCTGCAGATGGACTTAAGCAATATCGCATTAGAGAGTGTTGTCTTACAATATGTGGATGACATCTTAATTTGCAGCACGACAGAGGAACAACAGAAGCTTTATTTGAACGCAGCTATGTTTATAGCAGAGCCAGTTCCTGAAGGAGAGCCAATCGATGACTGCATGCACTATGAAGAATTTTATGATGCGATTCCCAGAGTAAAAGAAAATACCTTGGCAGAAGGAGAAATTGTCTTCATTGACGGTTCTTCGAGAATCGATCAAAATGTTGGGCAGAGATATACTGGCTCCGCTGTGATGAAGCACATGGCAAGCGGAGAACGCCAAGTGCTCATTAGTGCACGATTACCATCACATTATTCATCACAAGCTGCAGAACTATTGCCATTGATACTCGCGATCTAGAATCAAGCAGACCAGGAAGTGACGGTGTACAGTGACTCTGCTTAGGTGACATTGACAGTGCACGCAGGCCTAGCACGCTGGAAAAAGAGGGGCTACCTACAAGCAGACGGCACACAAGTACAGCACGCAAACCTATTGGACAGGCTGATTAAGGCACTACGACTCGCAGTGCGCATAGTGGATGTGAAATGCGCCATCCACACGGGACAGATTTTATATTACCAGGAAATCAAGCAGCAGATGCGAAAGCCAAACGTGTGGCAACCAAAGACGAGATAATAATGAATGTGGAAATAACTGATGTGCAAGAGAGAATGATTGTTGCATGAAGTGAACCTGAAGGTTACAGTAATATGGAGAAAACCCAGTTAATAGAGCACCAGAGGGGGGGCAACCCAGGAAGAGAAGAACTTGGCAGAACACGTTGCATTTTTTATGGTGAACTGTATAATCTGCAAACAGTTCACAGCTGGGCATACACTATGTGTAATTAGAGGAGTCATCCCAAGGCCTCATGGGCCTTTTCAGCACTTGCATGTCGATTATGTTGATATGATTCTAGTATGTAACAGGTACCTAATTGTTGCGGTGTTCCCATTCTCTAGATGGATAGAAGCAGGTCAATGTACACACCCAGACTCTACTTGTGCTGCCAAATTCTTGGTGAGGAAGGTATTTCCCAGATGGGGAGTATGTAAAGTTATGAGGTCAGATAATGGTCCTCACTTTGTTAACGCAGTATTTGAACAGATCAGCTTGTTGCTTGGTATAAAGCACAAGTTTTCATCGGTGTATCATCCTCAAGGGAATGGCTTATGCGAGAAGCTGAATGGCTTGTTAAAGGATATGATAGCCTAGTTGAAGCTTACTCTAAAGAAGGGATGGCTACACTGTCTTCTACTGGCACTGTATGCTCTCAGAAACCAGCCTGGTTCTGACCACCATCTCACGCTGCATGATATCGTGACAGGCAGAAGGATGCACATGCCATTAACACCCCGAGATAGAGCTAGATTTGATGCTCAGCCAACAGGGAAAGTGTTTGGATCAGAAATGCAAAATTACTTGAATTGCATGACATCTTGTCTTACAGTAATTTCAGGACAGCTGCAGTGACGACAAGAAGGGTGCAGGGCAGCACAGAACACAGAAGGAGATATTGAAACAAACCAAGTTCAGGGTTTTTGTGTACCACAATTGTTCCCTGGGGACACGGTCCTGGTAAGAAATCACACGAGAGAAAAGTGGGACTAGCCAAGGTTCAACGCTCCCTTCAGAGTGGAGGACGTCACTCCCTCTGCAGTCAAGTTACAGGGAAGAAGAGCCTGGATCTTTTTGGGTGACATCAAGCCATACATCGGAGAAGACCCTCTGCCCTCACCCCAATGCATAGAGACTACAGATAATGGGAAAGAACCACAGCACATGCAGACGAGATCCATGACGACGAAGTACAAATGGCCAGCAAACGCAAAGGCAAAGAACTTTGTGCAAAGTTGTGGCTTAGTTTTGGACATTTCTTCTGAGAAAAATAAGGGGATAAGGACATCAAAAACACGGACACTGTGTGCATCCTAGTTGCAGGGTGAAGAAGAATATTGCACGTATAAGCCACAACATAGCTTGTAGACTTTAAACTTTGGACTGAGGCACACTGAAGCTTTGATAAGTAAAATATATGCCAAATTTTGATCGAGGATACACAAATTGAAAGAGAATACAGTATCCTGACTCTTTTGACACAGAAGCTTTATTTGGACTCACTTATGGTGTCGCGCAGTAGTGACATCACTAAGGATGCTTTGATCTATTTTGAGTTAGTATTGAGGTCGTACCCGTCGTTAGTGGGAAGGCTCACTAACATCACTGAATTTCTTCAAGATCCTGAAAACAAAAAGACAATAAAGAGGCTGCTCATCGTGATTGCCGAGCAGTTCCTTTTACTTCCGGAGTACAGCGAGGACAAGACAAATATCCCTGTCGCTAGAAGATAGCAGTCTAGCAAGCAATGTGTTTTGTCGCCTAATATAGGGCTTTCCAGAGCTTGTGGGTAGACCTGCCAGTGTTCATATCCTCACTTTCATCAGAGACCCAGCGAACTCGACACAGATGAGCATGCTCCTGCATGGTATCATAATGAAAGTCGAACTTTCTAATCATCATCAGAATTTCCGGAGAAGATTGTAAACTTTCCATCGAGTGACAGATCACGAAATTGTTGCCAGAGACTTCACTCCTGTTTTGCTAACAAGGAAACGACATGTCATCTGGAGTGAAACAGATAAGAGGCATTGACTGGGAGCTTGTTTATTTTGAACACACACATTAGAGACTTGCTGAACTTATTACCTTATTTGACATTTTCATATATGGAAAATGTATATGGAAAATAGGACTGTTCCCAGAGACAAGAGATAATCAATCATTCAGGCAAAGAGGAAAATAATACCAGTATCTATAACCTGCAAGCAGAGACAAGTAGAATTCAGATATAACACTATCTAGAATGTATTAAAGAGTTAATTTTTTCCTTAGATGATCGAAATGGGCAGCCAGAATAGTAATTTTGTCCTCCCTCAGGAGGAGTGATGCCCATATTGGCCCAGAAATAAGTGCTGCAAATTGACCTATAGAGGAATTATTTACCTATGCATAGTGTTAATTATTGTGTTACTGTCACTGACGATTTGAACTGCATTTTTTATTGGTGCACACAGCGTTCAGATTCCAGTGCACCCACCTAATGATGTAAGCATGAAACCCACAAAGTTGCCCAGACCTTACATAGTCATTCCAGTCCCTAGAAAGTCTGATAGAGGGGTGAGTGAACTTGAGATGGATGCGATTAGCAATGGCACACACACATTTTTGGTAACAAATAAATTGAGCCACCGGAGACAGGGTCAGCAAGGTAAACACGAGAAAAAGTTAATGATAGACACACATGCAAAAATGATGAGTGCATATACACCTGGTCTAGTGTCAACAACTGTAGAACCACATTCCAAAGAATGGGGGAAGTTTGGGCAACCATCAATGCGAAGTTCCACACCAAGAGAAGTCAAAAGACAAATGGAGAAGGTAGAACTTTTAAAGAGACAAAAGAAGTTTGAGAATAAACAAACAGAGGCAGCATTGACAAGAAACCCATTCAAGTGATGAAAGGGTTGAGCAAAAAAGATACAATAGGACAAGGAAATATTTACCAGACTTTATCCTACTCAAATGGCACAGATGAACATGCCTGGACCATGGATGGAGATACCTGAGAATCCTCCAGCAAGAAGGAGCTATATGGATGCGTTTAAGAATATGATTATAGCAAACTACAGAAAAACCTTAAGAATCAGAAGAAACACACAAGAAGACAATAACAAACTAAACGACTACCTGGACAGCACAGCACACTTGGGAAATAACATATGGTACCAACATATGAAAGAAGTCGAATGACGAACTTCAGAGGAAGAATGCTTTGTTTGTGCACTCCTACCGTGCAGCATGGGGAAGTTCAACATCTTTGTAGCTGTTGAAATAGATCTGCAGACAGCACACTATCTATCACACATAGCAATGTGCAAGACCAGAGGCCAGTTCATGGGAAGCGATGCTTCACTCAAATGGGCAACTGAAGCAACTGATCCAAATGAAGACGATTATGTCCATGACATAAAGACGAGAAACAATGGAAAAACCAATAACATTGTGGTCAGATATGAGAAGCCTGAAGTTAGAGGAGCGGAGATCAGAAGAGAGACAAGGCTGAACGTTCAAGGAAAAACTCCAGAAGAAGCTCGAAGTTGGAAGAACAGAGGTCAAATGCAAATCTGGGGAACAGTGCTTTCACCAGAAGGATGGGAGAAAGAAGTAGTGATCTGCAGAGCATGGATGGTCATCGGTAATTACCAGGCTACCATTGACATAGTACAGAATGGATGCAAATCATTATGACCAAAGCTTGCTAACCTATCGACATGGGTCGAGGACAGAGGTGGACCCTTGCAGATAGTGCCATTGGATAATCCAAAATTCTGCTTCAGGAATAATGGTACAAGGAAAACGGGAGAGAATCAGAACTGTTGTTGAGTCTTTGATGCTCCAGGAATGGTGCATGGTACTGCAGTGATCATGGATCATTATTGGGCATGTGGATACAAAGCATATATCAGACTGCCGAAGAATTGTGGAGGTATATGCACATTAGTGAATGTCCATGTTCCAGCGTTGGTGATTCCAAAAAGGGATCTGAATATTGACCGTTTCCTGAAAGCAGATGCTCACCTGAGAAAGAAGAGATCTGTGGAACTGATGAGCCGAATGAAGAGAGAGAATTACTTCTCTGCAAAATTCATAGAAGCCTTTGATGCTATCCCATATGAGCATAGACTGTTCAGCCAAACTTCTTCAGTATTCACCAAGATCTTGATGCCAAGAGTTCAGGTTGGAGCAAACACTAAATGGTTGCAGATAACCAGATGGGAGTTACTGCAAACCATCAACACGACCATAAAAGGATTCAATGCAATCAAGGAAGAGTTAAGGGTGATTCGACTAATGACTCTCCAGAACAGATATGTCCTTCACATGATCACAGCTATGGATGGAGGTGTTTGTGCAAAAATCGGAGAATCATGTTGCACATTCATACCTTCGCACGATGATGAGAATGGAACTCTAACAGAAGCCATAGGTATGCTGACAAACCTACAGAATCAGATGATAGATGAAGTTGACGAAGTTGATGATGACAGTTGGTTTGGATCGCTGTTTTCATGGGTTCCACAATGGATGGCGGATGCATTCAAATTCCTAGGAGCCCTGCTAGTGATGATATTGCTTGGATTCTGGGTTATCAAGATAACAATATCTCAGTGCCAGAAAACTGCAAAAAAGGCCATAGGAATGAAGATCATGATTGATGTCGAGTCAGGATGGAAGCTCAAGGACCTGACTGATGAGGAAATAAGAGACTTTGTGAAAGCCAGCATTTATGCACCAGAAGGAACAAAGTTTCGGTATCCAAGGAAACACAGACATTATGTGGGAAGATTAATCTATTGTAATCCAAGTGGAGAATGTCAATTAATGACATGGAACAAAGATGAGCACGTAAGAACAGTAGGGACCTTGAAGGGAGTCATAAAGATATGGACCCCAAAGAGACATTTCTTCAGACCTCTATGTCTGGATCCAGAGGATGAAATAAAGGTCTATACAAAGGAAAAAGTGAGAGTGGTTGATGAATCTCCAGAGGGGTGAGTGAAGAGGAAGTGCCAAGCATGATTCACACTCCTGCCACCCATTTTGAAGTACCAAGAACATTCACACCAAAATATGTGACGTATGGTGAGCAAATAAACCAGCAGAGAACCACAGTTAGGCTCTTTCCAGTACCTATCAGAATAACAGCACCTGTTGAAGTACCGACACCTAAGAAAACCCGGACAGTAATGTACCCATTGAGAAAACCATATCAACAAGTGAGACAGAATGATGATTGTCAGAATGTAAAACCCAAAGAAACTAAGAAGATACCAAAGGAAGACGAATGGTGACGTCATGAGAACCCAGACTGACTCACATATAGAAGATATAACGACCTGAGAATGATGACAAAAAGAGACAAACTACCATGGATGAGCGACAACCTGAGCCTAAAGTGAAACAATTGATGTCAAGATGTCAGAAACTTATGCCATATGCACAATGAAGATAGTCAGTTAGTTTAAACGTGTACATATAAGTAAGTAACTGCAAGAAGCAAGACATTGTGAGGCTTGCTAATGCTCAGTAGTAAAATAGATTGTGGCAAGCGCAACCTACAAATATAGCTACCTCAAAAGAGCACTTTATATAAGTATACTTCCACTACAGACAAGAGCAGAATCAACCAAAAGTTACTAAAGGTCTCAAGAGGAGAGTTTTGCAGCAAACAAATCAAGAATTAAAGACAGAGAGAAACTCAGATGAAGGTAACCATGCCTAGAAGCCAAGGTTGTATCAGCTGGAATAGGTCGACAGTGGATACAATTAAATAGAAAGAAGAACAGAGTATCCTGTTCGGAAAGGTCAAGATAAGCCACAGATGGCAGGCGACTGGCAGAATTAAATCAAATACACGAAATTGCATGAAGGAAAGGCCGATTTCACGGTGTCGGAATCACGTGACTAGGCAGACAGGAAGGGATGAAACTTTCACACCTATGCATGGACCTTTGCCATACCCAGACACCTTAACTTTTCCAGACCAAGAAGCAGACTCGAGGCCAACCACAAAGCAATAATTGACACATGACAACTGAGGTGATGATTGATTGTAACAATAATTGGAGGGAAGCTGGGGTGCAGATGAACTCCCTGCACCTGGTCGGCTATTCTGCATGCTGCTAAGGGCAAGTGGAAAAGTATGAGTGGGGTTGATGCCAACCCAATCATAGTGGATCGTGTAACCTAGGGTCCTACAGTTAGTAGAACCAATGAAACGTTGTACTTTTAGTGACGTTTACAGTAGCCATTTTGAAGGAAGGTCTTAGTTGCCACCTGACATTGTTTATCCAATCCGCTCTCCCTGTTACCATATACAGATATAGAACCTATATTAAAGTTACCTTCCTAGAACCAATCAAGTTGCATTCTAATTTTTAAGAGTTACACGTCAGTGATGACAAGTTTTTGGTATAAATGTCATGTTTTTTCTGAAATTAATTGGAGTTGAAGTGAGAAGGAAGATCGAGCGATTGCTGATATTCATTGACCTCCTCGTATTTGTACTTGTCACTAAACCGTCTCCCTTTGCCAAAATATTGAGTTGTCATTATTGATTTGGTGCAAGAGTATGAATCTGCATCCCCATCCAACTTCAGGGTGCTGCTGCTCATCTTAAAGTGCTGTTTGGAAACCCCCAGTCCTATGGGCCAGCTTGGGTCCATTGTGCACACTATGACCATGGTTTAGACCATGGTTCAGTGCCCTGCACTGTAGCCTACTGAGGATCAGTTTGATAATGTGTGTTCTGTGAAGGCCATAGCTATTTGATAAGGGATGAAAAAAAAGAGTTCGATTCATTGAGTTATTTCTACTCCCATAAAAAGTATGTAAATATTTATGTATTTATTTAGTTATTGTTTGTATGTATAGCAGCGCGCCAAACACTAAGGTATCAGGGCACTAGTTACAGTCAGTGTGAAGTGACATTCTTCAAAGTGCAATGCCATGTATATGGGTTACAACATACAGGTAGTTTGTGAAAGGCATAAACTGGCGAAGAAGCGCCTCATGGTACGGGGGCTACATCACATATACATATATACATGGACAGTCAGGTGGGTGAGACAGATCAAGTAGGTGCATAATCTGGTAAAGCTGCACCACATGGTACGAAGGCTACATCAGTCATACAGACACACCGAGATAGTTGGGGAGGTGACAAAAATCAGATAGGTGCATAATCTGGCAAAGCAGCGTGTAGCCGGTCAAGTGGCACAGTGAGTAGTGTGCTCGCTTTGACATCCGTGCAGAGCACGCAGGTTTAAATCTTGGAAGGGCCAAACTCAGCTTTTCATCCTTCCGAGGTCGATAAATGAACACCACACACCATGGGTAATAATAAGCAGCGCTCAGATACCTGAGGGTTCGTAGCACTATATAAATGCGAAATTATTATTATTATTACAGTGGAGACTATTAGTGAGGTGAGAGGAAAGGGACACATCTATTTATTTAATGCGATTCTAAAACTATTCTTCCAGATTTGTTGGGTGAACTGAAATACTGTGCATTCTGAATCATAAACATGGCTTCCCTAAACCAAAATCTGCAAAATTTGAATACAAGTTATTGTAAGCCTACATGAACTGCACACACATGTAAGCAGCCCAAATAGTGTGGTAGAAGACTGTTGTAATAATGAGTTAGCACCAGTTTACTTAGCACTAACATAAAACACTACAGCAACCTTGCACATTTAAATTGTAAATCCTTTGATAGTGCACTCCCATATACCAAGTGCAGGTACCTGGCTCCACAGTACTGCTCAATGGCATGGTACATAGATTAAAATGACGTAGATTAAAAGTGGCACACCCTCGCAGAGCAAAAAAAACATGCGTTAAATTTGTGCCAGTGTTCACCCCTGTGCTCACCCAATCTATGGTCCAACCACAGGGCCAAGTCAATTAATGCACTATATAACTCTGGCTGTGGTTCCTCATGAGCTATTGCTTCCTTTAACTCTTCTCTCAATCCTTGATAAAAATAAAACCGCTTGCTTTGGTTCTGGCCACACCGTCTCTACCACCAAGCGATTAAATTGGGTCACATAAGTCACCAAATCCTTAGAAAATGATAAATAAAATGATATTTTACTTATATCGTGCTCGTACACAAGTGTTTCAAAGCACAACCAGGCAAAAAGGGAGGGGTACAAGGGAGAACAAAAATTTAAAAAAGAGTGATCTTACTAGGCCCAGTGATATTAAGAAAGCGCAAGTGCATGGAAAAGGTAAAAGGCGGTAAGTGTATGGAAGGGAGGTT
Source organism: Ambystoma mexicanum (assembly GCF_040938575.1). Lineage (NCBI taxonomy): Eukaryota > Metazoa > Chordata > Amphibia > Caudata > Ambystomatidae > Ambystoma > Ambystoma mexicanum. The sequence continues at coordinate 1,588,078,886 of NC_090929.1, forward strand.
GGAAAGTGAGGAACAGCAGAGAGAACAGAATAAATACTAAATCAAATAAATTAATAAATAAATAAAGGCGATAAACCACGGTAGTGCAGCCAACAAGTGGCAGTTGATAGTCAGATAATGTATATCTGAAAAGTGGGTGGGGTGCTTTATGGGTACAGATACAGAGCCCCAGCCCAGGGAGTGGCCTGGAGGCAGTGCAGGAGGGTAGCAGGGTGAGCAGGTACCTGGGCCCGAATGACAGAGGGTGGACAGGTGCACGATGCCAAGAGAGTAAACAGATCAACAGGGAGAAGGGGGGCAAAGGCAGAGGCAAAGAGGAAGGTCTTCAGGTGCTTCCGGAACCGGAGATGGTTCTCCTCAAGGCTCAAGGTGGCCAATTGGCTGTTGCAAAGGGAGGCCCCTGCCGAGGAGAGAGAGATCTACCCCCAGCTTGTTTCTTTGCAAAAAGACTAACTCTTCGGGAGTTAGAAGTAGAGGAGCGAAGGGTTCGAGAGGGGAGGTACAATGAGAGGGGAGGTACAATGATACAATTCAATGATCAAACAGTCGTGCAAATTCCACTGAAAACCCAGCCCAATCATATAAAATAGGCTCATCCTTTTGTACAAGGGGAATCACCTGTAAATAAGAAATAACACAATTTGTCTGTGCCTGGGCATACTCAAATGATGTAGTTTTGCATGGAAAATGTAGCTTGTATTGTGTCAAAAAGTAGAAAACTTTCTAGGATACCCTGAAAATCTCTCAGGGGATGCCAACGAAACACCTAGACGTTGTTCCACCACTACTCAATTTGATCTACTAGATGATCCTGCAGTTGAAGCTGCTGCCACCTCCCCGTGAAGCAGCGTTCCTTGCGCTATGAAACCATTCACCTGCATCTTCAACGTAGCCGTCTCCTGTCGAGACTGAATCAACTCTGCCTGAATATCCTGTAGTGATTTTAGCACCTTTGTTAAGGGTGGAGGGGACTCCATCTGGTTTGGCTGGCTTAATTATCCCAATTTGGGGGTTGGTGATTATGTCACACCCCTGGAGTATCACACAACTTCTTCCTTGCCACGGAAGCCAAATGCAGTTGACCCCTCCCACCTTGTTTGGCATAGCTCCTGCTTTTAGCATATACAGGTGCCAAGAGGCAGCCAAAGGGGGGAAGAGGGTTAGGGAGAGATTGTGGATAGGTAAGGGGTGTTAGGATCACCGGAAAGAGGTTTAGGGTTCTTGAAATGGATGGGTGTAGGGAACATAGGGAAAGAAACAACCTGTTAAACATACACTTGTTTAAATCAAAGCAGTACCTCCTAACATCTCCTAAACCTAGCTAACACCCTTCTTGATTAGGATATTGCTACCTAATGCATGTATTTCTGCTCACCCCAAATCAGCAACAAACATCAGCACATAATGAGTTATTGATGGCCATAGACAACTGCAGCAGTGTACAACATAATAATGCACAAAGCATAATCAGCAACATGTATATTTCTACAGTGTGGTATTCCCTTTGGAAATACTCAAACCTCTCCTGCCGTGTCACCAGGTGTAGGTTACCTCATATTAATGCAGAGAACATAAGCAGCTTGCCACAGACATGAAATGGGACATGAGCAAGCAGCCACAAACAACATAGTGAAAATACCCCCCCCAACATTCTAATGTTCAGAGCACTAGAGTTACGCTTGCCACGATATGCCCAGCATGAGTTCATGAGGCTCCTCTCTGCAGAGGGAACACACGTGCGGTACTTCGTGACATGTGTTTCAAACCTTATCACTGCGTGGAAGATAAATGTTCAGCAAACTACACACGGTGCGAGTCACACCAAAGAAATGACTGTATGCACCCAAGACTCACACACATATTCCTTGAAAACTCTTAACTGATGCCTGGGGAGGGCTCACCAGCACCACCTCAGGCAATGTGTTATCCCCCGTTGGATGGACACCCCGCTGTGATCTTGCTCCGTGCTTATGAGGACAGAGTCTTTCATAAGCACGCCATCTCACTGTCTGGCCCGGGTCCTTCATACGTCTTCCACAAACGCCTGCACACCTGCTCTCCTCTGGCCCGTGTGTGCCATGCCAACAATCACCAACAGGCAGCACGGTCCTGGGAGTGTCTTGAATAGAGCAAATGAGTGAATGAGCCGGCACACTCATTGCAATTTGCAGTTATAGCATGTTTTTTTTCTGCTGTTGTGTCTATCATGATCATCATCCTACAGCCCAACCGAAAACCAAAGGCTCATGTGAAATTGTAGTTTTTTGCCCGTTTTCACACGGGAACACCTTCCTGACCTACTTTGCAGCCTTTGCAGCACCTTTTTCCTCACAAAAAACATGCACTAGTACATTAAGAAACTATTTCCTTGTTTGGCTGAACAAATGCCTCTACCCAATATTTAAGAACACTCATTATGTTGACTTTGCCTTTAACATCAGTAACACATGCAATGCCAAAGTAAGAAAACATTGACTTGTTGACTGCACACATGCCCCCAACCTCCCCATGCAAGAACACACATCATGTTGGCCTTCCTCCTTATGTGTACAATTAATGCCATGCTTGACTGTTTGGGTGTATTTGCAAAGAAAAATGGTCTAAAGTTAAACATAGCAAAAGCAAAAATTGGCACCTTTTTGGGTAAAGTTAAAGACTCAAAAAAAGTAATCGGATGTCTTAGTGCATTGTCTGGGGCAGCATTAGAACAAAAGAATGGACCTGCCTGTATAACCAGACAAACATCTGGAGCCTGTTACTGAAAAGGCACACCTCTCGGAGTCAACACCGAAAAAGACAATGACCTCTCAACACAGACACTATCATGATGAGGGCAAAAGAAGTCTCTGAAACTAAATTATTTACTGAGACCATTTCTAAATCAACCCAGGAGTTCAGGTTTTCTGTCGAGAAACCGGAAACAGCAGGCTTACTCTGCAGAATTACCTTCCTGTAGGACAAACCCTGGTTTGAGCAATGGATGGGAAGATCTGTGATGGAAAATATTTGTTAAGTCAGTGGCAGAAACGCAGTCTGAGCCAGAAGTGTTGAAATCTTTGGCTTCTAAATTCACGATATTGGGTGATTGGTCACTGCCTGGCACAGTCCAGAGACTTTGATACTAAGGGCAAGGCTGTCACTCCATCTCCAGGATGACTTCACAGGTCTGGGAATCCCGGAGAAAAAAAGTGTAACTGAATGTGGGCCTTCAGGCAGGGACATCATTTAGGGGTGACCAGGGGTCGCTCCTGCGACCCCTGAGGACTCCCTTGCTATCTCTAAAAAACATATTTTTATTTGTTTTTTTCTTATAGAAGCTCCTGGGCTGGGGCCAGCGCCATGTGGTTCTTTGTTTCTGGAGTGGCTGGCTTTCTTGATCAGGCCTCTTAAAATAAAAACAGGGGGTTCCACAGGTGTAACATTTTGAGCTATGACCCTAAATAAAAAAGAATAGGAATAACAAATAATTTGTCTTTCTGGAATTCTATACAATAATTGCTTGACTCTATAAAGGTTTATTTCAGGCACACTTCAGGGGATGAGTCACTGATTTAGTCTGTTCTTAAACACCACAAATTCACAATTTGCAAGTTGCAGTTATAGCATGTTTTTTTTCTGCTGTTGTGTCTATCATGATCATCACAAGACATTCCATCTTGGTGTCCTAAAAGTTTGTTTACAGTGTAGAAATGTTTGACCATAGCACGTAAATTGGCCCTTGATTTCATTGTGACTTGTTGTAATGTGTCTATGTTTTCTATCCGCATTGCATGCTGTTCAGGATGTTTGATTACATGTATGAGGTAACCAGTGCCTAGAGTACAGGATGCCATGTGAGGCCAAGTTCTGAAGCCTAAAAAGTAGATCCACACAGGCTTGACATGTGGCCAACTTTGCACCAGACCTGCAGATGAACTGGCCTGCTGTTAAATCTGTTACCAGTTTAATGGTATCCACTACAGAGTGTAATTTGCTTTCCGACTTTGAGAACATTCAGACATGCATTTTACTATAGCCAATAAGATAGCTATAGCCAGTAAGATAGCTCAGTAGGATTAGCGCTTGCTGCAGAGGTGTGTGTGTGTGATCAGCAGATTGCACGTTTGAATCCCAGCAAGTCGAACTCACCTTTCATCCTTTTGAGGTTGGTAAATGAGTACCTACACAGGTTGGGTTGGGTGATATTGTGTGTATATTTGTTCTATATAAAGCGTAAGCGTAAGTAAGCGTATGTGCTATATAATAACACATCATTATCATTTGGCCTCGGACATCTGCTTGCATTCACAGTAATTTGGTAACTTGGGCCTATACACACTGATCTTAACGATACATATGCTGATCCATTCTTGTATGAAATGTATATCACATTACAGTGATATCGTAACCATATTTTTCGTAGTGTACTTAGGAACAATGCTATGTGATGGCATTTATTGTTTTGACAATGGGTGAAAGGTCATGTTCCATCACTTCCCGTGATGTCACTTTGGAGTGGGGTCAAATTACATCACGTCTTGTGATGTCATCAGAGGTAAAGTGTCATGTGATGTCACTTGCGTTACCCCTGGCATTTCAATGAAATAACGTCCCTGCCTTCAGGTAGGCCAAATAATGTTCCATCAGGACTCGGAGGCTAAAATATTCTAAACTGGCATTGTAGAGTTATGCCCTCAAGATGCACCTGCGTATTTTGCATGCTGGAATCCTGATCACATAGCAGCAGCCATTTAACAACGCCAAATTAATTGAAAATGGCAGGCAACGAATGGTGCAATGTGAGAGTCAAGGCATGCACCACTTTCCACTAGCTCTATGCACAAAAAGGTTTTGCATCTTTCCTTTGACAGAAAGACCCTGTTGGATCAGTCAAAATAGTATGCACTACAGAAGTGCCTGGTTGGAATCACGTTCTGAGTTCCATCACAACCGAAATCATTTATTCCATTGATATGATATATGATGTGATAAGTCATTTAGAAGGTGCGTATACAGAAGTGTTTCTAGGCGCGACAAGACAAGGAAGGGTAGACGGATGGCGGACAAAACAAACGAGCCTTGTGTTGTTCAGATCTTGCAAGTGCAGGGGGGAAAAGGAGAGGAGAAATGGCAGGATGGCAACCATGTAGCAGACACTTGGTCATTCACAAACACACACAGCTACCCGCAGACACTCCCGCAATCACGTACTCTGCATAGTTCACCCTACATGCACACAAACATCCATCATACACATGACAACACCCTGGCTCATGTGCACGCATGCACATACACCATTTTTAAAAAGTATGTTTTTTTCTTACCTGCTGCTGGTGGGAAAGACTCCTCTACATGTGAACATCTGGCTCCCTGAGCTGCACATCGCCAACAGGAACCAGGAAGCAGGGGCTCTCCAGTACCTGCTTCATTGTTCCATCCTGTCATGTGCAAAGGTTTGCCTCCATTACTAAGGCAATGTTCCTGTTGCACAGCGGGAAAGGATCTTTCCTTCCACAGTGTCCTGAGGGTGCGGGGGCTCTGCTACGCCAGTGTGCAAAGCCCTCTTTAACAAAGTATCAATAATATATGAGTGCCAAGTTTCTTTACAGGTTTTTAAGAGATTAAAAGCAGGAATACAAATCCTAACATTAACGTTGCAGAACTAAAAAGCACAGAGTTTGGCATATTTACGGAAAGAAAATATAAAATGTACCCTTAATTCTTTCTTATCTGGGCAGAAAGAGCAGCAACTGTTCCAAGTGGCCATCTAAGAATGTAACTGTAATAAGTTAAAACAAAACCTCGTTATCGCCCAGCGTTCCCACAAATTCAGATGATGGCCTATGTCTTTAGTGGAAATATATTCATAATCTTCAGTTTTTAAAATTAGGACAGGTTCAGACTCTCCGATCCCATATAAGGTAACACTTCATTTGAAACTGAAATGTTAAATGCTTGCTTTGTAAACTCTGGATTTGTCGAACATAAATGATTGGGGGTCATTACGACCCGGGCACAAAGGGATACCGGGCACCGGATATGACACTGGTGCCGGTAATCCCTTTGCGCCCTAATCCGAGGTCCCTTTGCGGGTCTTTCCTTACCGCCTGGTTTTAGCAGGCTTTAAGGACGGGACCCGCAAAGGGATACCGGGGTCAATAACGGTACCGCAACTTGCGGTACCGTTATTGCCGCCTTCCCCATTCCCATTGAGCCCTATGGGGGCTCAAATGGGAATGGGGAATGGCATTTCAAATGGGGACTTACCGGTCCCGCAAAGGGCGGAATGGACCGGTAAGTCCCCATACCACCACGTCGGTGGCGGTACCGGTATTGGTGCTAGTCCTGGCGCTAACAGCGCCAGGACTAGCACCAACCTCGGAATGAGGGCCATTGACTTGAATTGCTGCTTGAGATGTTAAAATATGTTAATACTAAGGAATGTTCTCGACTGCTTCATGAGAGATAAATAAATCGAAAAGTATGTTTCACAAAATAGCTTTGGAGAAAGAGTTTATGGGTGGCCATGTCTTAGGGGGTGCTCTTTATAAGGTTGAAAAAAGCCAAAATGCGTAACTGAAAATATAGTTTATATCCAGGCACAGAGTTGGGGATGCCCAATAATTTACAGAAAAAAATATGTTCAATAAGCGGTAGTTTATGGGGGGTTTAAAATTCCCAAGTTCAGCACCATACATCCCAGTAGCCTTAACACGGGCAACATAGATTCACAAAGTCAATAAGGCTGGTTGGTCTCTAATGGTTTTTGTATATGTATTGACTGCACCTGCACTTGAGTCATCTTTGTAGCAGACATACTCATGACATGGTCAAAACCCCTCAAATTTGTATTAAACGTCACACCCACACAGGTGAACAATGTCACCAGTCCCAGCTGCATACATGAAACACCGCTTATTAGGTTTATTATGTGCAAGAACTGACAGCCACTGATTTGGTAGCATTCACTTTTAAATCTAGAGAGCCCATGAACTGGACATCTCTGGTCATACATCTTTGTAAAGAAAGGGGGAGTCCTGGCAATAAAAGCAACATCCCTGCATATGCCAGCACGTGGTTTTATTTTTACATCCCCTGACCCCACCACCCCAGAAGTGTTATTTCTAAGTTGTTGGTATAAAGTGAAAACAAAAGGGGAGCCAATACGCCCCCACACCCTGTCAGACACCCCTTTTGACCAGTAACTATGGAGTACCATCCCCCATGTGCCTCATTTTGACAGCTGCCGATTACCATTATGAACTCTGATTAGGAATCTTTTCAAGTTCCACTGGAGATCCTGCTCTCTGAGAACCCTCCATAGCGTCAACTGAATCGAAAGCCGTGCAGAGGACCATACAAGACACAGAGATGAGATCCTGCTTAATATAACTAGAATTAGCAAGAATAAGCTAGAGATTTAAGACCTAGGGCCTCATTACACGGTAGGCGGTAAAAATCGGAATTTTACGGCATGGCGCCATTAGCGCGTCCGCCCTCGCAAGAGGCCGCTAATAGCGTCCCATCACGAGTACGCGGACACGAGCATAGCGCCATGCCGTAAATGACCGTTCCGCCCTGCCGCTAAATACCCCAAAAAGCCCCTTACCGGCGCCCGCAAAACCGCCGATAGCGCCTCCGCCCTCCCGCTACCCGTAAATAGCGGACACCGCCATTACCGCACACCGTTAAAAAGCGGAACCGGAAATTACGTCGTCGCACAGGAACGGGAAAGAGCACAGCGGCCATCTTCAAAAACACAATCCATTGCCATCCTCTGCATCCAGGACATATATCCAGGCAACTCCGACCAGGAACCATACCGGGTAGCTCGAGGATGCCGAAGGCGCTTAAAAAAACTGCTGATCGCCAGCGCAAAGAAAAGTTCACTAATGAGGAACTAATGATGCTGACCACCACACTTGCTGCAAATGCAGGAGTAGTATTTGTTAACGATATGCGGCGGGAGGCCCTCCTTAAGAAGAAGGCCATCTGGGCCGAAGTCGCGCTAAAAGTCAGTGCGGTGGGCACCACCACCCGGAGTGTCAGGGAATGCCGCAAAAGGTGGGACGACCTCCGGGTGCGTGTGCGCAACATTTTATCTGTGAACCGCAACATGGCAATGGCCACAGGAGGTGGCGCAGAGTCCCCCTTGAAGATGAAGGAGTGGGAGGAGATATGTGCCTCCACAATAGGAGTCGAGTCGATAGAGGGGGTCGGCGATATGGAGCATGGCGTGGCCGTTTCATCGGATGGAGGTGAGTGTATGCACCCAAAAATGCGCAGTGAAGGGTGAGGGGTCCCACAATCATGTGTCCATATGAATGCCGTGGATCGAGCCACAAACAGACATGCATGCATCATCACATACCCACCAACACAGGGCCAATCATGCATGAGCCAGCCAACATCCCCATTCCATGCCTCCACAATGATGACCCCAAAATGCATCAAACTGCATGACGTATACATCTGCCATAATGCAGGTAGACCCATAGATGATGATTTACCCTTCTTATCACCACTGCAGGATCACACACGGAAAATGAGGAGCCACGCACGTCAGCACCCACTCCCACACCCATGAAAAAAGCCAGGAGGGATGCCACCGGGGACCACGCAACATCCTCTAGGGGACCCAAGAGTAGTGACCGGGACAAAGGCAGCAGAAGCAGCAGTGCCACGCAGCCAGAGGCCATGCCTGGCGCTGTTGTGGCAACCACGGGAGTGTGTCTCCCATCAATTGAAGGCAGCATGGAGGGAGTGCACTCTGCTGCCACCAGCTCTACGGGTGAGGCAGCAGCCACTGGGCCACTTTCCGATGCGGAGGAAGCACCGGTGAATGAGGATCTGAGTCAGAGCCCCATCCCCACACGCCACTTACTCGCATCCCCAATGTTTTCACCAGGTCCGTTCAGCCAAGGCGGATCGCCCGCCCACACACATGATGTGTCATGGAGCCCCCTGGAACCTACGCCTGATGCCAGTGCTATTGATCCAGGCGCATCAGCCATTCCACCGGCAGACAACGAGGAACTTGACCTATCAGCCATCTACCAGAGGCAGACCGAAATGGCTGGTCTGGTAGGTCAACATGTGGCAGAGACAGGGCACCTGAGGGAGGACATTGGTGCATTCGCACGCCAGACGAGGGAGGCCATGGAGGCATGCACCAACCGCATATGCAATGAGATGGGGCAACTCAGGCAGGCCATGATCCGCATTGCGGAGGCGATTGAGCGCAGATGTCCACTCTCTACCCAGGAGGAAACAGGCCCAGCCTCCTCTGGGAGTTCGCGGCAGACAAGCCCCCTACGCCGCTCTATGCGCAACCTCAGGCGCACACCATCGCAAACGCCCGAAGAAGGAGCGAACAAATAGGGCCAACAAGGAATATCGGCCACATTTGGGGAAGGACATGTTCACGCCTTGGAACTCACGTGGGAGTGTTGTGGGGGGAGGGGGGGAGGGTGTATTCGGGGGTGTTGTGGGGGGAGTGGGGGAGGGTGTATTCGGGGGTGTTGTGGGGGGACGGGGGGGAGGGTGTATTCGGGGGTGTTGTGGGGGGAGGGGGGGAGGGTGTTTGCACAGTTGGGGTTATGCACTTTCTGTACACGTTATGTTCAAAATACACTCTTCTGCAGTTGAAAAACAGGCATGGTCTCCATCATTGTGTATGTGTGATTTTCTTTGGGAGAGGGCCCTTTGTGGGCCTCAAGACGGCCACAAGGGCAACAATGCACGTCTCTCCATGCATGATATTCCACCTTTGTTCCTGATGCTATTCCTGATTCCGATGCTGATGCGGATCCTGTCCCGCCATGCCATCGCCTCTTGCATGTCCGGGCTGGGCATTTCGACAATACTCATCCACATCCACATCATGCTCATCTGGTGTTTGCATGGTGCCATGGGCACATTCTATCAGATGCACATTTAGTTGTGCCTTACACATACCATGGTCATCTTCGCCTTGATTCCGGGGGTTTGTTGGCTGCCCTTGTGGTGTTACTGGGTGCCCCGGTGGTGCTTACTGCGCAGGTCTCGGCCTCCTCCTCCTACTCCTACGTCTCTTCGGTGCTGCCTGTTGTTGTTGGTGCTGCACTGCAGTCATGTACGCAGGCCTATGTCATGCTGCTGGTGTTGGGACCATCTTGCTGTGGGAAGGGGTGTGGTGTGCTCTTTAGTGCTGGCTGTCTCCATTGACTCCACCTGTGCTGGTTGTGTCCACCTGGGGCAGATGGGCAGATGGGAACACTGCTCAGGACTCTTAACGTGTGGTTTTCGATGCTGTTATTAGCGCCATGCCGGTACATGCTTTTTGGGTCTTTGGGATGCCGGTATTGCCGTGTACGCATGGGTTGTGATTGCGTGCTATTTGCGCCATGGCGCTGTTTACGGTGTGAGGGTCGCGCGCAAGCGGCCACACCGCTATTGGTGGCGCCGTACTTTACGGGTCCACTAATAGCGGTGGGTCCGGGTCGTGATCAGCTTGGGAAAATACCGTTACCGGTATTTCGTTACCGGTAACGGTATTCCCTTACCGCCTACCGTGTAATGAGGCCCCTAGTTAGCTGTACCCATTCCATCCCTAAAGCCTAGTTCTGAGTCAGATAAAACATGATTTGCATCAACACAATCAAACAGATAACACAGTGGCGCGCTGGGCAATATCGATAAGAACTATCTGGACAAGATATGGGCTGATATGAAGGGGGAGGGCATGACTGTCTTTTTTATGAATCGTAAACAATAGTGCATCCTTCCAAGAAGGACATTTATTCAATACCACCATGAAATTAGAAGCTCGATATAATATAACAGCCCAATTTGTATTTAAATCAGAGGTTACCCCATCCGGACCTGGGGCTGCACTTGACCTTCGAAGCTGTATATCCTCTAATACATACACCCATGAAAAAGTCAACTTGGGGTTGCGAGATCCTGAATCAATTGACACTTCAAATTTGCCTGGGGATGATCGAACGTCCATGGTTTCACAGCTAGGGGGAGACATAGATAACCAGCGTTTAATTCCGTGAAATGCCCCACATAAGCTTTGGGCAGGGTTGGTATCGGCCGGTTCATGGCTAATACTCTGAGGAGTAAAACCTATGTTCACAATCTCCCAAATGTTTTGCTATCTTTCATGCGGGGTGAATCCAAAAGTTTGTGCCGTGCATTATCGGCCAGATCTAGTTTGCTATTTTTAATCGCTAGCCTATATTCACGCCGTTTCAGGGCTATATCCCTGCAATCAATTGGCTTCGACTTCAGCGCAATTAATTAACAGGTTATTTGTATCTTCCCTATCAATAAGATTAAAACAGGAGGTCTGGTTAGCAGACCTCCCTTTATGAGAGGGAACCGGCTGAATCATTTTATAATTAATAACAATCTACTGCTTTTACACACATTTCAGGTGACAATGCATCACACCTTTTTTTTATTTTATTTTTTTACCAGAAGCCCTCTCTAAACATGCAGGTAGTATGGGTAAAACACTGAGGTTTTATTCAACATCATAAACTAAACACATTTTTCAATTTTTGAATCAACAGAATAGGACTTCAGCAGTGGTGGCATTAGTCCTTTCTAGAATGGACTATGTCACACAATTATGTATAGGCCTTCTGGCTTGTAATTGGAGGAAACTGCCCCTATGCGTTGTTGCAACAGATACATTGTGCTCAGCAGAAAAAGATAGTGAATGATGATCAAATGCTGCCAACTTTGCCATTTTTAGCATGGAGCAAAGCTGGCAATTGTATTGGTTTTCCTGCTGCAAATTTTATTTATTTTGTTGATTTTGTTTTGCACATCAAATATTTCGCCCAATTAAATGGCCACAAAATGATTAAGTGTTCTACTTTGCTGAAATATTTTGCAAAAATGCCCAATAAAGAAAAAGAAAACAAGTTAAAAAGTTGCAGCACCAGCGATGTGCACTATGTCGCTTTGATAGTGGTAAGTTGGCCCTCTTCACAATGCTGCTGCCACAGAGATCCTTCAGAAAAAATGGAGTAAGCCTATCACACCAGTTCACCGGGAACTGCACAGGCTCCCATTATCATCTAGCGTCGAATTTAAGTCACAATTCATCCACCTTAAAACCATTCTTTGACCAAGACCCCTTTTGATTCAATTGGATCTTGAAATGATCAACCATCCAGCAGGCTTCATTCAGCTAATCAATTTCTAGTATCCTCTCCATACTGCAGTAGAACTCGTACAGGGGGCTGACATGAAAACGTAGTGATATAACAGGCCAGTTATTGACACATCGACCCATGTCCCTCTGAGAAACTGAACATTTTGCATTCTTTATTTTATTTAATGTATTTTATTTATTTATATCTAACTCACCAACTGCTCGCAGGCATCAGGGACACACCAAGGCATCACACAAAACAGCTAGCACAGGACATCAAGAGCAGAACATTTGAAGATAAGGGATTCTATTCAAACAGTAAGGTTTTCAGATGTTACCAAAACGAGCAGATCACTTTCCTGCTGAAGTTTGAAAGGTAAGGAGTTCCATGCCTCAAGTGCCAGTGCTGGAAATGATCTGCCATTACGTTGACTCGTTTCGTTTTTCGACATGAGAGCAGACAGGAGCCAGAGGACCTTAGGATTTTTTTGGGTTCATGTACGTTCTTTAAACACAAACAGAAAACACATGTTTTATTCCTCTTTTTTTAAGGATGTTTAGTTCTGTTTCCCCTGCCATCATCAGCCGAGTGTTAACAGGCCAGGTGTTGGAATATAATGCAAATTTCAATTTAATGGGTGAGGCGGTAACTTCCTGTATCTACGAGGCCCCCTATGGGTGAAGGCCACATCTTGGGCATATGATAATGCCTGTCAGCCCCTCCCTATCTCTGGAAGTACAAGGCCTATCATAAGATAAAGACTGTGAGTATGATTCATGGAATTATCAGCGCAGAAAATAGGATAATTGCATGCGCAACTGCGCGCATATCTGCCTTCGTCGATTCATGCGCAGTACTTTTCCTGGACTTGGGTGGAGTTTGCACTGGTTCAGCACGTCGGTACGGTCCGTCAAGGGGCTTGCGCAAGACTACAAGCAGAGCATAGGCGTGGCTTGCGCAGAGGGCTGTGAATGTGTCAGTACACCAAAAATGCGGAAGAACTTGCGAAAAAGTGGGCATTCCAAGGGCTGGCCAGCAGTCAGTTCCTTGCACACCCACAATTGCGTGGCACGAGACAAATTCATTGATTCGATCGCTCAACGTCTCAGCTGGGGAATGGCCACGTAAGTCCTTCATATAATCCTCCACCCAAAGGCCGGCGTAAGTACAGTTGCGTGTAGGATTTGCAGCACGGAGAAGGGGTTGCATGTCGGATTTCAGGGTGCGTGTATTCAATCGGGGTTCTGATGTAACTTAGGGATGCGTGTAAGCAGTGAAGCAGGGTGCAGGAAAGTTTTATGGGGTTCGGACGTAGATTTCCAGAGTTATTGCAGTGTTACGATTTTTCATACGCAAGTTGTCCAGGTGCCTGATACAGTTATGGGGACACTGCGCAGAACCCCGATTCACAGGGGGATCCAACACACTGTTTGAAGGGGTGCGTGCATTTGTGCCTGGTTGAGCGTGCAAAGGTAGCTGCTCTGGCTGTTTATGCTTTGCGTGTGGGCGTGTCATTGGCGCTCCGGGCGGGACTTGCGAATACGGTTACTTTGCATTGTAGATTCCATGAATATGCTCGTGCAGTATCCTTCTCGCAGGATTTCTGTGCACATTTCCATGAATCGGGGCATGTGTGCTCGCTTTTGGCCTGGTTTCATTATTTGCAATTGAAAAAGTTTTTGAACGAGCGCTGCCAGAGATTCTTACTTGGTAAGGGGATATAAGTACTGTAAATTTGAGTTTGCAGTGCCCATACAATCCACCCTCAACATGCCTGTCTTCAACTTCCTTCATCGACAGCATCCCTTTAGCGAAAGGGATGGTGTATCCAACTTCTTGGGACACTTTGAAGAATTGACATACCATCCTGTACCTTTCCTTCTCATTACAATCTGCTGACCACCCTAGCATCATTCAGAAACCAAAGCCATGGACCTGCTTCTCAACCAGCTGAGTAGTGACCGTCTGGGGAAAGTGGGAAGTATATCTTGGCCTGTGGCTGTGTGCACTGTGTGAGAAGAGCTTTAGGCATGTGGCAATCACCTCGGACGCTTGTGGCTGAGGACAGATCCTGGAGAAATGGGAAAGTATTTTGATCCCTACCTGATAGCCAAACAGATGCCTGACAGACACCATTCCCTGCCCTGATAGGTGTTGTCCTTACTTAGTTAAGGATTTACATATTTGATAAGTTTATTAATGAATGCCCACTTTTCAAGCCATGTCTGTGAAACAGAGTGTTCTTGCAGGTCAAACATGAATACATGTTATAACTAACTAGATCTGGGGAGATATGTGGTGAAGGGCCTATGTTGAAGATGGGGTTCACATTCTGGCTTCCTCATTTAACTGAAGTGTCCGTTCCTGAGCTAATCATGTTATCTCGCTTTGCCTCATCTGCTAGAATTGGATTGCACACTACTTAAGTTCTGTGTTGCATCAAACAGAGAATGGTCAAATAATGAATTAAACAGAACAAATGTGTCTAGTTGCTTTTAATTATAAACAAAACAGTAATATGTGTGTTTACCCAATTGGAAATATACAAAAAATGCTGATCATCCATACATACAACTGCTTGGCATGTGTGTGCGCGTGTGTATAAAGATACATATATGACTCTTTATGAATCATTAACCCGAGGATGCGGTAAGGCTACAGTTTGACTACTAGGCAGTTTTGGACCGAGTTACGTATATTCCACGATCATCTGAAATGTCCGTGGGCCTCTTTACGAGGTTGGAGGCAGCCATGGCGCTATTAACGCCATGGCTGCCTCCAAACTCGTTCCGACTCCGCCCTGGTGAATGGAGCAATTACCGGTCCATTTCAAGGTTGGCGGGACCGGTAATTCCCCATTCACCAGGGCCATTCCCCATTCCCATTTGAGCCCACATAGGGCTCAATGGGATTGGGGAAGGCGCTAATAATGGTACTGCAAATTGCGGTACCGTTATTAGCTCCAGAGTCCCTTTGCGGGTCCCGTCCTTAATGCCTGGAAAAACCAGGCGTTAAGGGTAGACCCGCAAAGGGAACTCGTAGTAGGGCGGTAAGGGATTACCGGCACCGGTGCCCTTACCGGCGCTGGTAATCCCTTACCGCCCACCTCGTAATGAGGCCCAGTGTTTTTAGTTTCAAAGGGGGTCATTACGACCCTGTCGCTAAGGGGTTAACGGCGCCGTAAAAGGCTGCGGCGCCCTTAACCCCTTAGCGCCTAATTACGAGGTCCCTTTGCGGGTCCCGACCTTAACTGCTGGTCTGGACCAGCCGTAAAAGTAGGGACCCGCAAAGGGATTTACGAGGTAATTACGGTACCACAATTTGCAGTACTGTAATTACCGCCTTCCCCAGCCACATTGAGCCCTATGGGGCAAAAATGGGAATAGGGAAGGGCCAATGTTAAATGGGGAATTACCGCCCGCCAACCTTGGAATGGGGCGGTATTTCCCCATTTAACATTGGCAGACTTGTTACAATACCGGCAGCAACCATGGTGCTAATAGCGCCATTGGTTACCGCCAGTGTTGTAATGAGGGCCAAAGTGTAGGCTGCTCTTAAGTGTCGTGCCCCCAGGCCCTTCCTTACAGGCCTGCTGGGAGTAGTCATAGAGACAGATTCTCAAACATTTTTTGGGTGCAAGTAAGGAGATGCGGTACCGCATCTCCTCAATTGCACCCAAAAAGTGTCAGCCCAATGCATAAAGAGCATCTGGATGAACGCTTCTTAGATGGTCACATCCAGATGCCCATTTTTCCAATGTGTGCATTTGCGCAACTAAGGTCCGTTACTGGTATTTTAAAGCACATCCAAAATTATCACAAGGGATGGGCTTTGAAATACCCAGAATCGGGGGTCTTCACGTGCGCCTGCTCAGAACGGGCGCAGAGGGAGGTGCAAATCAGGGCAGAATCATTTCGGAGCCTGCTAAGTCTTGTTTTTGAAGTGTCACAGATGCGGGTTAAAACGTGCCTGACACACTGGCTCCCACACGAAGACGGGAATTTTTCTTTTGTTTTTTGTAATTTCACCGAGACGGGCCCTATACGGCCGTGTCTCCATGAAATGAGCTCCTAGCAACCATGTGAATGCTGGGAGCCTGTCATACATTAGTGCCTTGAGGAGACTCCCAAAAATAATGTATGCAAAGGGGCTGGAAAGCGCATCTTTGTGTCACTGTCCAGCCCCTCCTGAAATGCACAGGTCAATTTTGAGAATAAGGTGACCTGGGCATTTCTAAAAACAGGGCAAATGAAACATTAGCAATTCCTGCACTCCTTGCCTTTCCTGCATAATATTTTGAGAATCTGCCCGGTAGTGTTCAGGGAAGTATTGTCTGAGTGCCCTAATGCCGAGATGGAGGAAGGACTGGGGGCCTTGCTGTTTGGCCTTTGAAGAGAAAAACAGTCATCATCCTTGCTTCTCAACAGCCAGGCTAAGTCAAGGTGTGTGTGTGTGTGTTGTGTGTGTGTGTGTATATTGTAATATGGGAGATGTGATGGAAGGCAATGGGACTGGAGGGTCATGGGGGTGGGTAAGCAGAAGAAAGCAGGCAGGAGATGAAAAGGGAGAATCAGTAGACTGATGGTGTGGCACTACTTTTCTTGCTTCTCTGTATCCCTTTTTTGCTCTGAGTTAATAATGTGTTTTGTTCCTGAATTAATAAATAGATGTGATACATGATACATGAAAATGCCCTTCTTTCATTTGCCCTATTTTTAGAAATGTGCATGTCACCTTATTCTCAAAGGTGACCTGTGCATTTCAGGTGGGGCTGGACAGTGACCTTTACATGGAGCCTGTGGGCATTCTCCTCAAAGATCGCAATACAGCCATCCACCAATATGAGGATGATACTCAGTTGTACTTGAGAGTATATAGCGTGCAGGACAACATTTGTCCCCACAATTATCTAGCCACCATCCAGTCATGGAGGTCGACTGCCTACCTCAAACAAAACCCATCCAAGACTGAATTTGTCCTCATCGGTCCGCCCGCTAAAATACAACTTGTCCAACAATGGCTCAATGATATGCACCTAGAAGGATTTGATCCACAACTCTCAGACTCAGCAAAATCCTTCGGCTTCACCAATGACAACTGCCTGTCCTTCCAGGAAAACATAGCCAAGAAGGACCAAATAGATTGGCTCAGAATCTCTACGCTTCTAAAAATCAAACCCTTCATCTCGCCACAGGGCTTCCAGGTGCAGGCCCTTGTGATCTTACACATCAATGGGGGAAATGCGCTTCGGACAGGGCTCCCAGCTGCTCACTTGCCTCCCCTAAGAGCAGTCCACCATGCAGCAACACGTCTTATTACAGGAGTGTGGAAATTTGACTGAATTACCCCATTATACACAAACTACATTGGCTTCGATCCAAGCCAGGATACTGTTCAAGACTGCATGTATCATCTAAAAAGCAGTCACGAGTAGCACACTAATGTACCTAGTGACTAAGCTCCACATATTTGATTGCGCACGCTCGTCGAGCAGCAAATCAACCAACCGGCTTGAATCACAAATCGTCCACGATGAGAGGACCCACAAAATATCCTTCTCTTGCCATGCACCCACACTCTGGAACTTGATCACGATGTCAGCTTGGAATAACCTCCATATTTTTTTAATTTTGTTAATTTCTCAAAACATGGCTCTTTCCACAACAACCTGACCAAGAACTTATTCCAATGGACACACATACCGACACAAAGACCTCACAGTACTGCACTACTGTTGAAATATGGCAGCCCAAATGCTGGCTACCCGCACTCTGTACAATGCTCTGCTGATTTCGAACTAGGTCTGTGCTTTAAACAATACAAATAAATACAAAATAAAATGTTGAATAAAAGGTGTGTGCCTTTCATTATTATGGAATGATCATTTTGAAGTCATCTGTTAGTATTTTGTTCTATTGTCTCTTGTGTACACCTTTCATTTTTCAATCTGTGGCTCAAGCAGTTTTGCCTACGGGTGCGGCAGGAGGAGGTAATGTGAAAAGAGTAGTGGGTGGAATGTGAGTGGAGTGTGGGGCCTGATTGAAGATGATGGGTGAAACAAATAAAAGAGAAATAAGAAAGTGAAAGATTTTGGAAGCGGAAGGGGAAAATGAAAAGGAGAGAGAGTGATTTTGGAAGGGGACAGCAATTTAAAGAATAAAGGGTACATGGATGGAACATCATGGTGCTCCTTTAAGATTTTAACCTTACACACCTGAACGGTAAATAACTCCCTGGCTATTGCTTAACCATGAAATCATGCTTAGAGGAGAACATCATTAGACTGTGGAGGTCACTAAAGCTGGATTCAGAGTGCACCCTTCACCACCCATCTTTTTGCAGAAAAAAATATATATACAAATGTGGGGCCAATTTACTTACTACACTTTTTTCTGCAAAAGTTACGGGAAATTAATTTTTGAGAAAAGTGTAGATTATATCAAAAAAGGCTATTTACAAAATCAGAAAGGGTCATCTGGAGTAATTTACGCTTTTCACAACATCCAGCATAGGACACGCTTGATTCAAAAACAAATAACACTTAGTCAACAAAAGAGCATAACTAAGTCTTGTGTCTGTAAACCACACCAGCGCAATTTATGTTATGTTATGTTATTTTGAATTTATATAGCGCCTTATATACCATTGGTATGGTCTGAAGGCGCTGGTAGGTTGAACGCCCTTGGGAACCGAAGTTCGGGTCAGTAGAGAGAGTAGAGGGAGTCCAAAGGTGCGTTTGCGCACCAGGTATGTGTGTAGCTGGTGCGGAATTCGTGTGGTCGCGGCTTCTTAGCGGTAGGTGTGGTGGTTGAGAGATCAGGAGTATGTGTTCGCTCTGGGAGGATTTATCCAGACCGAGTGTGGCTGAGTTAGGCCTGAGGTGAACGCCTGGCTGGGGTGTGTGAAACCAGCAGTGTTTACTTAGAGTGATGGGGAGTGAGCGGGTGATGTTGATATGAGAACAGTTATACCGAATGGTGTCATAGTATCTCTGTGTTCTAGTTGAGTGGTGGTGTAAAGAAGAGAGTAAGCGTGGGGTGTGGTATGATATATGCTCTCACAAATGTTCCCTGCATTCCAAAGCATATTATGTACGTCACGCAATTCTATGCGATCAGGTCCGTTCTATGTATTTTTATTCATTTCAGGCGTTCAAGGTTGCCCTACACATTCCTGTCAGCTCGACACACTCACGCACTCTTGTCCACCTTGCGTGCTCTAGTTTGTCCCTCATTCTCCAGTGTGCCCCACGCATGCACTCATGTATTCCATACGCATGCGCTCTTGTCTTCCCCATACATGCACTCCAGTCTACCCCGTGCATGTACTCCTGTCAGCATACGCACTCATCCGCTCTGTAAACTCATCTGCTCTGTATACTCATCCGTTCTGTACGCTCATCCGTTCTGTACGCTCATCCGATCTACACGCTTATCGATCTACACACTCATCCGGTCCACATACTCATCCGCTCAACATACTACTCATCCGCTCAACATACTACTCATCCGCTCTACGTACTCATCCGTTCAATACACTCATCCGCACTACATACCCATCTGCTCCATACACTCATCCGTTCCATGCGTTCATCCGCTCCACACACTCATCTGCTAAACACACTCATCCGCTCCACACATTCATCTGCCCCTTATACACTCATCCGCTCTACAAACACTCATCCACTCCACATACACTCATCTGCTCCACATACACTTATCCGCTCCACATACACTCATCCGCTCCATACACTCGTCCGCTCCACATACACTCGTCCGCTTCACACACTCGTCCGCTCCATACACTCGTCCGCTCAACACACTCGTCCAATCCACACATTCGTCCAATCTGCACACTCGTCCAGTCTACACACTCATTCAATCTACACATTCGTCCAATCTACACGCTCGTCTGGTCCACACGCTCATCCGGTCCATACACTCATGCGGTCCACACACTCATCCGGTCCACACACTCATCGGCTCAACATACTACTTGTCCGCTTGACATATCACACGTCCACTCTACGTACTCATCTGTTCCACACACTCATCTGCTCTACTTATTTATCCGCTCCACACACTCATCTGTTCCACACACTCATCCGCTCCACCCACTCATTCGTTCCACCCACTCATCCGTTCTACGAATTTATCTGCTCCACACATTTACCCGCTCAACACATTCATCGGCACCACATACTCATCCGCTCCACACACTCATCCGCTCCACACACTCATCCGCTCCAATCTGCTCTATGTACTCGTTCGCTCTATGTACTCGTCCGCTCTATGTACTCATCCGCTCTATGTACTCATCTATTCCACACACTCATCCGCTCTACGTATTTATCCACTCCACACACTCATCTGCTCCACAAACTCATCCAGACCATACACTCATCCGCTCTACGTACTCGTCTGCTTTACGTACTCGTCCGTTCCACACACTCGTCCGCTCTACGTATTTATCCGCTCCACACACTCATCTGCTCCACACACTCATCCGCTCTCTACATTCATCTGCTCTCCACACTCATCTGCTCCTCACACTCAGCCGCTCTCCACACTCAGCCGCTCCCCACACTCAGCGCTCCCCACACTAATCCACTCTCCACACTAAGCCACTCTCCATACTCGGTCGCTCCCCACAGTCATCCGTTCCCCACAGTCATCCGCTCTACACATTCATCTGCTCTCAGCACTCATCCGCTCTCCACATTCATCCGCTCCCTACACTCATCCGCTCCCCACAGTCATCCGCTCTCCACACTTATCTGCTCCCCACGCTCATCCGTTCCCTACGCTCATCCGCTCTCCACACTCATCCACTCTCCACACTCATCCACTCTCCACATTCATCCACTCCCACACTCATCCACTCTCCACACTCATCCGCTCTCCACACTCATCCACTCTCCACTCTCATCCGCTCTCTACACTCATCCGCTCTCCACACTTATCCGCTCTCCACACTCATCCGCTCTCCCGACTCATCCACACTCATCCACTCTCCAGACTCATCCGCTCTCCACTCTCATCCGCTCTCCACACTCATCCACTCTCCACACTCATCCGCTCTCCACAATCATCCGCTCTCCACACTCATCCGCTCTCCACATTCATACGCTTTCCACACTCATCTGTTCTCCACGCTCATCTGCTCTCTACGCTCATCCTTTCTACACGCTTGTTCGCTCTTACACGTTCATCTGGTCTAAACGTTCACCCGGTCTATACGTTCGTCCGTTCAGTATAGTCATCAGTTCTACGCCCTCCCGCGTTCCATTCGCTTCTCTGTATTTACGTACTCATCAACTCTACACGTACTCATCATCTCTACACGCTCGTCCGCTCTACACACCCAATCATTCTACACACTCATTGACTTTAGTATGTTCATCTAATCTATACACTGATCCGATCTCCATACTCATTTGATCTTTCTAGTTGTCTGTTCTTCCGCTCATGCACTCTTCCACTTAGTGCATTCATCAGTTCAATATGCTTCATCCATTCTAACTATTTAATCGATGTCATTCACTACGTTCCCTCCTCACTCATTATGTCCATTTCATCAGTTTAGATCTCTTTACTTTCCCAATGATTTATTCATATTATCCACTTCACTGTTTTGATCTACATTACTCGTTTAGTTCTGTTTGTCTTTCTAGTTTACATTCAAGTTTATTAGCTGTCGATTTCTCGCATCAGGTAGTTTGTTGGGTGGTATTTTTTGTGATGCTGTTAGTTTGGAAAACCGGTTGGTTTTAGGGAAAGAGCCAGGTTTTCAGTAGTTTTCAGTAGTTTGCGGAAGGACGTTAAATCCTCAATTAGGTGGCTGTGGGGTGGGAGCGAGTTCCACAGGGTTGGGGCCAGGGCTGAGAATGATGATCCGCCTAACCTGACTGAGTTTGTGGGATGATAAGGTATTAGCTTGTCTTGAAGATATTGAGGTCCAGTTTTATGCAGTGCTCGATGGGAGAGGCATAGGGTTTTGAAAGCCACCCTACGGGCTACAGGAAGCCAGTGCAGTGTCTTAAGGGCTGGGGAGACGTGGTCTCTTGGACCGAGCACAAGTAGCAATGTGCCATTTGGAGTTTATTCAGTTGGTAGGCATGGATTCCGAGGTATATGGGGTTTGCGTAGTCCAGTCTTGATATAACGATTGATTGGACCGCAGAGAGTCTGTTGGGAAATGAGAGATATGGAAAGATGCGCCTAAGGGTTTTGAGGTGGAAGTGGCAGGACTTTGAGACATTGTTGACTTGGCGCGAGAGTGTTAGGTCAGAGTCCAGGGTGCATCCAAGATTTTTCACTGAGTTGGAGGGTGTCGGTGAGTTGCCCATGGCGGGTGGCCAGGGTAGTGGGTGCGGAAGAAGATCAGAGTTGCCACAAACCATGATTTCTGTTTTGAAGGGGTTTAACAAGAGGTGGCTTTGGGTCATGCAGAGTTCTATGTTAAGGAGGCAAGATGCCAGGTCAGGTCGGGAGTTGGTTTTCGAGGTTCAGGAATTTTAGAATTAGTTGAGTGTCGTCTGCGTAGTTGTAACACAGGATGTTGTGTGAACGAATTATTGGTGGGAGGGTGATCAGGTAGAGATTGAACAGAAGGGCGGATAGACAAAGCTGGAGAGTGTTGTTATTTGGTGCCTGTCTTTGAGGAATGAAGCTATCCATTTAAGAGCGGTTCCATGAATTCCTAGGGAGTGGAGGCGGTCTAGGAGGACTGAGTGATTGATCATGTCAAAGGCGGCCGATAGGTCGAGAAGGATTAGTGCGGTGCATCCGGCGGAGTCTGCTGTCATTTTAAGGTCATCCCAGATCGAGGTTAGCGTGGTTTCAGTTCCGTGACGTGTTCTGAAACCTGATTGGGCGGGGTCTAGGAGATTGTTGGCTTCCACAAAGGCATTTAGTTGAGAGTAGGCGGTTCGGTCAATGAGTTTGGCAAGGAACCTGGTGTTTGAGATGGGGCGGTAGTTTTTGGGCTCGAGAGGGTCGAGCGAAGGTTTTTTAATTAGACGTTTGACGTGCACCATTTTGAATGCGTCGGGAAAGATACCGTAAGAAAGGGAGGCATTTATGATTGATCTTGCGTGTTCTCCTGCGCAGGTGGAAGCAAAAATTTCTTTAAGGGTTGTGGCTGGGCAAGGGTCCAGTGGTGATCCAGATGGTTTGCGGGCAGATAGAAGTTTGAGAAATTGTTCTGGTGATATTGGACTAAAGGATTTGAACGTTGGTTGCGTAGAGGTCGTAGCTGATGGGCTGGCCCGTAAGGGCGGAGGATTGCCTGGTGGCTGTAAGAGAGCCAGTTTGGTGGTTAGAGTTTTTGTCCTTTCGATAGCCGTGGTGTAAAAGTGGAGGGAGAGTGAGTCGCACAGTGATTGTGACGGGGTCGGGACGGTTGTGTTACAGGCCGGATTGGTGAATTCGGAGATGATTTTGTGGAGTTCCTTGCTTGGGTATTTGCAGTATATGATTCTGGTGTTGTAGTGGGCCTTTTTTTGCTTTTCGGATTTCGGCCTTGTACCGATACAGGTGTCGGGCCAAGGTGGTCCTGCTCTCGTGGGTTTTCTCTTTCTGCCATTTGCGTTCTAGGTATTTGTATTGTCATTTAGTAGTCTTCAACTCAGGAGTGAACCATCTGGGGAAAAGGCCACAGCGGGTTGATAGTTTGCACAGGGGGGTGAGCCGCATCAGTGATGCGTTGAGCCATGAATCAAAGGCCTCAGGGGTTAGTTGGTTGTCGAGACGGCAGGTAGGTGGTGGAGACTGGAGTAGTGCCTCGGCTAGGTCCGGGGTGATTATTCGTTTTGCCCAGCATTTGCATAGATTCGGAGGTTCAGATGCGAGTACGGGAAGGGGGTCGGGTGAGCGGATGGCGAACAAGAGAATGAAATGATCGGACCAGATGATAGGGGTGGGTGGCTTTAAATGAATCAGGGTGTTGGTGCTAAAGATGGCATCGAGAGTGCGTCCTTTATAGTGAGTCGGGCCGTTTATGTGGGGTTGGAGATTAATTGCATCTAAACCGTCAACCAGGGCGTGTGTCATAGGGTTGGTGGGGATGTCGAGCCATATGTTGAAGTCTCCAAGAAGGGTGAGGTTGGGATGGTTTAGTTGGAGGGTGGCGATAGAATCGCAAAGGTTGTTTGCGAATTGTCTATCGTAGCCAGGGGGCCTGTAGATTATTAGGAAGCTGTGTGAGAGCGACGGGGAGAGGGATAGTTTAACGAGGAGAGATTCGCAGGATGGAATGGAGGGTTGGTTGTCGATGATTGAAGCGCGGAAGAGAGATTTGAAGACGAATGCTACCCCCCCTCCTCTGGACGGACGGTTCAGTGGGATGAGGGAGTAGTCAGGGGGAAAGGCTTCATTAGCGATTGGGCCGAAGTCATCAGAGAACCAGGTTTCAGTGATGAAAACTAGGTCTGGTTTGACAGAGGCGAGGAGGTCAAAGATGCAATGTCTGTTTTTTGCTACAGATCGGGCGTTAAATAGGATACTTTTCACATCGGCAGGCAAGGTTGGTCTCGGTGCTGGAGCGGGATTGGGCGGTGGCGGAGAGAGTGGAGGGAGAGGGGTAGGGTGGGTGATGCTAGATGGGAATAGTGGGCGAGCGGGAAATTTGGCAGGCTTCGGGCGGGGTTGGGTGGCTGCGTGTGATAGGATGATCGGGTTTGGGTTGGAGGATTTGAAGGTGGAGTGTGGGCGGTTATGAGTTTCAGTTGCAGTTGATGAGAAATTGAGGGAGAGGGGTTTCAGGAAGGGAGAAGCCACGGGGGAAGGAGGAGATTCCGGGAAAGAGGTGGCGGGTCGAGACAGGGGAGGCGAGGAGTGCTGAGAGATTGAGGGGGACCAGGAACGTTTCCTCTTTAGTTTCTTTGTTGCGATTGGTGTGTGAGAGAGGGTAGGGGGGTCAGAGGGGGAGAGGGAAGCAGCTTTGGTTCTTGCTAGGGCTAGGCGTGCAGTTTTTAGGGAGGGGAAAGGGTGCAGTTGGGGGGGAAGGTGGCAGGGGTATGAGGGCAAGGTGGGGGGTGGGTGATTGCAGGGTGGGGTGTGCCAGGTAAGATAATGAGGGGAGCGGGTACGGCTAACGCTGGCGGGTCAGAGGTGGGGTTCAGGGGATGAGTGGTCTTAGGGTGAATGGCTCGCCATCGTGCCCCCCTGGCTTGGTGTTTGGAGAGGGGAATGGCAGGGAGTGCGAAGGAGGGTGGGGTAATTTGGGAGGGGGGACGGGAGGGAAGGCAGATCGGAGAGTGCGGGTGGTCCACGGGGGTCGTTTCTGACAGACTCTGGTGGAGTGGGTGCACTCATGATTGGTGGAAGCTTTAGGTTGATTAAGGAGGGCTTTCTGATTGTAGTTCTAAGATCGGTGGTGGCACGCTTTTAGGAACACTTACAAGTTTAACTGCTCAAAGATGATACTAGACTATTTGGTGCATTTCTAGATACAATTGTAGATGAAGATGATGTTAGTTTATTAGGTACACTTCTAAGTTCACCTGTACACAGAGAAGATATTCGGTCTGCCTCTCGATTCAATTTGATTAGAGGGGGTATTTGATTATTAGTCACCGTTTTAGATTCTACATTACACAGCTATACTGTTAGTTATATTATTACGATTAATTTGGGCACGCTAGTAGGTGCACTTCTTTCAATTCGACTTTATACAGGGAGGGTATTAGGGACTTTGTACTGAGAGGTTATTAGGGAGATTGGTTATTGGCTATTGGTAACATTTCTAAATTCACAGAGAGGCCATTGGGCACATTTCTAAATGTGACTTTCACAGAGAGGTTGTTGGGCACACTTCTAAATTCAACTATCACCGATAGGCTGTTGGGCTCACTTATAAATTTATAGAGAGGCTATTGGGCACACTTCTAAATGCAACTTTCACAGAGAGGATATTGGGCACACTTCTAATTCAACTATGACAGGGAGGCTGTTGAGCGCACTTCTAAATTCACAGAGAGTCTATTGGGCACACTTCTAAATGCAATTTTCAGAGAGAGGCTATTGGGCACACTTCTAAATTCAGAGAGTGGCTGTTGAGCACATTTCTAAATGTCACTTTCACAGAGAGGGTGTTGGGCACACTTCTAAATTCAACTATCACCAGAGGCTGTTGGGCGCACTCATAAATTTATAGAGTAAACGTAACTTTCCACAGACAGGCTATTGGGCACACTTCAAAGTGCAACTTTCCACTGACAGGTTGTTGGGCACGCTTCTAAATGCGGCTTTCACAGAGAGGCTATTGGGCACACTTCTAAATGCAACATTCCACAGAGAGGCTATTGGGCGCACTTCTAAATTCAGAGAGAGGCTGTTGGGAACAATTCTAAATGTGACTTTTCCAGAGGGGTTGTTGGGCACACTTCTAAATTCAGAGAGAGGCTATTGGGCAGACTTCTAAATGCAACTTTCACAGAGAGGCTATTGGGCACACTTCTAAATGCAACATTCCCCAGACCGGGTATTAGGCACACTTCTAGATGCAACTTTCAGAGAGGCTATTGGGCACCCTTCTAAATTCACAGGGAGGCTATTGGGCACACTTCTAAATGCAACTTTTCTCAGAGAGGCTATTGGTGACAACTTCTAAATGCAATTGGGTACACTTCTAAATGCAATTGGGCACACTTCTAAATGCAACTTTTCTCAGAGAGGCTATTGGTGACAACTTCTAAATGCAATTGGGTACACTTCTAAATGCAACTTTTCTCAGAGAGGCTATTGGTCACAACTTCTAAATGCAATTGGGTACACTTCTAAATGCAATTGGGCACACTTCTAAATGCAACTTTTCTCAGAGAGGCTATTGGTGACAACTTCTAAATGCAATTGGGTACACTTCTAAATGCAACTTTTCTCAGAGAGGCTATTGGTCACAACTTCTAAATGCAATTGGGTACACTTCTAAATGCAATTGGGCACACTTCTAAATGCAACTTTTCTCAGAGAGGCTATTGGTGACAACTTCTAAATGCAATTGGGTACACTTCTAAATGCAACTTTCTCAGAGAGACTATTGGGCACAACTTCTAAATGCAACTTTCACAGAGAGGATATTGGCACACTTCTAGATGCAACTTTCAGAGAGGCTATTGGGCACACTTCTAAATTCACAGAGAGGCTATTGGGCACACTTCTAAATTCGCAGAGAGGCTATTGGGCACACACTTCTAAATGCAACTTTCAAAGAGAGGCTATTGGGGACGATTCTAAATGCAACTTTCACAGAGAGGCTATTGGGCACACTTTTAAATGCAACTTTTCTCAGAGAGGCTATTGGTCACAACTTCTAAATGCAATTGGGTACACTTCTAAATGCAATTGGGCACACTTCTAAATGCAACTTTCAAAGAGAGGCTATTGGTCACAGCTTCTAAATGCAATTGGGTACACTTCTAAATGCAACTTTCAAAGAGAGGCTATTGGGCACACTTGTAAATGCAATTGGGTACACTTCTAAATTCACAGAGAGGCTATTGGGCACACTTCTAAATTCGCAGAGAGGCTATTGGGCACACACTTCTAAATGCAATTGGGCACACTTCTAAATGCAACTTTCAAAGAGAGGCTATTGGGCACACTTCTAAATGCAATTGGGTACACTTCTAAATGCAATTGGGCACACTTCTAAATGCAATTTTCAAAGAGAGGCTATTGGGCACACACTTCTAAATGCAACTTTCAAAGAGAGGCTATTGGGGACACTTCTAAATGCAACTTTCACAGAGAGGCTGTTGGGCACACTTCTAAATGAAACTTTTCTCACAGAGGCTATTGGTCACAACTTCTAAATGCAATTGGGCACACTTCTAAATGCAACTTTCAAAGAGAGGCTATTGGGCACACTTCTAATTGCAATTGGGCACACTTCTAAATGCAATTTTCAAAGAGAGGCTGTTGGGCACACTTCTAAATGCAATTGGGTACACTTCTAAATTCACAGAGAGGCTATTGGGAACACTTCTAAATTCGCAGAGAGGCTATTGGGCACACACTTCTAAATGCAACTTTCAAAGAGAGGCTATTGGGGACACTTCTAAATGCAACTTTCACAGAGAGGCTATTGGGCACACTTCTAAATGCAATTGGGTACACTTCTAAATGCAATTGGGCACAATTCTAAATGCAACATTTCTCACAGAGGCTATTGGTCACAACTACTAAATGCAATTGGCTACACTTCTAAATGCAATTGGGCACACTTCTAAATGCAACTTTCAAAGAGAGGATATTGGTCACAGCTTCTAAATGCAATTGGGTACACTTCTAAATGCAACTTTCAAAGAGAGGCTATTGGGTACACTTCTAAATGCAACTTTCACAGAGAAACTATTGGGCCCAACTTCAGAATGCAATTGGGCACAACTTCTAAATGCAACTTTCACATGTAAAGGACAGAGTTTCTGAGTGCAGATATAATGTGTTTACAGTGGTGATGCTTTGTTAGATTGGTGGTAGGGTAGTATGGCCTGAAGTAGTTGCTTCTGGCCTCGCCCTTGCCACACTTACTTGTTGTTGGCTTCTTGCTTCTCCTGCGGATACCTGCAGATACGATCAGGAGCTGTCCACTTTATGCGCCGTCCTTTGCCTCGGGGGGGGCTGCCCGGGGAGGACTGGAAATGAATGCTGATCTTCTTGATGGGACCAATCAGGGTGCAGAGGTGGGTCAGGAGGCGGGATTGGTGGGAACCAGGAAGCGGGAGGTGGCGAGGGTGTATTTCGGGGCCTGAGGCTGTCGGGTTGCGCTTTGGAGCAGGGGCGCCTTAATACAAGTAAAATGGAGCACAAGTGGGGGCACACTCACCGATGGAAATCAGCTGCACAAAGGGGGACGCGGATGTTGTGGCAAGGACTAGGATACAGCGAAGGGGCAGAGGGACCAATCAGGGCGCAGAGGCGGGTCGGGAGGCGGGATTGGTGGGAACCAGGAAGCGGGAGCTGGCGAGGGCGGATTTCGGGGCCTGAGGCTGTCAGGTTGCGCTTTGGAGCAGGGGCGCCTTAATACAAGTCAAATGGAGCACAAGTGGGGGCACACTCACCGATGGAAATCAGCTGCACAAAGGGGGACGCGGATGTTGTGGCAAGGACTAGGATACAGCGAAGGGGCAGAGGGACCAATCAGGGCACAGAGGCGGGTCGGGAGGCGGGTTTGGTGGGAACTAGGAAGCGGGAGGTGGTGAGGGCGGATTTCGGGGCCTGAGGCTGTCGGGTTGCGCTTTGGAACAGGGGCGCCTTAATAAAAGTAAAATGGAGCACAAGTGGGGGCACACTCACCGATGGAAAAAAGTGAAGGTGGAATCCAAACAACAATCCCAACATGACAAACACATTATTCTAGACCAAGAATTATTTTTTCTTATTCACTCCAAAACGTTTGGCATCTATCCCTACCATCACAGAGCACAGCCGAACACTCATGGTACAAGTAATGCCACTGGGCATAGACATGCCCAGACCAACAGTCTCTTGGTGGATACCAACATACTTACACTCTGGAGGTGTGACACTTCATGAGACACACACCACTCCCAACACACACATGAAATCCAGTGCAAACCCCTGGCACACACATACAAGTTTGGCCACACCCCCAGACACACCCACCTAAAATCCTGACACAGGCACAAACACACCCACCATTTCTGAGACACAACCTCAGAAAAACCCATTCCACATGTCCAAAAGAACCAGATATGCCATGCAAAGCACACCACTGACCCGCGGAAATTCCATTGCAGAGATTGCGAGGCAAATAGTACCCCACAGGATTGTGAAAATTCCCCAGACCAAACATTCAAAGCAATGCCGTATAACACTGGGGACACAGGGTCTAAACAGTGCTCAACACGCATGACACTGACACCCCAAAACCACTGACAGCACACAACACCCCAATCACAGACATCATACAACACATATAACGCCACAAATATCACACATGACAAACCTACGTGACTCCCCTCCCCCAAGCAGCCTCATCAATACACTGTGGACTTACAATTACCAAACAAGGCACACACCGGAAAACAAGCATGGGCCCAAGCACCTGTTATCCCAAATACGTGAACCACTCATGTAATCATCACAACTCCTGTGACTGACACAATTACCCAGAAAGACACAGCCATCACATTCAGTATCAAACACCACAACTAATGGTACTAACAACCAATAAAAGCCACCACATAATGCAATGCAATCGCTGCAGTATGTGTGGTGTTTAGCAACATGGATGGTCAGAAGATGTTCCTGGACAAGCAAAATTTCACAGGGCACGAGATGAGGTCATGATGAAATTCATCCGGCGGCACCAGAACACCATGGTAAAGACTCCTGGACACCAAACCACACACACCCAATGGGACACCATCTGGGTCAGGCTCACCAATAATATCAATGACTTGAGCATGTAGTCACACACTGTTGAGAACCTCAAAAAGAAGTGAGGGAATGAGAAGTGTTGGGTGAAGCGGAAGCTTTGCCAAATTGTCATGGCCCAAGCTCTCAGAGGAAACTCACCAGTCCACACAGAATGACACCAAGGAAAGGTGCTATTAAAATAACATGTGGCCTGCATCCCATTGGCACCGGCCCTAATAGCATCACCCAGGCGACGCACATCAATAGGTCCTCATGTCTCTCACAGTGCACATGTGTAATGAACTGCACACACGTTATGACCCCCACGAAGTAGGCTACTTAGGCCAACAGAGAGAAGGACGGTCAATATCAGCAATGACACATCTGCAGTTGGACCCAGAACTTCACAGAACATCACTCACCATCCCTCACACAGGTTGACCCCCTTCAGCAAAGCCTACACTGGCACTGGCCAATGCTTCAGCGAGACAATATTAGTCCAGGCAAGGCAGTACCATACACATCACCAAACCACTCGCAGGTGACCTGCGAGAACACTACTTGGCCAGGTAGAAAACATCAAAGAATGCTTGCATCCTACTGCACCTCTGCCCTGTCAACACCACCACATATACCTTCACAACAAGAGTGCCAACTTCATTACCCAGAAGACTCATGGGACAGTGTAACAGATTGCACATGGGTGGCCATAAATATTGCAAACGAAAGGCAGAAAGTATGCTACCTAAGCTTGCAGCACTGAATGCACTATATTAATTGCCCAAAGGCAGGTACACGATACAACACCACCTGAACATGGTGAACACATACATCCTTCACAGTGACACCGTCTACAACCCACCACCCTCAAGACAAATCAACACAGGGGATACACCACCAATAGGGGGTATATCTTGCCATACATGCATAGGCATGTAATTATGTATTTGGCAGGTATGATACCAACACACAAATCCTCCCTGAATATCCGCACACTCCTTGCACCTTCACCCCTCATTGTCAATCGCAGCATTGATATGCATATGGCATATGAGTGGCAATCACACATGTATTACACCACTGCGAGGATGTGTGAATGGGATTGTGTGTGGTGGCAAGATGTTTTACCACTGAAGTGAAACATGTGTACACAACCATAGCGTGTGATGGACTGACATGTCTCTTTGTCCCCACTTCCCAGCTGAGGTAACAGAGGAAAGGGCTTTGGGAGAATGCTCCAACAGCAGTGAGGATGGAGAACACCAGCAGCCACACCTGCATGTCTGGAGTATTCTGCTGGACAAGCAGCGGAGGATGATTGAGAGGTCATCCAGCCAACCCAAGGGGACTAACGTGGTGCCTTGTCTTATGTCTCCAGGTTCATGGGTCTCCAACTCACAGCAGGACGAATACTCGACTTCCAGTGGAGAGTCCATGTACATCAAATCTGGACATCCCCTGTGGTGTTGCTTTGTGCCCCCCCCCCTCTCGCACACAGGTGTTGCCTGTTTTGTTTGATTCTACTACCCTGCTCCCTCTCATCCACCGCCAGCCTACATCTGCAGGAGTCTGTCCTGATACATTCTGGTTTCACCATCACTGTCTTGTGGCCAATGCTGGATTTGACTTTTATGGACTTCATTGATTCACGGTGTGTCACTCTTTCTCATGGTGGCCCTGAATCATGCTGTTCCCATCTTCATCTTGTATCCAGACATGCAACATTATGTGTTTCTACTGACTTCTGCAATTGAATTCACTCTCCCCTCTTGTTTTGCCCCTCTTTTTTACTCTCTGTTCTCTCCTCCTCTCCCTTTCTCCCTTGTCCTATCTCCTCCCCTCCTTCCCTTACTTTCTTATATGAACTTACTGTATCAGTTTTGTCTCTGGACCTAGTATTATAGCAATCTCGTCTGTCTCCTTCCCCCTCCCCTTACTTGCCCCCCCTCCAGCACTATCTGAAATGTCGTCAGGCCTAATACGATAGTCGCTTATTTTGTTCCTCCCCTCCCTTTCTGCACCCCTGTCCTTCACCTTTTGTTTTCTCCAGCTCTACCAGAAATTTCATCCGGTCTATTACGGTAGACACCTGTCTGTTTCCATTTCCTTCCCACTGTCCCCCTCCCTTCCTTATCTATGTCTTAGCTCTTGCACTATCTGAAATGTCGTCAGGCCAAGTACGATAGTTAATTTCACATTCTTACTGTTCATAGCCTGTAAGATTGTCATTGTATTTTCCCTTGTTCTCTCCCTTGCCTTGGAGCACTTTGAAACACATTGTGTATAGGCGCTATATAAATAAACTATCATATCATATATCAAATCCCTAAATCCCCAGTCTCAACCTCTTGCATCTCCTGTAGAGAACCCCAGGTCCTCGTCCTGGGTCACTGCTGCTTCCGGCACCCACCATCATGCTAGCCAACCACCACCTCAGCCTGCTGGACTTTCAAAAGTGAGGTTACTAGAATGGATCACAATCTTCCTGGATCAGCAGTGGCAGGTAGTCCAGGCAATCATGGGTTCGGTTAGAGAATGGGCTGAGGTAGAGCACTTCATACAGCAAGATATTGCTTCTGTGGTCAGCATCCTTGAAACTCTGAGTGGAATAGGGCTCTCTAAATGGCGTGAGATCACTGTGATTGTCAGCAGCTGTGTATGAGGCAATACTGAGACTGGTTGGCAGGGCAGCAGAGCAGATGACCAGCCATGACATGGGCAGGAAGAGGCCCAAAATGGGGGATGGTTCTGTACAGGCCTTATGTTCCACACCCTACCCGCAGGCAAGCCACGTGTCGGAGTAGCTCTCGGCATTGACGCAGTCAAGCAACTGGGGAGGAGGACATCCAGGTCTCTCAGTCCTCCCAGGCATGGCAGGTTCAGCCACAACCCAAATTGAGATGTGGGAGGTTTTGGAAGCATCGCCACCTCAGACTCTCCCCCTTCCTCTCCTCACCCTTCTCATCCTCTACCTCCTATCCCATCTGCACCACTTGCTGGCACATCCTGATACCCCCACACCCTGATCACAGCACCATCACACACACACCTTTACCCCCAGGTAGCCATCACGTTGCACTCGTATGCACCACTCCCAAAATCATTGTTTGTATATTGCACGAAATAAAACACTGTAACTGAATCTTAATTGTCTGTCATCACTTGCCATGTGACTGGATGAATGTAGCATGTGTACGATATTGGGTGCTGGGGCGAGAAACATATACAACAGGGTAGAATTTTGTCACAACGACAGCTGAGACAGTACCAAAGACCATCACTGCATACATAGGGCCGCGTCAGGGGTTGGGCAAAGCATTAAAATGTGTCTTTAATGCTATTACTGTCGCATTACCGCTCTGCCCAATCCCGAGTTTGGGTGAACTTTGGAGCATTCACCTCCAGCTTTGAGCTACAGATGAATGCGGCAACTTTCTGCAGAATTTCTGGCGAAATTACTGCCGTGGTAATTGCTCTGAAAAAGCCCCTTTTAGTCCCATGGACAAAAAAAAATGGGATTTACTGCGGTCCCACAACTTGTTATCCAAGTTGTAGTAAGGCTAATTGCATTGGGTGGCATCCGGCAAATTTACCATCGGGATACTGCCCACTTGTGTCAAGGCCCAACGTGTGGAAAGGGCATTAGGCATGCAGGCATGAATCCCAGCTGCTCCTTTCAATGGGATTATCCAGTTAGCACAGAATTGCACACCTGACCCTGTGTGTCGAAACAGGCAGGAGTGAAGCCACATGGTCGAAGGAAAATGTCAGGTGACAATGCCACATACAAGAGAGCACAGTATACTGACAGTGAACAGATACCACATATTAGCCACACAACTCCGCCATGTCGATGACGCGTGTGCATACATGGGGATGCTGCTCATACCCTACAGACTTAGCAGGCATGCCACACAACATGCACGCATCCAAGGTTATCAGGTGTCATCCAGCTACTGCATGACTGCTATGGTGCATGTGCACATCAATGCTATGTCAGGCACATGTTGAGGCCACATGTACAGTGTCAAGAAAGCACGTGTCACCAGGGTGAAACTCCTAAGTAGCGGCTGCTTCCCTTGAAAGCGGTGAAACTGTACCTCACAGGGGTTGTTACATGAGAAACACCCGGACCATATGTTTGCTGGGAGTGACACAGACAGCCTGGCTGATGAAAAATGCACAGCATATGCTTAAACCAGCTCAGCCACTCACAGTGCACACATGCATGGGATAATCTAGACATGTGCATCCTACGCATGAGTCAATCAGTTACAATACTCATTCCTCTGGACTGTCCTGTGATACAAGTGCATGGCTTCCACTACGATAGTGACATATGTGAATATGGTGTTCCACATATGAGGTGCACACCTCTATGTGCTGGTTCTGTGCTAAAGGTAATTGGCCATTACAGCATCTGTGCAGAGGGAACCTGTCGGTGCATTGTATGCTCTGTGTGATTGGTGAGCAGGCACTGCAGATCGGGCAATTGATGTAGCTGGCGACATTCATACACTACAGGATTGGCATGTAGTCAAGCAAGGAACCCCTAGTGAATAGATCAACCTTACTGGGATGCACTCGTCCCATATTAGATGTGATCCAAATTAGGGTGCCCCCACCCTATAACAGTGCCCAATGTCTCTTCCCCTCACATATCCTAGAACAGAAGACCCTCGATGGGATGAGGCACTTGCCGCATTGGCACATGCAGGTGGATGTGAATGGCGCACCACTATAGGGCACATGGAGTGACACCTACTCGCACCCATATATGTTGCCAACGTTGGGATCCTGAATGACATGGTCCAGATGTCCTTGTCTTACAATTAGAGGACATTGATGTTAATTACAGTTTGTCAAACACCATATCGAGGAAAACCATCTTCACAAACACTAGATTGGTGCACAACAGACCTTAGCTAAGTACCTACAAGTAATCCATGACATGGGGTACCACGAGACCCTCTTAAACTATTATAAATGACATCATTGTATTTATAATTTCAATTACAAACATTACAATCCTTCATTCCTACTGTATACAAACATTGTTTGTTGTTACATGCACAACAATTCAAACTTTGAGTTCCTTGATTGGTTGCAACAATGCCAAACCATTAGGGACGTCCCTGATGTTATCTTTTCAGAGAATGCCTCTTTTTGCCGATCTGGCTGTTTTAAATGATCAAACCTAATCTGCCGTTCACATTTCCCTCAACATGTTTCAGTTCATTCAAGTTCTCATTACCGAACCTTCATCAGGAGTACTATGTCACGCTTACCTCTGGTGCCCTGCAGGAGTGCATGGTCCAGACTGTACTGCAGAGTGGCCCCCGTACTGGTCCCCTTCACCAAGTCATATGTCCCAGACACGCCTTCCCTCACCTGTCACCTGGAGGAAAAACCTCTGGGGGGCCTGTGAGGTTGGGAGGGGCCTAGGAGTGTTCGGGACAAGCGATGCTGGTGTTCTGAGGGGGTGTTGTGGAAACCTAAGGGGCAAACAGAGGGTTAGTCTACTATGACTGAACTGTTCCCCCTCTCCTCTCTCCTCCCCCTAGTCCCCTTGAAAGGCATGGCTGGCTGGAGCATGTGGATGTGGCTCACCTGTGGTTCTGTGTCTGCAAGACCCATCCGGAGATGGGTCCCGAAGAGGGAGCTGAAGCAGATGAGAGTCTATCTCCCAGGCATGATGACTCTGCTAATTGTCTTATGTTCCTTCTCTCTCCCCAGGTGTTGTACTTCAGCGCCAAACCGGTAGCGTAGCCTTGAAGATGGATCACTTGTTCATGGATACAGGTAAGTTCTCAAATTCTTAGACGGGGGTTTGGTTCTGATGATATGATATGATATGGCATTTGTAACGCGCCTATACACAAGTGTTTCAAAGCGGGACGAGGCAGGGAGGGGGAACAAGGGAAGACAGACAACGATCCTACTAGGCCAGGTGTCATTCAGATTGCGCATGTGCAGGGGTAGGGGGAAGGGAAAAAGTGCAAGGGGAAGGGGAGGGGGGAAGTGCAGTAAAGGGTAAGAAGAATAAAAATAAATAATAGGGCCAGCTGGTGGCAAGTGCAAGGTAAGTGCAGACAAGTGTTGGGAAGGGGGGGCTGTAAAGATACAGAGACAGTCCCGCAGTGCAGGGGTTGCCAGGGAGGCAGTGCAAGTGGAGAGTGGCTGGGCCAAGGACCGAGGTCGGTGAGAGTGGCCCAGTTACAGATTCAGTGCAGTTTCAGTGAAGAATTTAGTAGGGGAGAGGGAGAGAGAAAGCAGAAGCAAAGAGGAAGGTTTTGAGGTGCTTCCGGAACCGGAGATGGTTCTCCTCAAGTTTCAGGGTGGCAGGAAGGTTGTTCCAGAGGGAAGCCCCTGCCGCGGAGAGAGATCTACCCCCAGCTTGTTGCTTGGCGAAGGGGCTGACCCTGAGGGAGTTGGAGACGGATGAGCGAAGAGCTCGAGAAGGAAGATATTTAGGAAGAGAGAGTTGAAGGTATTTAGGCCCCAGACCCCAGAAGGCCTTGTGGACAATGCAGAGGGTTTTGAACTTAATCCTCGCAGCCACTGGGAGCCAGTGTAGAGATTTCAGTCCTGGAGAGATCCCTGGGCTTAAGGCCAAGGACAACTCTTGCAGTCCTGTTCTGGATGAGTTGCAGAGGGCGGAGAGTGGAGTCAGGCAGATTTAGATAGAGCCTGTTACAGTAGTCCAGCTTCGAGAGAACCAGGGCTCAGGAGACAGTGAGCTTCTGGGGGAAGGAGAGGAAAGGAAGAATACCTCTGAGGAGGTGCAGCTGGTAGTGTGACTTCTTAGAGACGTCAGATATATGAGGAGAGAAGGAGAGTGTGGAGTCGAAGATGACCCTGAGGTTTTTTGCCTTGCAAGTAGGAGCAGGAAGA
The DNA here is from genome assembly GCF_040938575.1 of Ambystoma mexicanum. Taxonomy (NCBI): domain Eukaryota; kingdom Metazoa; phylum Chordata; class Amphibia; order Caudata; family Ambystomatidae; genus Ambystoma; species Ambystoma mexicanum. Next base: position 1,588,116,294 of record NC_090929.1, read on the forward strand.
GGGCCAAGAGAGGCTGGCCAGAGAGCTGCAGGGAAGGAGGGAGTGGGTGTGCCGATGAGTAGAATCTCAGTCTTACTGGCATTAAGGCAGAGGTCATTGGCGGCACACCATTCCTGGATAGCAGACAGGCAGTCAGAGATGAGGGAAGGAGAGGAGGAGGCCGAGGATAGCCTGAAAATGAGCTGGGTATTGTCCGCATAGCACTGAAAGTTGGGGTAGAGAGCGGCGATGCCGTGGGCAAGGAGTGCCAGATACTGGTTGAACAGCCAGGGAGAGAGATTAGATCCCTGGGGGACACCACAGGTAAAGAAAAAGATGTCAGAGAGGAAGGATCCCAGTTGGACCTGGGAGGGTCGATTGGAAAGGAAAGAGGTCAGCCACGCCAGAGCCTGACCAGTGATACCCAGGTTATCACGGAGACGGTTGAGCAAGATGGCATGGTTGACAGTATCAAAGGCAGAAGAGAGATCGAGCAGAATGAGAACACACAGAGTGTTGGAGTCAAGGTTCGAGAGCAGGTCCTCACGGATGTTCAGGAGAGCTGTTTCCGTGCTTCTGGCAGCTCTGAAGCCAGATTGATGGTCATAAAGACTACCAACAGATTCAGCATGGAGGTTAAGCTGGGAGATGGCCATTTTCTCCAGGAGCTGGCAGCGAAAGCCTCAACTGACACGCGTTTCATGGGTCGGATAACCGAGAAGGTGGGTGGCAGTGATGAGGGTGGCTTTGCCTGTGGGGTAGGGAAGGTGAGGTGGGAGGATATGAGAAAGTGGTCACTCCAGGAGAGAGGAGTGGAGAGAGGGACGGTGAGGGGAAGGTCAGAAGAGATCAGAGCATCAAGAGTGGGCCCTGCAGAATAAGTAGGCCCAGACGGGAGAATAGAGAGTGAGAGAGAGTCGCAGAGGTCACGAAAGAGTCCAGAGGGGGACAAGAGACATCCAGGTGGATGTTGATGGCAGGAGAACGGAAGGCGGCTGCTAACCCTGTTGCTTGCTTTCGTACAGGGCAGGCGCTGGAGGCATGGAAGACCCAGGGCAGGAGCAACTCTGCGCAGGATGCGAGGAGATCGAGTCCGCCACTGAGCAGCATTGAACAGGATGCTGAAGGCCGTCGATGGGTTACTGAAGGATGCTGAAGAACCGAAGGATGGTGAAGGAGTCCCAACTCAATGCAGAAGAATGCTCTCGATCAAGGAGCTCAACACAAGAAGATGCTTGAAGGCAGGAGCGGTAAGCAAAACACTACTCGGGTTAGGAGCAGAAGAAACGTTAAGTACTGGGTGCGGTCCAGGGCATGGCTTTATAGTCCTGTTCCACACCCTGCCGGAGCTAGATGCATAAGGGTGTTAGCTTCGTGCACAGACCAGGTAAATTGCTGCACGTGCCAGACTTGTGATGGGAGGTGCCCTGGTCTTCAGCTCGTTCTTGCGGGCTGTTGCTAGGTCACGCCCACCCACACACTCGCGTCAGCCAGCCACCATCCCTGTCCAGCTTTTCCCTATTGTACGGGAGGGGACTCCCTCCCCCTGTTAGCCCGCCACCCCTGGGCCCATAACAGGATCGTGACAGCACTCGCCTCCAAGACCCCCCCAAGGAACATCCCCCCGGCCCTGGTTTTTCAGGATAGTTATGGTGAAAACGGGTAATCAACAGAGGAACATGGATTCTTTCCTAGGGTTCCCATGTCCTATCCTGAGCACTGTACCCCATCCAGTCTACCAAATAATATAAACGTTGTCTACAAATTTTCCAGGATCTGTTTTATTTCGTATTCCTTTTCTCCTTCCTGGATTTCTACTAGGATAGGTTTGTTGAAGGATTCCCGAATTCCGGGGATACAGGTTTATGCAGGGTTACATGGAAGACTGGGTGGATCTTTAGATTTGGGGGAGTTCAAGTTTCACCACCACTGGATTAATAATGGCGCATATAGGGTAGGGTCCTATGAATTTAGGGTCGAACCTCCTTGAGACTTTTAATCGAATATGTCTGGAGGAGAGCCATACCCTGTCCTCAACTCTATATTAAGGGGCCTCCCTTCTTCTCTTGTTTGCAAATATCTTTTGTGTATTTTTGGTTTCCTGAAGTGTTGTGTGGTCTTTTTGTAATGTTTCTTTAATTTTGGTATGAAGGGATGTGACCGCAGGCATTTCCAGGCCAGCGGGTGGATCGAACTTGGTGGTCTTTGGATGTCGTCCATAGAGGAAATAGAAAGGGGTGAACCCAGCGGCGCTATGGATGTTATTATTGTAAGCATATTCGGCCACACACAGGAGGTCGACCCAACTGCCCACAGACTGTGGAAACATGCACTGCAAATACTGTTCTAATGTCTGGTTGGTTCTCCCGGTCTTCCCATCTGTTTGTGGGTGATGGCTTGTAGATAGTCGGGCGTCAATATGGGCTTGTTTGCAGCAATGCCTCCAAAACTTGGATATAAATTGACTTCCTCTATCCGAGATGATGACTGAAAGAAAGCCATGTAACCTCACAATGTTTGTCAAGAAAGTATGTGCTAGCCTTTCGACATTTGGCAATCACTTAAAGGCAATGAAGTGGGCTATCTTTGTAAGTAAGTCTGCTACCACCATAATGGTATTATATCCATTGCATGGGGGAAACTCATTTATAAAGTCTATCGAGATGGTGTGCCAGGGGACGGGTGGTATTGATAAAGGGTGAAGTAACCCGAAAGGTTGTGTCTTAGGTGTCCTACTACGCGCATACACATCGCATGTCTTGACGTATTTTATTACAGCCTTTTGCCATGGGAGCCACCAGCAATACTGGAGGATTTTCCCTATGGTTTTAGTGATTCCTGGGTGGCCCGCAAGCAGCGTATCGTCGTAGTTGTGCATTAGTTCGGTTTGCAGACGAGGCACAGGAACATAGAGCCGTCCTTGATGAAATGGAAAACCATTTTCCATGGAGCGATGCTCATCTTGGGTTATCCATTCTTGCCATTGCTCTGGGGTCAGGGCCTGTATTATATCCTGGTGGAAATGGTCTAGAGGTGACACTATCGGGCTGATTAACCTGAGCAATTTCTTTCCTGGTATGATGGCCATGGGTGCAGGGGGTGTGTAAGCGTCTTTTTCCTCCTGCCTCCAACCGATGCACGACAATGCGTCCGCTTTCCCATTGTTGACTCCAGGGTGGAACGTGATTATAAAGTCATATTCAGAGAAGAACTGGACCTAACGGAGTTGACAGGGAGATTGGGCGTGTGTGGTCCGGAGCTACTGCAGTTTTCGATGATCCGTGTAGACCATGATAGTGTGTCGTTCCCCCAGTAGATGATGACGGCATTCCTTAAATGCTGCTTTGATTGTTAAGGACTTCAATCTGGCAATACACCCTAGTCTCAGCCTAGCACACAATGCACAAATTAAATACTTATTATTGTGTCTATACGTTCAAGATTCTGAGTGATATACCACACATATCACACCCTTCTCAAAATACCCCCCCCCCCCCCCCGGTCACAATGGACCAGGAATCAGGCTGGTGTGTAAAGGTAAAAATGTGTTTTATTTATTTATTTAAAATCAAACACACATTTTAATATTTGGGGCAGCAATCATCAATGTGGTCACAATACAAATCAGAAAGTAGATAAAGCAATTGAATTCACATATAGTAATACAGAAGATAAAACACAGGGAAAAGAACAGTTTTGGCTTGTTTAAAAGATGGCATTTAAGTTAGGGTTTCCCCCTGAAAACATTTCAACTCACAAAGAAGCAAGTCTACACAGATGTACGTAAGCAGTGGGTATTCAGGAATATAGAACAGAGTGCAATGTTTGAATATAATATTCCCTCCCCAAACAAGAGAGAAAAACATTTTGGGAAATGTTACACTTTTTTTAAAATGACATTGAAAATGTTTTTGTGAAAAGTAAAAAGTGTGCAAAAATCCTTAAATTGATATAAATCTCCGTGGGAGCAACATGAAAAAGATCCTAACAAACATAAGCTATAATATAAGTAACAATACACACTTTGAATCAGAATGGACGTTTGGAAATACTTTGAATGGGAAAACACACATGTAAAACTTTTGCAAAATTGCAAATTCCCGCCTAAATTTCACTATACGATCTTTAAGAAAATGGGTCAAAATACTGTTTCTGAATGTGGTAGGAATGTAGCTAACAGTCGTATGTTTAAGTCAGAGTTGAATTAAGTGTCTAGCTATAAAATTGAGGAAGTTATGCAAGTTTGAATGAGAGGTGTTTTTAGAAAAATAGAACACAGAAAAGCAGAAAATCGGTTTTAAAATCACAGGTTGATTTTATTTAAACTAGATTATGGCTAAGAAAAAGAAGAATGCCACCCGTGAATCTCCACAGTTACTTGGCCACCGTAACCCTTCACGTGGTGGATACCCCATTTTCCTTCTGGGAATTACTTTAGTTACTCAAAATCACTAATGGATTATGTGCAAGAAAAACAAAATGACATAAGGTCGGTGCTAACACTAAGAATTACAAACAGAGTTACAAGAATGGTTCTGACAATATTATGGTTCTTAAATTCAAGATTGGATAGGTTATAGATTGGGACATGACAAGGCAATATATGCTATGGTTCACTATGATTCCTATTTATACTTGCAGTCCACTTTAATTTAAGATTGGCCCATCAGGGTTCTGGTCATTCGGATCGGGTCTACAGGCAGCAGCAGGGCACTTCTGGTGGGATAGGTCAGCTGGGCAGTTCTGGTCAACTGGACGGGCACCGCAGATGGGACTGGATTGTATTGGCCCTGCTGGTCACTGGACACTGTAGATCAGCTGGATGGCAAGTTTCAGCATGCACGCCTTAATGGTAGCAACCCAGAGTGGATCAGAATTATTTCCCTAAAGTTTTGGGATGCTTTCAGGATTTGGGCCTAGCTGAAAAAGAGTTCAGCAATGCTGAGGCCTTGGCTTGGTAAAGAAATCTGGAATCAGGAACAAGATGAAGAATTCAGGAACATAGCATCATGCGGAAATCAGGATGGAGTCAGGAATCAGTGTGTGTCTGTGTGTGGTGAAGTTCACTTATTTATCCTGCCAAATGACATCACTAAGTTTATGGTAGGAGCAGACTTACAACCCACACCCACAATGCCATGATTGGTCAAAGGCACAGCTCCTTCCTAGCTGTTTGCTGGTTGGATGACAGAAAGGTTTGTCATATCCTATGATGTGACTTGGGAAACCCCACAACTATTTGGACCAAAAATGTACTTTTCCATGAATGCATATTTATATACTTACGCCCTTAAATAAAATTGGACACATACATTACATATTTTGTGTGTCATATTAACATCCAACTCCCACGTCGGTGAGATCTGGCTTTGTCTTTCTGTGGAATTCTATCAATTTTAATCATTAAGGTTTGGCCTAACATTTCCTAATTCAGTACATATATGTGCAATCACCCCTAGAACCTGGGTACAAAATATTACATTTGCAGCATTAATAGTTTCTGTGCAATTAGTATTTTTGCATAACTTTTGTTCCATACACAGTAAGAACTCCTACCAAGTTTTCAAATGTCTATCACAAATTCAGATGCATGTGTATGCATTGTTCACTCATTTACTTATTTTGTCTGCCAAGTTAAATGTCATGAAGTTCTTAGGCAAAGTAAGCATTTAAATCCAACAATTACAAGTCCGTTCTTTTTTTTCTTCCTTCACAAGTGGGAACAAATGGTCAGTTCTTTGAAGTTCAATGAGAAGGCTACTCCCAGAGAATGGGACATCCAGCCCCTCCTCTGTAGGGATGAGTGTTCAAGCCTGCTATTGTCTTTGCTTGAGCCACAGATGAAAGCCTGATGAGGTCCTTTGTTCTGAGTATGCAAAGCCTCCCCATGGCAATTAAGCCTTCCTGCCAGCAGTAGAGTGTCACCCTGAAGTGTCAAACTTTCCCAGGCTGAGGACTTTCAAGCAGAATTGAAATTAACTCCAAGTTACTTTAAGTTTTCCTACATCTTTCATTAAAACATATTAAATGAACACAGTTTATTGGTGTATTTTGACATTAGCAATCCTTTGACATTTCTGAAAGAATTAAGCCTTTCAACAAAACATGCTTTTAAAACAGGCAATTTTGCACTTTCTTTAGGGAAAAACACATTAAACTGAGTTCTTTTAAATCTGATTTTCTTATGCAGTACATCACATTTAATTCAGCATTATTTCTTTCCTTGAGTGCTGGGATTGTCTGCAATCTGGATACATGTATCCAGCCTTTGTTTAAAGTTTCTGTCTGCACAGCTTATTGTGTTACATGTTGTGATTGTACCTGCATTTTTCTCGCGGAACTCAAAACAAATGCTCCTGGACTCACTTTTCCTTAGATACATTTCATAACTGCTGTCAGTCAATGAGGCCCACACTGGATAATCCTGGCATTTCAGTGCCCTTTTAATCTCAATGATTCAATGGAAAATAAATGGATCTAGCATCAAAAACAGCACTTTTGAAGTTGCAAAGCTAACATTTTAAAAGGCATTTTTCGGTTTTCAGCACAATTCTGCTGCTTTGCTCCATGTTGAATGTATCAGAACCCACTGGCATGCTCCTGCAGTGATGACTCTGTTTTCACCCCTCTTGACTGTGTGTGGCAGGGTGTGCAGCTTTTTCCTGGTTGTGACCCAAACACAGTTTTGCAGATTTTGGTGCATGCAGGAGTCAGCGCATCCATTTTGGGCTGTTTCTTTCCCCATTTGTGAAGTGATGCAGTGGGGTACATTGGAGTGGGTCAAAATATCCCACAGATGGCCACAAGTCCCTTGTCGGTTATGGAGTAATTCATTTCGCTAGGTGACATTTTCTTCAACCAGAAGGCGATGGGCTGTAGATGAGTGGTAATAGGATCCCTACGCGATAGCAACGCCCCTATCGCTAACATTTTAAAAGCCATTTTTCAGTTTTCAGCACAATTCTGCTGCTTTGCTTCATGTGGAATGTAAGAGAACCCACTAGCATGCTCCTGCAGTGATAACTCTGTTTTCACCCCCCCTTGATTGTGTGTCAGGGTATGCAGCTTTTTTCTGGTTGTGACACAAACACAGTTTTGCAGATCTTAGCGCATACAGGAGTCAGCGCATCCATTTTGGGCTGTTTCTTTCCCCATTTGTGAAGTTATGCAGTGGGGTACATTGGAATGGGTCAAAATATCCCATAGAAGCCCCGCTCTGACTTCGGCTTGGCTTCCAGTCGTGGGGAAGTCGGGCACGTGGGATTTTATTCTCTTCTCATGAAGAACACAGGTTTCTTATGGTATAAGTTCTTCTTCACTCAGCTAATGATGTGACACGCTCTTCTCGCCAGCTCTGGTTGGAATAGGAACGATACCCCGGTCTTCTCTCATGTTTTCTTTTCTGGTGTGTGGAGCGACACTCCGGATCTCTTTGGTTTTTCCTCCTGAGTCGCCGAGGAGGCCCTCCTTGGTTGGTAGGTATGATTTATGCAACTATAAAACAGAACACAACCCAGTTATGAAAATGGTCCCACTACTGCCCCAATAGGGAAGAGAGCAGTGGGTTATACATACGCATTTAGTGACAATGTACAATATTCCCTCATATATTTAATGACAATTTCAAATTTTCCTAGGTTTCATCATTCTCTCCCTCTGGGTTTTCTGTAGGTTCTTCTATTCGCCGCAAAGTATACCTGGGATGGCAACTCTTTAGCTGGTTGATGTAGACCCACTTGTCTTCCCCTGTTAAATCGGCCTTGGGGATGCGGATTCTGTAAGCAACTGGTGAGATTTTCAAAATGTCCCCGCCAGCTGGGCAAATATTTGCGCTCCTTGATTTGGTTTCTTTGGAAATTGTACAAGTAGTCCCTGTCTCCTACTTGACATTCCTTTTTGGTTGTCTTAAGGTCATAGTGGGTCGTCATACTGTCTGCAGATCTTTCTGGATTCCGCAGAGCATACGCAAAAGCATGTTGAAGGTGTTTTCTCAGATTCTCAACATACTCATGAATTGGGGAGGCATTTATCAATGTCTGCTCTTGGGTTCTATAGAGCAGATACTGGGGTAGGACCATCCTTCGTCCAGTCATCAGCTCAAATTGAGACATTTTAGTTGCAGAAGAAGGGGTAGATCTGATGGACATCAGGAAAAGGGGTAATCAAATATCCCAACTTGGCCCAGAGTCTGTCACAAGCTTTTTTAATATGCTCACAATGGTTTAATTGTACCTCTGAACTCCACCACTAGAGGACAGGTGGTATGCAATATGTAATTTCCTTTTTACCCCAAGTATCTCCCACATCTTTGTCACCACCTCTCTGGTGAAGTGACTACCTCAGTCTGACTCAATCCTTTGGGGTAGTCCAAAATGCAAGAATATGTGATTGATCATCAGGGCAGCTGCTGTTTCTGCCTTGCAATTTGGGGCTGGGAGACATTCCACCCACTTAGTAAACAAGCATGTTACAGTTAATATGTACTTGTTCCCCCTAGATGAGAAAATCTACTTGTAAATCTGACCAAGGCAGTGTCATCCCCCTCTTTTGGAGGGGAGCACGATGTGTGAGTGATATTGGCTGAAATTGTGCACACACAAGACACCCCTTCAAGTATTGGTCGTGGGCCTGCCCCATATGTGGCCAGTATGCAACCTCTACCAAGATTTCTAATGTAGCATGAAACCTCTGATGACCGGGTGTGGCCGCATCATGGGCGTGACTTAGCATTAGGCTTCAGAATGAGGTAGGGAATACCCACTGGTCACAGCCAGATATGGATCTCCTCACCAACAAACCGTCTTGGATTCTGAACATTTTTGGACATTTCATCAACACTCTGAGGTCCTCTTTTCTAATGCAATCGGTATCCATCAAGGGAAAGTTCTCAGTGTCCTCCATGTGTTGATAAAACTTACCAATGATTGGGTCCCCTTTTTGAGCCATGATTAAATCAGCATCTTGGGTCTCCTTACTCCACTGGGCAGTTGAGAGTTCATTGTTAGCATTTGTCTGGGACCTAGTGATAGCAGTGACCTGGATTTCCCCAAAAGGGACACAACCTCAAGTAGATCCCCTTGAATGGCTCTGGTTTTGGCCAACTGATCAGCTAAGTCATTTCCAGTTTTGTCTGGTCCCAGACCCTTGATCTTTTTCCAGTAGATGGTCATCCCACCAGAGATGACCAGATCATAAATATTTTGTATTAGCTTGCCATGTTTGAGTGGTTTGTTGTTAGCACATAGCATGCCTCTGGTTTTCCAATTAACCTGGTGCTCCACGAACCCGTTCCGGACATAATCTGAATCAGTGACTATGACCAGTTTGTGGAGTTGCTGTTGGACAGCAGTGAGGATGGCTTGATGAACTGCCATAAGCTCTGCCACCTGACTACTATGTGGACTGATTTTGTAACCAGCGGAGGGTTCCGGGGAATCATTCACCCAGGCATTCCACACGCCGGAAACTAGTTCCTTCTCCCCGTTGTCAACATGGTAGGAGCACCCATCCACATAGACAGTGGGCATTCCCTCACACTTGTCTTCTTCATAGACCTTGTGTGGGGAATTTAGGTACGCCTCCATGTTGTCCTGGATTTTAAGACTTTTGTCCTTGAGACAGTTTTCTCTGGCACAATCATGCAAGTCAGCCAGACCTTGCGCGAAGGGACTCTTCTTGTTTTGGCCATATCTGACCTCAACAGGAAAGCCTTGCATTGACAGAATCCCAGAAGTAATTCTGGAATTACTCACATTTCCGGCCCGGATTCTGGCACTTTGAAGATATTGCAGAGGCTGGTGTGAAGTCTCCTCTATGATGTGTTCCCCCTGGATGAACGGGTGGTAATTCTTCAATGCCCACACCATTGCCAGGAGTGCCTTCTCACAATCATTGAATTTTTCCTCCACAGAGGATAAAGTCTTGCTTGCATAGGAGATTACTTTATTGACCTTGTCATGCATTTGGCATAATGTTGCAGTCAAGCATGTATATGAGAACCTTGTCCCAAGAAGAACTCCTTGATTTGACAGGGTAATCTAGGCAAGGTGCTTGTGTGAGGCTTCTTTGAGTTGCTTTACTGCCTCGGCTTGTTCTGGACCCCACTCCCACTTGACCCATCCCTTCAACAGATAAATCAGGGGTCTTGTGATCTCTGCGTAATCCTCAATTAACTTTCTACTGTAATTAGTCAGTCCAAGGAGGCTCCTTAGCTCAGGCAGAGTTGTGAGGTCTTTTTGTTTCAGGAGTGCTTCCACTTTCTTTTCCTGGGGACAGAGACCCTCAGGAGTTATCTCATGCCCCAAGAAATTGACACGGGTCCTGCACCACTGTGCCTTTTGGAAAGATAGTTTTGCTCTGGCAACCCTCAACTTTGTCGGAACATAACGTACCTCTGCTATGTGATCCTAAACAGTTGAACTTTTGATAAGAGCATTATCTACATAGGCCAGGTTACCCCTTTCACCCAAGTCAGGCATTGCCTTGTGTAAGAAGATATTAAATTAATTTCCGGAGTTGATGTTTCCGAAGGGAGTCCGGGTCCATGTGTACTGCTGCCCCCTGAAGGTACAGGCCAGCTTGTATTGGTCCTCCCTACTGACAGGTACGGTCCATTACCCATTGGCCAGGTCATTGGCACTGTATACCTTTGACCCCTGGATCTGGGCCAGCCTTGGTAGATGTACGGAAGAGACCATCAGGATGTGTGGACCCTTTTGTTTATCTCCCTTAGGTCAGCACTGAGTCTCCACTGGCCGTTCGGTTTTAAGATCCCCAGCAACGGAATATTAAAGGTGCTGTGGAATGGACGAATTATCCCACGGGACTCAAGGTTTTAAATTATTTGTGTGAGGGACTCCATCGATGCGAGAGGCAAGCGATATTGCTTCACAAACACTGGAGTCATGCCAGGGTCCGTGGGAATTGTTGTTGTATGGATTTTGGTGCGACCACAGTCATATGAGTCCACCGCAAAGAGATCCTGCAAATCTAAGAAAACTTGTTTCAATTTTTGCTTTTGCTCCAGAGTCTCACAGACATCAGCTAGGTTGACTCTCTCTTCAACCATCTGGCTGAAGCCCGGAAAGGCTTCTGGTTTGGCTATCTCAGTGGCCTCCTCCAGCTGGTTGGAGAAGTCCCTTGTTAAAGTATTGACCTGGGCAGAGGGTTTCAGGTAGGGAAGGCAGTCCTGGTGGACTTGGAAGATCACCTCATGTCTCCTGAAGTCACAGGTCACTTCTTCCTTACCATAAGGGCAGGAAGAGTACACCTGGAAATTCCCCCCATGCCGGGTGAAGATCCTGTCTGGTGTTGTGTCATTGTCGCTGTCACTGTCAAAACAGTCATTGGGGATTGGTCCTATCAAATCATTATCCAAATCTATGGAAAAATGTTGGTCATCAACCGCCATTCCAATAATGGTGCATTCGCCCAGAGTAATAATCCTAAGGTCGCTGTTTTCCACCAATATTGGAATGGCGTTGTGGTCTATATTGACTAATGGTGTTGGGTTTAACCCCAACCCTTGCTGTTGGAGATGGGCACTGAGGTGAACATATGCGTCAGGATTTTGTAGTTTCTATTCTCTTTTAATTTTTTACTTTAAGTGAGAATAGTTGTGTCCGTTCTGGGATAGTGACTTCCTCTCCAATTTGAACTTCAACTGCATACGGCAGCAATTGGGCTGACCGAAATGCTTTTTCTGAATCATCAAAGTACATGGGATTACCCGCTAATCGTGACCAGGCTATGAATTTTATCAGGTCCAAACTAATGGCAAAGCAATTGAGAATGTCACTGCCTAAATAGAATGCAGTAGGGACATCTTGCACGACCCAACAGTTAGGTACTATGCTTTTGTTGCCTATAGACATTTTGATCATACACCTGCTAGGCAGGAGATGTTTGGAATTGGGAATTTGCAGGTCCATTTCCCGTTTGTATATCAATTTAAATGTGGGAATGGCTGGATCTTTCGGGAGTTTTCGGAACAGGGCTTCGTTGAAGAAGCTCTTACAGTTGTTCACGCACACCCGTGCAAGAACAGATTCCTTCCCCTCATTTAACTGAATAGGGATGCATAACTGTTCTCTAATTTTCTGAATGTCAGCTAAACTTTGAGAAGGTTTCTCAACATTTTGGACTATGGAAGTGGGATTATCTGATTGTGAATTAGTATAGAATTTCAGAGTATTTCCTTCCAGTGTGGAATGCTACTTAAAACTTGAAGGAAGGTTGATTTTCAGAAATAGAGAGGAATTCCCATCACCAGTTTGCTGTCCCACTGCAATTGGGATTTGGTTGTTTTGAAAATGGAACTCAATATGATTCTGCTTTTGTTCAACCATGTGGTATGTGCCATTTAAACTTACATGGTTGACACTATGTTTTTATTTAATTGGTTGGTTAGTCTGAGCCCAGAGGACCTTGTTTACACAATATATCAGGGGAGACAATCTGCGCAGGAAGTCATTCCCCAATAAACATGGTGTGCCCTCCGGAGCCACAACTATGACCGGGTGTTTCACCTTGTATCACCCAATTTTAATTTCCAAATCCGTAGTCCCCTCGACAGGAATTTCTTTTCCATTGAAGTTCTGAAGTTGTCCAGGAAGAGAGGTGAGAGGGATCTGGTATCTCTCCCCCTTCCTGAATTAAGCTAATTAAAGGCTCTCTTTGACAGAAGAGTGGCTGGGGATCCTGTGTCCACCAGTGCCAAAAATGTACATTGCCCTTGTACTTGGACCAGGGCATAAAATCTTCCCTCCTTCTCCTCAAGGGGGCAAATATAATGTGCATTTTGGTCCATTTGGTCGGTTAGTTTCTTGACTCTTGATTCCGACACAGGGGTAGATTGGGCCAGATTCTGTGGGGGAGCTTTGGGGATCTGCAAGAAAAATGTGGCAGTTGGATATTGGGGGAGTTTTGGGCTCCCCTGGTTCTGATTCTTGGCCGCCCCCTCCCTTTTGGAGGCAGTCACCAGAATTTGTTTGTGCAAGGTGGTTTTCTGGTTGATCATTCCCCGGTTCAATGGTGGGCAATCCTAACTCAGTCCCCACATTCTCCCAGTCTTCATTAGGATCTCTCGGGACCTATTTTTCTTTGGGAGGAGGTCCGCCATCCCTGAAGGAGATGATATTTTTCCCAGAGTCCTCTGAGGACCCCTCTCCTTCAAATTGGAGGATATTAACCTCCTCCACAAAATGGGTCTTTTTAGGTCCTTTATTTCTCCTACCCACCCTCTGCTCCTTGGGTTGCAGACTTTTGGGGGCAGAAGATTTTGGTTCCAGTTCCTAGGTTTCCAGGGGCTTTTCACAAGTGGGGAAGGAAGCTTCCTCTAAGGCTTTCACCCCCCTTCCCCCATGCCTCCTCCTTTGGAACCGGTGAGTTGTCAGGGTTCTCTCCCTGTCATTGTTCTGGAGTACCAGACCCTTGGTTTGTGGGTTTCTGGGCTGCCATGTTCATCTGAGGGTTCTGCTGAGCCCTCAACATGTGACCCAGATCCTGGGACAAGTTCTGGACCTGGCGCTCCAGTTGGGACACCCGCTCTGGCTGGTAACGGGGACTCTGGCCCATCCTAGGTGGATCACGGGAAGGGTAGCTATCCCTTCTCCCATAATACCCTGGGTTTGGATAGTTTGGGTACCCCTCCACCCTTGGCCTCCCCTCTCCTGGATTGGGCTGTCTGGGCTCAGGAAAGTGGGGAAAGAAAGAAGGGTTGTTTTGTGGGTTGAAGTTTTGAGGGTACCGGTGAAAGAAGCTCAACCCAGCATTTGGGGGATAACTGTCCTCCTTGCGAAAATTAGGGGGGAAGTTTTCTGGGTTGGTACCTACCTGGTTGGATCCCCCCTTTGGCTGGGGGAGTCCACACATACCCCAAGATGGGTTTGTTGCCCTTGTATCGGGGCTAATATAACCAGTGGAGTTAGAGGTCCCATTGGTGGGAATAGTTCCCTGACTACCTGTTTGGGATTGGCCCCAGGGCCTTCTGGTCCCTTGGTTGGATGGATTTTGTGCAGGGATAATTTTAGCCCCCACCCCATCTCCAGATCTAAAATGGGGCAAACCTTCACCTCTGCCACCTTAGCAGCAGCAGGGGTGTTGGCTGGTTTGGGGTTTTTATTGGTATTTTTGTTTTCTACAGGTTTCTGCACCTCATAGATACAGGTCACTTGTTCTATGACCCAGTCCAGTGATCCCTTTTCGTGAAAGTCCCTCACCAGCTGAGTCATGATGTATTTGGGGTGTACATGTAAACAGGTATTGATGAACTCCCTACTGTCTGTGCACACCCTCTTGGTGGTCTGCGCAAAGGCACATTTGAGTTCCTGCACATATTGCTGTGGGGCCTGGTCTTCCCCACACTGGAGATTGTAGGCCACCTTGCGGCCTCTTGGGGATTTCTATAGACAGAGAAGAGTTTTAAGATGGCCACTCTGTATTTGGACCATCTTGAGTGGTTCTGATCCTCCAGCCGCACAACGAAGCTGGAGTACTCAAGGGAAAATGTCCATTTCACATATTGATGCAATTCTGACTACCTTACAAATGAAAAGTATCCATCATCTGTTCGTATAATTCAAGATGTTCCCCTACTGAATACTTGCCATTTTTGTGATAGGGAGTTATAACACTCCTAATGGCCTTGATCTGCTTCAGGGGATCTTTTTGCATAGCTCTCTTGATTTTGTTTCCTTTTTTGGTCTTAGTCACCTGTGTCCACTCATCCTCTGACTCAGAGGCACTACTGCAGGAGGTGGCTATCTGATCCTCTAGGCCCTTCCTGATTCTGCGAGCTTGAGAGGGGCTTGCAGAATGTGGGGGCCTAGTTTCCCTATGCCTGTGGTGCTCAGAAGAATCTTCAGACTCTGCCCTGGTACCGGGATTGGCGGAGTACCCACCCCCCCACTGACCTACCTGGGAAGAGGTTTTTGGGATACTCTTTTTGGGCTTTATTTCCTGGAGTTCCCCACCAAATTTAACAAACTTATCTTTGGGAAGGCTGTAGTTTTGTGGATCCAGTTCCATGACCCCCCGCTCACAGGAGTCTTCCTGATCAGAAATGTTAGCCCTAACCTTTGGGGATCTGTACAGGGATGCCCATCCATCCATTTCTGGGAGGCGCTGATCTGTCAGTCCCATCTTAGCCATTTTGTTAAAGTCTACCATCCCCTTGGCCCCTGGTTCATATGTGCCAGTGGACATGAAGGTGGCAGAGTTCATGGTACTGAAGGGGTCAAAATCCCTGATTACAGGAGTCCTGATATTATGCTCAGGGGTTTCTCTGTCCCTCCCTACCTCTTCTCTTTCAACCCCTATTCACTGGTGATAGGCCAAAATCTGAATCTTTTGTTCCTAAATCAGGGCCTTACTGGTGTCAATAATTCACCCTTGCATTGCTATCTGATTATGGAGCACATCATTCTTTTCACAGAGAGCCTCATTGTCGCTCTGCGCTTCCTGCCTGGTTTGGAAATACTGGGCCAATTTCTGCTGCAGGAGACTCACCTCCTGAGTTTTATCATCATTGGTCTGGCTGTTGTTTTCCAGAGCATCCTCCACCCACCTGGTGTGCTCTAGTAGCTTCTCATATTCTGTTTTTACTTCATTGAGCTCCTGGAGGGCCAGCTTTCTTCCCTCTAGATTGGTTTTTAATTGGCTTAATTTGTGGCCTAAGGCGTCCCTCTCCTGACTTAGAGTGCCCCTCTGTTCAGCCAGGTCATCCCTTTGTTTTTTTAATGCACTGGATTTCTGGCGCTCCCCATCAAATTCCTCTTGAGAGTGGAGGTCTTTAATAATTAATTATTTTCCTCTTTCAAGGATTCTATGTGGTTTTGTTGGGTGACTATCTGTTCTGTGCATGCTCTATTATAATTTAACTGTTGCACCAGTTTCTGTTGACTCTGTTGCAGAGAGTCCACCCTTTCCTGACACTCCTCTTTCAGTGCCTGTAATTGGGTGTCTTGCTCTGCCTTTTCTTGCTGTAGGATGCCAGATCTTCTTTTAATTTAGTCAGATACTGCCTAGATTCTGTCTTTAATTCTTGCCTCTTCAGTAGCCTTTGCTCTGCAGAGTCTAGATCAGTCTGAATTCTTTCTAGTGTTTCCACTCGATTCTTTGCCAGAACTGTATACTCAGCATGCTTATCCTGCATTACTCCTATGTGGGGGTAAAGGTAGGCTGCTATTTTGGCAATTTTACTCTGCTCCTCTTTCGCTTTTGGGGCCATGTACAGTTCACTAACAGCTTGGTGTATTGGCCCCTTGACCTGCCATTTATCCAGGTCTATGGCAGTGACCTGTTCTTTAGTTTCCTGCAGCCAAACATGTTCATTCTGTTCTGGCCACTCACCCCTGACAAACAGTTTGTGCATGAGGTGTTCCCTAGCCATACTGATTTCTACTGGGATTCACCATTTTGGAAATATCTATTTCCGTATGACCTATTTTAGGGTGAATTTACTTTTACTTTTACAAACAGGCCTGATTTTGGAGTATTTATTTTGAGAGGTGCTTGTACAGTGTAGCACAGTACACCAACCAAACAAGGTGCCTGTACACTGCAGGTTAGTCTGCTGTGCTAGACTGTCATGGGTGGTAACTCGAACTCAAAATCACAGCACTACCCCCCAAATCTGTTAAGGATTTCAATCAGGCAATACACTTGCGGGTCTCAGCCTACCATGCAATGCACAAATGAAATACTTATTTATTGTGTCTATAGGTTCAATATTCTGAGTGATATACCACTCATATCACACCCTTCTCAAAATACTCCCCAGGTCACAATGGACCAGGAATCGGGCTGGTTGGTAAAGTTAAATATATATATATATATATATATTTTTTTAAATAAAACACAAGTTTTAAAATATGGGGCAGCAATCACCAATGAGGTGACAATACAAATCAGAAAGTAGATAAAGCAATGGGATTCACTTATAGCAATATAGAAGATGAAAAACACGGGAAAAAAACAGTGTTGGCTTGTTTAAAAGATGGCATTTAAGTTAAGGTTTCCCCCTGCAAATATCTCAACTCAAAAAGAAGCAATTCTACACAGATGTAAGTAAGCAGCAGGTAATCAGGAATATAGAACAAAGTGCATTGTTTGAATATAATCTTCCCTCCCCAAACAAGAGAGAAAAAAGTTTTGGGAAATTTTACACTTTTTTAAAATGACATTAAAAATGGCTTTGTGAAACAATGAAAAGGGTGCAGAAATCCTTATATTGATATAAATCTCTACGGGAGCAACATGAAAAATATCCTAACAAACATAAGCTATAATATAAGCAACAATACACACTTTGAATCAGAATGGAAGTTTGGAAATACTTTGAATGGGAAAACAGACGTGTAAAACATTTGCAAAATTGCAAATACCCGCCTAAATTTAACTATGTGATTTTTAAGAAAAACAGATCAAATACAGGGGTGTAGCTAAGAGTCTTAGGTTTAAGTCAGAGTTGAAATTAAAAGTGTCTAGCTATAAAATTGAGGAAGTTAGGCATGTTTGAATGAGAGGTGTTTTTAGAAAAATAGAACAGAGAAAAGCAGAAAATTGGTTTTAAAATGGCAGGTTGATTTTATTTAAACTAGATTAAGGATAAGAAAAAGAAGAATGCCACACGTGAATCTCCACAGTTACTTGGACACCATAACCCTTCACGTGGTGGATACCCAGTTTTCCTTCTGGGAATTACTTTAGTTACTCAAAATCACTAATGGCATAAGGTTGGTGCTAACACTAAAAATTACAAACAGAGTTACAAGGATGGTTCTGACAATATTATGGTTCTTAAGTTAAAGATGGGATAGGTTATAAGTTGGGATAGGACAATGCAATATATATTATGGTTCACTATGATTCCTATTGATACTTACATTACACTTTAAGATTGTACCGTCATGGTCTGGTCATCCGGATTGAGTCTACAGGCAGCAGCAGGGCACTTCTGGCGGGATAGGTCAACTCCCATGTCGGTGAGACCTGTCTTTGTCTTTCTGTGGAATTTCGTCAATTGTAATCATAAAGGTTTGGCCTAACATTTCCTAATTCAGTACACATATGTACAATCACCCCGAGAACTGGGGTACACAATATTACATTTGCAGCATTAATAGTTTCTGCGCAATTCGTCTTTTTGCATAACTTTTGTTCCTTACGCGTTAAGAACTCCTACCAAGTTTTCAAATGTCTATCACAAATTCAGATTCATGTGCATCTATTTTTCACTCATTTACTTATTTTGTCTGCCAAGTTAAATGTCATGAGGTTCTTAGGTAGAGTAAGCATTTAAATCCAAAAATCACAAGTCAATTTTTTTTTTTAAGTTCAATGAGAAGGCTACTCCCAGACAATGGAACATCCTGCCCCTCCCCTGTAAGGATGAGTGTTCAAGTCTGCCATTCTCTTTGCTTGAGCCACAGATGAACGTCTGATGAGGTCCTTTGTTCTGAGTATGTAAAGCCTCCCCACAGCAATAAAGGCTTCCTGCCAGCCGTGGAGTGTCACCCTGAGGTGTCAACTTTTCCCAGGCTGAGGACTGTCAAGCAGAATTGTAATTAACTCCAAACTGGGTTACTTTAAGTTTTACCTACATCTTTCATTAAAACATATAAAATGAATACAGTTTATTGGTGTATTTTGGCATTAGCAATCCTTTGACATTTCTGAAAGAATTAAGCCTTTCAACAAAACATGTTTTTAAAACAGGCAATTTTGCACTTTCTTTAGGGAAAAACACATTAAACTGAGTTCTTTTAAATCTGATTTTCTTATGCAGTACATACACATTTAATTCAGCATTATTTCTTTCCTTGAATGCTGGGATTGTCTGCAATCTGGATACATGTATCCAGTCTTTGTTTAAAGTTTCTGTCTGCACAGCTGATGTTGTAATATGTTGCGATTTTACCTGCATTTTTCCAGTGGAACTGAAAACAAATGCTCCTGGACTGCCTTTTCCTTAGATACATTTCATAACTGCTGTCAGTCATGAGGCCCGGTTCATCTGGCCACAATGGATAATCCTGACATTTCAGTGCCATTTTAATCTCAATGATTCAATGGAAAATAAATGGATCTAGCATCAAAAACAGCACTTTTGAAGTTGCAAAGCTAACATTTTAAAAGGCATTTTTCGGTTTTCAGCACAATTCTGCTGCTTTGCTCCATGTTGAATGTATCAGAACCCACTGGCATGCTCCTGCAGTGATGACTCTGTTTTCACCCCTCTTGACTGTGTGTGGCAGGGGTGCAGCTTTTTCCTGGTTGTGACCCAAACGCAGTTTTGCAGATTTTGGTGCATGCAGGAGTCAGCGCATCCATTTTGGGCTGTTTCTTTCCCCATTTGTGAAGTGATGCAGTGGGGTACATTGGAGTGGGTCAAAATATCCCACAGATGGCCACAAGTTCCTTGTCGGTTATGGAGTAATTCATTTCGCTAGGTGACATTTTCTTCAACCAGAAGGTGATGGGCTGTAGATGAGTGGTAATAGGATCCCTATGCGATAGCAACGCCCCTATCGCAACTATGGATGCGTCCATTTCGACTGCGAAAGGTAAGTCAGGATTCAGATGTTTTAAGATAGGGGCCATTATGAACTGTGTCTTGAGTTGCCCAAATGCTTGCTCTGCTTCAGAAGACCACTTGAAGATTTTGCGCTTTCGTAGTCGGGCAGTAATGGGATGCCCTATGACTGAAAACCCTGGTTTAATCCGTTGATAGAAGTTTGCAAAATCAAGGAAGGTTTGTACTGATTTTATGGACGTAGGAGTAGGCCAGTTTAAGATTGCTTCCACTTTCCTGTTTTCCATCAGGTTAATATGAATCCCAGAAATTCTACCGTCTTGACGTGGAAATAGCAATTCTCTAACTTGGCGTACAAGTGGTGCTGACGAAGTTTTTTCAGGACTGCGGTTACATGTTGCACGTGTTCCTCTTCTGATGCTGAGTAGATGAGTATGTTGTTAATGTAGACCATGACGCACACATCAAGTCGTTCCCGTAACACATCTGTCATAAAGAAACTGGAAGGCCGCTGGAGTGTTGCAAAACCCAAAAGGCATCACAGTGTATTCGAATAGCCCATATTTCAATGCAGAAGACCGTCTTCCATTTGTCTCCCTCTTTAATACGAACAAGGTGGTATGCTCCACGTAGATCTAATTTAGTATATATTTTTGTGTCCTTAAGCTGGTCCAAGGTGTGGAAATGAGCGGTAGGGGATACCTATTTTTTTACCGTAATCTTGTTGAGTCCCCTATAATCAATGCAGGTCTGGAGCTCGCCTCCCTTCTTCGGGATGAAAAACAGTGCTGAGGATGCTGGGGATTTGTATGGTCAAATAAACCCATTGGCGAGGTTCCGGTCTAAATACTCCCACAGATGTTGGTTCTCTTTTTCTGTCAGCGCGTAGATGCGGCTGCATGGGGGTTGCGTTCCAGGCATGAGGTCAATCTGGCAATCGTATGACCTGTGCTGTGGCAAGGTTTCCACCGCCTCCTTCTGAAAGACATCCTCGAACTCTTGATACTGGTGAGGTAGGAGCCCCAATGCATTAGGGGATGCCACAGCTCCCTGTTTGAGCGGTCTGTGGATTGGGGGCAGGTACGGATAGCAGGTACAGAGGTAGTCTGATGGGAACATGACTGTATGTTTCTCCAATTGATTACGGGGTATGACGTTCAAGCCAAGACATGAATAGGATTAACTGAAATTGCGGAGTGGTGATCAGGTTGAAGGTTATGTTTTCTCGATGGTCATCTTTACACAGCATTTCTACCTCCTTGGTGCATAGCGAGACGGGCCCTGATATCAGCGGCGAGCCATCCACTGAAACAATATTATCGACCTTTCCCCACTTCTGTCCCTGAAGGCCAATTCTTCACGCAATGCCCATGTCAATATAGTTGCTGATGGCTCCGCAGTCAATGTAGGCCTCCACCGCATGCATCTGATGGGGGTGTCCAGGCTTAATCACAATGACGGGTACAGTAAAATGTGAGACTGTGTTTACTTTAACCTCTCTCGACAAGCTGAGCCCTACTCTTGTCGAGTTCATCAGTTTTCCGATGGTTGCTCAGGCTCGGATTGTTCGCTATTTCCCCCGTGACTCCCTAGGCCTTTTTCTTTGGTTTATTCGTGCAGTCTTTTAAGAAGTGACCTGCCTTGCCGCAATACAAACATAACTGATGTTGCCGCCGTCTCTCCTTTTATTCTTTCGAGAGGGGCCCTCGGCACTACCCAGCTGCATCAGTTCTGGGGCGCTCTCCGAGGGATACCCTGTCCCTTCACATGGATGTCCATAGACAGGCCGGGCTTCGACCTTACTCTGATCAGCCTTTCTTTCTTGCAAACGATGATTCAACTGGATTACTAGGTCTATATAGTCTGAGCAGTGCATGAGCGGATTAACCACCTGAGCCAGGATATCTTGTAATTCTCCCCTGAGACCCAGATAGAACACAGTAGTTCTTTTTTCCTCTGTCCATTTGGTTTCGGCCACTAGTCAGTTAAAAGTGGTAATATACACCAATAGGTCTTGTGACCACTGCAGTAACGCCAGTAGTTCTGCGTCCAGAGCTGCCCCTTGATTGTTACGGGTGAACAGTTTATCTAACTGCTGCTGGAAAGCACCAAAAAGACATGCAGAACGGGATCATCTCTATTCACCAGGGGTACTGACCAATTGGCTGCGTGTCCTTCCAAGTAAGACAGGACAAAGGCTACCTTAGTCTGGTCAGAAGGAAAGGCCTCGGGTCGGCATAGGAAATGCAATCTGCATTGGTTCATAAACACAGCATATCGTTGAGGGTTCCCTAGAATCATTCTGGCGGGGCCAGAGGGACTGAGTGTGGTGTGGTAACCTGGATGTGGGGTGCCCTCTCGGCTCCCCTTTCAATGGGCCCTTGAAGGAGGACTTGGCCAGCTTGAGAGACTAGTAACCGTTTGACCAAATCCGCTATCTTTTCCGATTGACTACCATTTCTCTTTTTATGGCGTTTGTCTCAGAGCGGGCTACATGCACCTCGGCCCGCAGTTCACCCAAAAGGGTGGACAGCTGATCTACACCTGGGTCCATGATATCCGGGCAGGGATTACGACGTGGTCTTAGCGTTTTGTCACGCTTAGCTCTGGTGCCCTGCAGGAGTACCTGGTCCAGACTGAAATGCGGAGTGGCCCCCGTACTGGTCCCCTTCACCCGGTCGTATGTTCCAGCCATGCCTTCCCTCACCTCTCACCTGGAGGACAAACCTCTGGGGGGGGGCGTGAGGTTGGGAGGGACCTGGGTGTGTTTGGGACGAGTGTCACTGGGGTTCTGAGGGGGTGTTGTGGAAACCTAAGGGGCAAACAGAGGGTAAGTCTACTGTGGAAAAATGACTGCAATGTTCTCCCTAACCTCTCTCCTCCCCTAATCCCCTTGAAAGGCGAGGCTGGCTGGAGCGCGTGGATGTGGCACACCTGTGGTTCTGTGTCTGCAAACGCAGCTGCGGAGATGGGTCCCGAAGAGGGAGCTGAAGCAGATGAGAGTCTCTCTCCCAGGCATGATGACTCTGCTAATTGTCTTATGTTCTTTCTCTCTCCCCAGGTGATGGACTTCAGTGCCAAACTGGTAGCGGAGCCCTGAAGATGGATCACTCGTTCCTAGATACAGGTAACTTCTCGAGTTCTTAAACTGGGGTTTTGTTCTGATGAGGGGAGAACGGAAGTCGCTGCTAACCCTGTTGCTTGCTTTCATACAGGGCAGGAGCTGGAGGCCTGGAAGATCCAGGGTGGGAGCAAGTCCACACAGGATGCGAGGAGGACGGAGTCCTTCGCCTATCGGCATGGAACATGATGCTGAAGGCCGTAGGCCAAGACTAAAGACCAGGATATTGAAGGTTGCTGAAGGATGCTGAAGAAACGAAGGATGCTGAATGTTCGAAGGATGCTGAAGGTTCGAAGGATGCTGAAGGACTGAAGGATGCTGAAGGAGTCCCAACTGAATGCAGAAGAATGCTCTCAACCAAGGAGCTCAACGCAAGAAGATGCTTGAGCGCAGGAGCGGTAAGCGAAACACTAGTCTGGTTAGTAGCAGAAGAAATGCTAAGCACAGGGTGCGGTCCGGGATGCAGCTTTATAGTCCTGTGCCAAACCCTGCCGGAGCTAGATGTGTAAGGGCGTTGGCTTTGTGCAGGTGCCAGGTAAATTGCTGCATGTGCCAGACTCGCACATGCTCAGTGCTTCTTGGCTTGTGATGGGCAGTGCTCTGATCTTCAGATCGTTCTTGCGGGCCGTACCTAGGTCACGGCCACCCACATGCTCGCGCCAGCCACCATCACTGTCCACTTTTTCCCTATTGTGTGGGAGAGGGGCTCCCTTAACCTGTTAGCCCGCCACCCCTGGGTCTGTAGTGGGATTGTGACATACTATTATATGCAATCCATGTTGTGCATCCCTATTTAAAAAATGTGATGTTTCACCATGTGCAGAGAACATGCTCATGCAATCTTCAAAGCAACATCCGTGTCTCCAAACTGTTGGACAACAGAACGATTGACATTAGCCTATGCATAACAGCACTCTTGTGTATACCAAGGCACGTACCTTTTAGGCGTCTATTTTCTTTCAAGTTTCCCTAAACCTAACACAAGACAAAACCCCAATACAAGAGAGTGACATCTCATTGAGAGCATTATTCTAAGCAACATGCCTTAACGGGCTACCTTCAAATGCCCGGCAAACTTTATTAACAATACTAGCATATTGAATATCAGCACACTTGGGGTCTTCCATGCAATGACAAAGAGGTGAAGAAGTGCTGGGATGCCCTCAGGTGGGTCACTGGCAAGAAGGCACAAAGGTTCATTGAGGCAGTGCCAGATGAACCGTATTGGACCACGATGAGTGCCCAGATCTATTCTATTCTACTCTAATGTATTTTTATTATAGCGCTAACTAACCCACAGCCCTCACAGCGCTCAATCAGATAAGACCTCTGAATCACAAGGTACACTGCAGGATCAACTCGGAGGACTACCAGAGGATTTTGGAATCTGAGTGGCCCCAAACCATGGCTGGTAAGAGTTATATGGCTTGTCAGCCAGGATGGCATTGTGCAGATGCTCATTGCATGCTACCACAGTGCACGCATACTAGGGGAGGGGTTGCTGCTGCTGAACAGTGTGCTGTGGCTTCTCAATATGCATGCATGGGTCTTGCCATTATGGTGAGCATTGTACAGTGCAACTGTAGCACATGACCTGCATGCGGATAGGGATTATTGCGAGTCTCTTTAGTGACATAATATCTGGCCACACTGGATAAT
Organism: Ambystoma mexicanum; assembly: GCF_040938575.1. Lineage (NCBI taxonomy): Eukaryota > Metazoa > Chordata > Amphibia > Caudata > Ambystomatidae > Ambystoma > Ambystoma mexicanum. The sequence goes on from NC_090929.1 coordinate 1,588,140,587, forward strand.
CCTGACATTTCAGTGCCATTTTAATCTCAATGATTCAATGGAAAATAAATGGATCTAGCATCAAAAACAGCACTTTTGAAGTTGCAAAGCTAACATTTTAAAAGGCATTTTTCGGTTTTCAGCACAATTCTGCTGCTTTGCTCCATGTTGAATGTATCAGAACCCACTGGCATGCTCCTGCAGTGATGACTCTGTTTTCACCCCTCTTGACTGTGTGTGGCAGGGTGTGCAGCTTTTTCCTGGTTGTGACCCAAACACAGTTTTGCAGATTTTGGTGCATGCAGGAGTCAGCGCATCCATTTTGGGCTGTTTCTTTCCCCATTTGTGAAGTGATGCAGTGGGGTACATTGGAGTGGGTCAAAATATCCCACAGATGGCCACAAGTCCCTTGTCGGTTATGGAGTAATTCATTTCGCTAGGTGACATTTTCTTCAACCAGAAGGCGATGGGCTGTAGATGAGTGGTAATAGGATCCCTATGCGATAGCAACGCCCCTATCGCTAACATTTTAAAAGCCATTTTTCAGTTTTCAGCACAATTCTGCTGCTTTGCTCCATGTGGAATGTAAGAGAATCCACTAGCATGCTCCTGCAGTGATAACTCTGTTTTCACCCCCCCTTGATTGTGTGTCAGGGTGTGCAGCTTTTTTCTGGTTGTGACACAAACACAGTTTTGCAGATCTTAGCGCATACAGGAGTCAGCGCATCCATTTTGGGCTGTTTCTTTCCCCATTTGTGAAGTGATGCAGTGGGGTACATTGGAATGGGTCAAAATATCCCACAGAAGCCCCGCTCTGACTTCGGCTTGGCTTCCAGTCGTGGGGAAGTCGGGCACGTGGGATTTTATTCTCTTCTCATGAAGAACACAGGTTTCTTATGGTATAAGTTCTTCTTCACTCAGCTAATGATGTGACACGCTCTTCTCGCCGGCTCTGGTTGGAATAGGAACGATACCCCGGTCTTCTCTCATGTTTTCTTTTCTGGTGTGTGGAGCGACACTCCGGATCTCTTTGGTTTTTCCTCCTGAGTCGCCGAGGAGGCCCTCCTTGGTTGTTAGGTATGATTTATGCAACTATAAAACAGAACACAACCCAGTTATGAAAATGGTCCCACTACTGCCCCAATAGGGAAGAGAGCAGTGGGTTATACATACGCATTTAGTGACAATGTACAATATTCCCTCATATATTTAATGACAATTTCAAATTTTCCTAGGTTTCATCATTCTCTCCCTCTGGGTTTTCTGTAGGTTCTTCTATTCGCCGCAAAGTATACCTGGGATGGCAACTCTTTAGCTGGTTGATGTAGACCCACTTGTCTTCCCCTGTTAAATCGGCCTTGGGGATGCGGATTCTGTAAGCAACTGGTGAGATTTTCAAAATGTCCCCGCCAGCTGGGCAAATATTTGCGCTCCTTGATTTGGTTTCTTTGGAAATTGTACAAGTAGTCCCTGTCTCCTACTTGACATTCCTTTTTGGTTGTCTTAAGGTCATAGTGGGTCTTCATACTGTCTGCAGATCTTTCTGGATTCCGCAGAGCATACGCAAAAGCATGTTGAAGGTGTTTTCTCAGATTCTCAACATACTCATCAATTGGGGAGGCATTTATCAATGTCTGCTCTTGGGTTCTATAGAGCAGATACTGGGGTAGGACCATCCTTCGTCCGGTCATCAGCTCAAATTGAGACATTTTAGTTGCAGAAGAAGGGGTAGATTTGATAGACATCAGGAAAAGGGGTAATCAAATATCCCAACTTGGCCCAGAGTCTGCCACAAGCTTTTTTAATATGCTCACAATGGTTTAATTGTACCTCTGAACTCCACCACTAGAGGACAGGTGGTATGCAATATGTAATTTCCTTTTTACCCCAAGTATCTCCCACATCTTTGTCACCACCTCTCTGGTGAAGTGACTACCTCAGTCTGACTCAATCCTTTGGGGTAGTCCAAAATGCAAGAATATGTGATTGATCATCAGGGCAGCTGCTGTTTCTGCCTTGCAATTTGGGGCTGGGAGACATTCCACCCACTTAGTAAACAAGCATGTTACAGTTAATATGTACTTGTTCCCCCTAGATGAGAAAATCTACTTGTAAATCTGACCAAGGCAGTGTCATCCCCCTCTTTTGGAGGGGAGCACGATGTGTGAGTGATATTGGCTGAAATTGTGCACACACAAGACACCCCTTCAAGTATTGGTCGTGGGCCTGCCCCATATGTGGCCAGTATGCAACCTCTACCAAGATTTCTAATGTAGCATGAAACCTCTGATGACCGGGTGTGGCCGCATCATGGGCGTGACTTAGCATTAGGCTTCAGAATGAGGTAGGGACTACCCACTGGTCACAGCCAGATATGGATCTCCTCACCAACAAACCGTCTTGGATTCTGAACATTTTTGGACATTTCATCAACACTCTGAGGTCCTCTTTTCTAATGCAATCGGTATCCATCAAGGGAAAGTTCTCAGTGTCCTCCATGTGTTGATAAAACTTACCAATGATTGGGTCCCCTTTTTGAGCCATGATTAAATCAGCATCTTGGGTCTCCTTACTCCACTGGGCAGTTGAGAGTTCATTGTTAGCATTTGTCTGGGACCTAGTGATAGCAGTGACCTGGATTTCCCCAAAAGGGACACAATCTCAAGTAGATCCCCTTGAATGGCTCTGGTTTTGGCCAACTGATCAGCTAAGTCATTTCCAGTTTTGTCTGGTCCCAGACCCTTGATCTTTTTCCAGTAGATGGTCATCCCACCAGAGGTGACCAGATCATAAATATTTTGTATTAGCTTGCCATGTTTGAGTGGTTTGTTGTTAGCACATAGCATGCCTCTGGTTTTCCAATTAACCTGGTGCTCCACGAACCCGTTCCGGACATAATCTGAATCAGTGACTATGACCAGTTTGTGGAGTTGCTGTTGGACAGCAGTGAGGATGGCTTGATGAACTGCCATCAGCTCTGCCACCTGACTACTATGTGGACTGATTTTGTAACCAGCGGAGGGTTCCGGGGAATCATTCACCCAGGCATTCCACACGCCGGAAACTAGTTCCTTCTCCCCGTTGTCAACATGGTAGGAGCACCCATCCACATAGACAGTGGGCATTCCCTCACACTTGTCTTCTTCATAGACCTTGTGTGGGGAATTTAGGTACGCCTCCATGTTGTCCTGGATTTTAAGACTTTTGTCCTTGAGACAGTTTTCTCTGGCACAATCATGCAAGTCAGCCAGACCTTGCGCGAAGGGACTCTTCTTGTTTTGGCCATATCTGACCTCAACAGGAAAGCCTTGCATTGACAGAATCCCAGAAGTAATTCTGGAATTACTCACATTTCCGGCCTGGATTCTGGCACTTTGAAGATATTGCAGAGGCTGGTGTGAAGTCTCCTCTATGATGTGTTCCCTTCTGGATGAACGGGTGGTAATTCTTCAATGCCCACACCATTGCCAGGAGTGCCTTCTCACAATCATTGAATTTTTCCTCCACAGAGGATAAAGTCTTGCTTGCATAGGAGATTACTTTATTGACCTTGTCATGCATTTGGCATAATGTTGCAGTCAAGCATGTATTTGAGAACCTTGTCCCAAGAAGAACTCCTTGATTTGACAGGGTAATCTAGGCAAGGTGTTTGTGTGAGGCTTCTTTGAGTTGCTTTACTGCCTCGGCTTGTTCTGGACCCCACTCCCACTTGACCCATCCCTTCAACAGATAAATCAGGGGTCTTGTGATCTCTGCGTAATCCTCAATTAACTTTCTACTGTAATTAGTCAGTCCAAGGAGGCTCCTTAGCTCACGCAGAGTTGTGAGGTCTTTTAGTTTCAGGAGTGCTTCCACTTTCTTTTCCTGGGGACAGAGACCCTCAGGAGTTATCTCATGCCCCAAGAAATTGACACGGGTCCTGCACCACTGTGCCTTTTGGAAAGATAGTTTTGCTCTGGCAACCCTCAACTTTGTCGGAACATAACGTACCTCTGCTATGTGTTCCTAAACAGTTGAACTTTTGATAAGAGCATTATCTACATAGGCCAGGTTACCCCTTTCACCCAAGTCAGGCATTGCCTTGTGTAAGAAGATATTAAATTAATTTCCGGAGTTGATGTTTCCGAAGGGAGTCCGGGTCCATGTGTACTGCTGCCCCCTGAAGGTACAGGCCAGCTTGTATTGGTCCTCCCTACTGACAGGTACGGTCCATTACCCATTGGCCAGGTCATTGGCACTGTATACCTTTGACCCCTGGATCTGGGCCAGCCTTGGTAGATGTACGGAAGAGACCATCAGGATGTGTGGACCCTTTTGTTTATCTCCCTTAGGTCAGCACTGAGTCTCCACTGGCCGTTCGGTTTTAAGATCCCCAGCAACGGAATATTAAAGGTGCTGTGGAATGGACGAATTATCCCACGGGACTCAAGGTTTTAAATTATTTGTGTGAGGGACTCCATCGATGCGAGAGGCAAGCGATATTGCTTCACAAACACTGGAGTCATGCCAGGGTCCGTGGGAATTGTTGTTGTATGGATTTTGGTGCGACCACAGTCATATGAGTCCACCGCAAAGAGATCCTGCAAATCTAAGAAAACTTGTTTCAATTTTTGCTTTTGCTCCAGAGTCTCACAGACATCAGCTAGGTTGACTCTCTCTTCAACCATCTGGCTGAAGCCCGGAAAGGCTTCTGGTTTGGCTATCTCAGTGGCCTCCTCCAGCTGGTTGGAGAAGTCCCTTGTTAAAGTATTGACCTGGGCAGAGGGTTTCAGGTAGGGAAGGCAGTCCTGGTGGACTTGGAAGATCACCTCATGTCTCCTGAAGTCACAGGTCACTTCTTCCTTACCATAAGGGCAGGAAGAGTACACCTGGAAATTCCCCCCATGCCAGGTGAAGATCCTGTCTGGTGTTGTGTCATTGTCGCTGTCACTGTCAAAACAGTCATTGGGGATTGGTCCTATCAAATCATTATCCAAATCTATGGAAAAATGTTGGTCATCAACCGCCATTCCAATAATGGTGCATTCGCCCAGAGTAATAATCCTAAGGTCGCTGTTTTCCACCAAGATTGGAATGGCGTTGTGGTCTATATTGACTAATGGTGTTGGGTTTAACCCCAACCCTTGCTGTTAGAGATGGGCACTGAGGTGAACATATGCGTCAGGATTTTGTAGTTTCTATTCTCTTTTAATTTTTTACTTTAAGTGAGAATGGTTGTGTCCGTTCTGGGATAGTGACTTCCTCTCCAATTTGAACTTCAACTGCATACGGCAGCAATTGGGCTGACCGAAATGCTTTTTCTGAATCATCAAAGTCCATGGGATTACCCGCTAATCGTGACCAGGCTATGAATTTTATCAGGTCCAAACTAATTGCAAAGCGATTGAGAATGTCACTGCCTAAATAGAATGCAGTAGGGACATCTTGCACGACCCAACAGTTAGGTACTATGCTTTTGTTGCCTATAGACATTTTGATCATACACCTGCTAGGCAGGAGATGTTTGGAATTGGGAATTTGCAGGTCCATTTCCCGTTTGTATATCAATTTAAATGTGGGAATGGCTGGATCTTTCCGGAGTTTTCGGAACAGGGCTTCGTTGAAGAAGCTCTTACAGTTGTTCACGCACACCCGTGCAAGAACAGATTCCTTCCCCTCATTTAACTGAATAGGGATGCATAACTGTTCTCTAATTTTCTGAATGTCAGCTAAACTTTGAGAAGGTTTCTCAACATTTTGGACTATGGAAGTGGGATTATCTGATTGTGAATTAGTATAGATTTTCAGAGTATTTCCTTCCAGTGTGGAATGCTACTTAAAACTTGAAGGAAGGTTGATTTTCAGAAATAGAGAGGAATTCCCATCACCAGTTTGCTGTCCCACTGCAATTGGGATTTGGTTGTTTTGAAAATGGAACTCAATATGATTCTGCTTTTGTTCAACCATGTGGTATGTGCCATTTAAACTTACATGGTTGACACTATGTTTTTATTTAATTGGTTGGTTAGTCTGAGCCCAGAGGACCTTGTTTACACAATATATTAGGGGAGACAATCTGCGCAGGAAGTCATTCCCCAATAAACATGGTGTGCCCTCCGGAGCCACGACTATGACCGGGTGTTTCACCTTGTATCACCCAATTTTAATTTCCAAATCCGTAGTCCCCTCGACAGGAATTTCTTTTCCATTGAAGTTCTGAAGTTGTCCAGGAAGAGAGGTGAGAGGGATCTGGTATCTCTCCCCCTTCCTGAATTAAGCTAATTAAAGGCTCTCTTTGACAGAAGAGTGGCTGGGGATCCTGTGTCCACCAGTGCCAAAAATGTACATTGCCCTTGTACTTGGACCAGGGCATAAAATCTTCCCTCCTTCTCCTCAAGGGGGCAAATATAATGTGCATTTTGGTCCTTTTGGTGGGTTAGTTTCTTGACTCTTGATTCCGACACAGGGGTAGATTGGGCAAGATTCTGTGGGGGAGCTTTGGGGATCTGCAAGAAAAATGTGGCAGTTGGATATTGGGGGAGTTTTGGGCTCCCCTGGTTCTGATTCTTGGCCGCCCCCTCCCTTTTGGAGGCAGTCACCAGAATTTGTTTGTGCAAGGTGGTTTTCTGGTTGATCATTCCCCGGTTCAATGGTGGGCAATCCTAACTCAGTCCCCACATTCTCCCAGTCTTCATTAGGATCTCTCGGGACCTATTTTTCTTTGGGAGGAGGTCCGCCATCCCTGAAGGAGATGATATTTTTCCCAGAGTCCTCTGAGGACCCCTCTCCTTCAAATTGGAGGATATTAACCTCCTCCACAAAATGGGTCTTTTTAGGTCCTTTATTTCTCCTACCCACCCTCTGCTCCTTGGGTTGCAGACTTTTGGGGGCAGAAGATTTTGGTTCCAGTTCCTAGGTTTCCAGGGGCTTTTCACAAGTGGGGAAGGAAGCTTCCTCTAAGGCGTTCACCCCCCTTCCCCCATGCCTCCTCCTTTGGAACCGGTGAGTTGTCAGGGTTCTCTCCCTGTCATTGTTCTGGAGTACCAGACCCTTGGTTTGTGGGTTTCTGGGCTGCCATGTTCATCTGAGGGTTCTGCTGAGCCCTCAACATGTGACCCAGATCCTGGGACAAGTTCTGGACCTGGCGCTCCAGTTGGGACACCCGCTCTGGCTGGTAACGGGGACTCTGGCCCATCCTAGGTGGATCACGGGAAGGGTAGCTATCCCTTCTCCCATAATACCCTGGGTTTGGATAGTTTGGGTACCCCTCCACCCTTGGCCTCCCCTCTCCTGGATTGGGCTGTCTGGGCTCAGGAAAGTGGGGAAAGAAAGAAGGGTTGTTTTGTGGGTTGAAGTTTTGAGGGTACCGGTGAAAGAAGCTCAACCCAGCATTTGGGGGATAACTGTCCTCCTTGCGAAAATTAGGGGGGAAGTTTTCTGGGTTGGTACCTACCTGGTTGGATCCCCCCTTTGGCTGGGGGAGTCCACACATACCCCAAGATGGGTTTGTTGCCCTTGTATCGGGGCTAATATAACCAGTGGAGTTAGAGGTCACATTGGTGGGAATAGTTCCCTGACTACCTGTTTGGGATTGGCCCCAGGGCCTTCTGGTCCCTTGGTTGGGTGGATTTTGTGCAGGGATAATTTTAGCCCCCACCCCATCTCCAGATCTAAAATGGGGCAAACCTTCACCTCTGCCACCTTAGCAGCAGCAGGGGTGTTGGCTGGTTTGGGGTTTTTATTGGTATTTTTGTTTTCTACAGGTTTCTGCACCTCATAGATACAGGTCACTTGTTCTATGACCCAGTCCAGTGATCCCTTTTCGTGAAAGTCCCTCACCAGCTGAGTCATGATGTATTTGGGGTGTACATGTAAACAGGTATTGATGAACTCCCTACTGTCTGTGCACACCCTCTTGGTGGTCTGCGCAAAGGCACATTTGAGTTCCTGCACATATTGCTGTGGGGCCTGGTCTTCCCCACACTGGAGATTGTAGGCCACCTTGCGGCCTCTTGGGGATTTCTATAGACAGAGAAGAGTTTTAAGATGGCCACCCTGTATTTGGACCATCTTGAGTGGTTCTGATCCTCCAGCCGCACAAAGAAGCTGGAGTACTCAAGGGAAAATGTCCATTTCACATATTGATGCAATTCTGACTACCTTACAAATGAAAAGTATCCATCATCTGTTCGTATAATTCAAGATGTTCCCCTACTGAATACTTGGCATTTTTGTGATAGGGAGTTATAACACTCCTAATGGCCTTGATCTGCTTCAGGGGATCTTTTTGCATAGCTCTCTTGATTTTGTTTCCTTTTTTGGTCTTAGTCACCCGTGTCCACTCATCCTCTGACTCAGAGGCACTACTGCAGGAGGTGGCTATCTGATCCTCTAGGCCCTTCCTGATTCTGCGAGCTTGAGAGGGGCTTGCAGAATGTGGGGGCCTAGTTTCCCTATGCCTGTGGTGCTCAGAAGAATCTTCAGACTCTGCCCTGGTACCGGGATTGGCGGAGTACCCACCCCCCCACTGCCCTACCTGGGAAGAGGTTTTTAGGATACTCTTTTTGGGCTTTATTTCCTGGAGTTCCCCACCAAATTTAACAAACTTATCTTTGGGAAGGCTGTAGTTTTGTGGATCCAGTTCCATGACCCCCCGCTCACAGGAGTCTTCCTGATCAGAAATGTTAGCCCTAACCTTTGGGGATCTGTACAGGGATGCCCATCCATCCATTTCTGGGAGGCGCTGATCTGTCAGTCCCATCTTAGCCATTTTGTTGAAGTCTACCATCCCCTTGGCCCCTGGTTCATATGTGCCAGTGGACATGAAGGTGGCAGAGTTCATGGTACTGAAGGGGTCAAAATCCCTGATTACAGGAGTCCTGATATTATGCTCAGGGGTTTCTCTGTCCCTCCCTACCTCTTCTCTTTCAACCCCTATTAACTGGTGATAGGCCAAAATCTGAATCTTTTGTTCCTAAATCAGGGCCTTACTGGTGTCAATAATTCACCCTTGCATTGCTATCTGATTATGGAGCACATCATTCTTTTCACAGAGAGCCTCATTGTCGCTCTGCGCTTCCTGCCTGGTTTGGAAATACTGGGCCAATTTCTGCTGCAGGAGACTCACCTCCTGAGTTTTATCATCATTGGTCTGGCTGTTGTTTTCCAGAGCATCCTCCACCCACCTGGTGTGCTCTAGTAGCTTCTCATATTCTGTTTTTACTTCATTGAGCTCCTGGAGGGCCAGCTTTCTTCCCTCTAGATTGGTTTTTAATTGGCTTAATTTGTGGCCTAAGGCGTCCCTCTCCTGATTTAGAGTGCCCCCTCTGTTCAGCCAGGTCATCCCTTTGTTTTTTTAATGCACTGGATTTCTGGCGCTCCCCATCAAATTCCTCTTGAGAGTGGAGGTCTTTAATAATTAATTATTTTCCTCTTTCAAGGATTCTATGTGGTTTTGTTGGGGGACTATCTGTTCTGTGCATGCTCTATTATAATTTAACTGTTACACCAGTTTCTGTTGACTCTGTTGCAGAGAGTCCACCCTTTCCTGACACTCCTCTTTCAGTGCCTGTAATTGGGTGTCTTGCTCTGCCTTTTCTTGCTGTAGGATGCCAGATCTTCTTTTAATTTAGTCAGATACTGCCTAGATTCTGTCTTTAATTCTTGCCTCTTCAGTAGCCTTTGCTCTGCAGAGTCTAGATCAGTCTGAATTCTTTCTAGTGTTTCCAATCGATTCTTTGCCAGAACTGTATACTCAGCATGCTTATCCTGCATTACTCCTATGTGGGGGTAAAGGTAGGCTGCTATTTTGGCAATTTTACTCTGCTCCTCTTTCGCTTTTGGGGCCATGTACAGTTCACTAACAGCTTGGTGTATTGGCCCCTTGACCTGCCATTTATCCAGGTCTATGGCAGTGACCTGTTCTTTAGTTTCCTGCAGCCAAACATGTTCATTCTGTTCTGGCCACTCACCCCTCACAAACAGTTTGTGCATGAGGTGTTCCCTAGCCATACTGATTTCTACTGGGATTCACCATTTTGGAAATATCTATTTCCGTATGACCTATTTTAGGGTGAATTTACTTTTACAAACAGGCCTGATTTTGGAGTATTTATTTTGAGAGGTGCTTGTACAGTGTAGCACAGTACACCAACCAAACAAGGTGCCTGTACACTGCAGGTTAGTCTGCTGTGCTAGACTGTCATGGGTGGTAACTCGAACTCAAAATCACAGCACTACCCCCCAAATCTGTTAAGGATTTCAATCAGGCAATACACTTGCGGGTCTCAGACTACCATGCAATGCACAAATGAAATACTTATTTATTGTGTCTATAGGTTCAATATTCTGAGTGATATACCACTCATATCACACCCTTCTCAAAATACTCCCCAGGTCACAATGGACCAGGAATCGGGCTGGTTGGTAAAGTTAAATATATATATATATATATATTTTTTTTTTAAATAAAACACAAGTTTTAAAATATGGGGCAGCAATCACCAATGAGGTGACAATACAAATCAGAAAGTAGATAAAGCAATGGGATTCACTTATAGCAATATAGAAGATAAAAAACACGGGAAAAAAACAGTGTTGGCTTGTTTAAAAGATGGCATTTAAGTTAAGGTTTCCCCCTGCAAATATCTCAACTCAAAAAGAAGCAATTCTACACAGATGTAAGTAAGCAGCAGGTAATCAGGAATATAGAACAAAGTGCATTGTTTGAATATAATCTTCCCTCCCCAAACAAGAGAGAAAAAAGTTTTGGGAAATTTTACACTTTTTTAAAATGACATTAAAAATGGCTTTGTGAAACAATGAAAAGGGTGCAGAAATCCTTATATTGATATAAATCTCTACGGGAGCAACATGAAAAATATCCTAACAAACATAAGCTATAATATAAGCAACAATACACACTTTGAATCAGAATGGAAGTTTGGAAATACTTTGAATGGGAAAACAGACGTGTAAAACATTTGCAAAATTGCAAATACCCGCCTAAATTTAACTATGTGATTTTTAAGAAAAACAGATCAAATACAGGGGTGTAGCTAAGAGTCTTAGGTTTAAGTCAGAGTTGAAATTAAAAGTGTCTAGCTATAAAATTGAGGAAGTTAGGCATGTTTGAATGAGAGGTGTTTTTAGAAAAATAGAACAGAGAAAAGCAGAAAATTGGTTTTAAAATGGCAGGTTGATTTTATTTAAACTAGATTAAGGATAAGAAAAAGAAGAATGCCACACGTGAATCTCCACAGTTACTTGGACACCATAACCCTTCACGTGGTGGATACCCAGTTTTCCTTCTGGGAATTACTTTAGTTACTCAAAATCACTAATGGCATAAGGTTGGTGCTAACACTAAAAATTACAAACAGAGTTACAAGGATGGTTCTGACAATATTATGGTTCTTAAGTTAAAGATGGGATAGGTTATAAGTTGGGATAGGACAATGCAATATATATTATGGTTCACTATGATTCCTATTGATACTTACATTACACTTTAAGATTGTACCGTCATGGTCTGGTCATCCGGATTGAGTCTACAGGCAGCAGCAGGGCACTTCTGGCGGGATAGGTCAACTGGGCAGTTCTGGTCAACTGGACGTGCACCTCACACTGGACTGGATTAGACTGGCCCTTCTGGTCACTGGACACGGTAGATCAGGGGAATGGCGAGTTTCAGCAGGAAAGCCTTAATGGCAGCATGCCAGACTGGATCAGAATTATTTCCCTTAAGTTTTGGGATGGTTTCAGGATTTGGTGCCTAGCTGAAAAAGAGTTCAGGTCTTGGATTGGTAAAAAAATGTGGAATTCAGGAACATAGCATCACACGGAAATCAGGATGGAGTCAGGAATCAGTGTGTGTCTGTGTGTGGTGTAGTTTGCTTATTTATCCTGCCAAATGACATCACTAAGTTTATGGTAGGGGCAGACTTACAACCCACACCCACAAGGCCATGATTGGTCAAAGGCACAGTTCCCTCCTAGCTCTTTGCTGGTTGGATGACAGAAAGGTTAATCATATTTTATGATGTGACTTGGGAAACGCCACAACTATTTGGACCAAAAATTAACTTTTCCATAAATGCATATTTATATACTTATGCCCTCGAATAAAACTGGACACATACATTACATATTGTGTGGGTCATATTTACATCCAACTCCCATGTCGGTGAGACCTGTCTTTGTCTTTCTGTGGAATTTCGTCAATTGTAATCATAAAGGTTTGGCCTAACATTTCCTAATTCAGTACACATATGTACAATCACCCCGAGAACTGGGGTACACAATATTACATTTGCAGCATTAATAGTTTCTGCGCAATTCGTCTTTTTGCATAACTTTTGTTCCTTACGCGGTAAGAACTCCTACCAAGTTTTCAAATGTCTATCACAAATTCAGATTCATGTGCATCTATTTTTCACTCATTTACTTATTTTGTCTGCCAAGTTAAATGTCATGAGGTTCTTAGGTAGAGTAAGCATTTAAATCCAAAAATCACAAGTCAATTTTTTTTTTTTTAAGTTCAATGAGAAGGCTACTCCCAGACAATGGAACATCCTGCCCCTCCCCTGTAAGGATGAGTGTTCAAGTCTGCCATTCTCTTTGCTTGAGCCACAGACGAACGTCTGATGAGGTCCTTTGTTCTGAGTATGTAAAGCCTCCCCACAGCAATAAAGGCTTCCTGCCAGCCGTGGAGTGTCACCCTGAGGTGTCAACTTTTCCCAGGCTGAGGACTGTCAAGCAGAATTGTAATTAACTCCAAACTGGGTTACTTTAAGTTTTACCTACATCTTTCATTAAAACATATAAAATGAATACAGTTTATTGGTGTATTTTGGCATTAGCAATCCTTTGACATTTCTGAAAGAATTAAGCCTTTCAACAAAACATGTTTTTAAAACAGGCAATTTTGCACTTTCTTTAGGGAAAAACACATTAAACTGAGTTCTTTTAAATCTGATTTTCTTATGCAGTACATACACATTTAATTCAGCATTATTTCTTTCCTTGAATGCTGGGATTGTCTGCAATCTGGATACATGTATCCAGCCTTTGTTTAAAGTTTCTGTCTGCACAGCTGATGTTGTAATATGTTGCGATTTTACCTGCATTTTTCCAGTGGAACTGAAAACAAATGCTCCTGGACTGCCTTTTCCTTAGATACATTTCATAACTGCTGTCAGTCATGAGGCCCGGTTCATCTGGCCACACTGGATAATCCTGACATTTCAGTGCCATTTTAATCTCAATGATTCAATGGAAAATAAATGGATCTAGCATCAAAAACAGCACTTTTGAAGTTGCAAAGCTAACATTTTAAAAGGCATTTTTCGGTTTTCAGCACAATTCTGCTGCTTTGCTCCATGTTGAATGTATCAGAACCCACTGGCATGCTCCTGCAGTGATGACTCTGTTTTCACCCCTCTTGACTGTGTGTGGCAGGGGTGCAGCTTTTTCCTGGTTGTGACCCAAACGCAGTTTTGCAGATTTTGGTGCATGCAGGAGTCAGCGCATCCATTTTGGGCTGTTTCTTTCCCCATTTGTGAAGTGATGCAGTGGGGTACATTGGAGTGGGTCAAAATATCCCACAGATGGCCACAAGTTCCTTGTCGGTTATGGAGTAATTCATTTCGCTAGGTGACATTTTCTTCAACCAGAAGGTGATGGGCTGTAGATGAGTGGTAATAGGATCCCTATGCGATAGCAACGCCCCTATCGCAACTCTGGATGCGTCCATTTCGACTGCGAAAGGTAAGTCAGGATTCAGATGTTTTAAGATAGGGGCCATTATGAACTGTGTCTTGAGTTGCCCAAATGCTTGCTCTGCTTCAGAAGACCACTTGAAGATTTTGCGCTTTCGTAGTAGGGCAGTAATGGGATGCCCTATGACTGAAAACCCTGGTTTAAACCGTTGATAGAAGTTTGCAAAATCAAGGAAGGTTTGTACTGATTTTATGGACGTAGGAGTAGGCCAGTTTAAGATTGCTTCCACTTTCCTGTTTTCCATCAGGTTAATATGAATCCCAGAAATTCTACCGTCTTGACGTGGAAATAGCACTTCTCTAACTTGGCGTACAAGTGGTGCTGACGAAGTTTTTTCAGGACTGCGGTTACATGTTGCACGTGTTCCTCTTCTGATGCTGAGTAGATGAGTATGTTGTTAATGTAGACCATGACGCACACATCAAGTCGTTCCCGTAACACATCTGTCATAAAGAAACTGGAAGGCCGCTGGAGTGTTGCACAACCCAAAAGGCATCACAGTGTATTCGAATAGCCCATATTTCAATGCAGAAGGCCGTCTTCCATTTGTCTCCCTCTTTAATACGAACAAGGTGGTATGCTCCACGTAGATCTAATTTAGTATATATTTTTGTGTCCTTAAGCTGGTCCAAGGTGTGGAAATGAGCGGTAGGGCATACCTATTTTTTTACCGTAATCTTGTTGAGTCCCCTATAATCAATGCAGGTCTGGAGCTCGCCTCCCTTCTTCGGGATGAAAAACAGTGCTGAGGATGCTGGGGATTTGTATGGTCAAATAAACCCATTGGCGAGGTACCGGTCTAAATACTCCCACAGATGTTGGTTCTCTTTTTCTGTCAGCGCGTAGATGCGGCTGCATGGGGGTTGCGTTCCAGGCATGAGGTCAATCTGGCAATCGTATGACCTGTGCTGTGGCAAGGTTTCCACCGCCTCCTTCTGATAGACATCCTCGAACTCTTGATACTGGTGAGGTAGGAGCCCCAATGCATTAGGGGATGCCACAGCTCCCTGTTTGAGCGGTCTGTGGATTGGGGGCAGGTACGGATAGCAGGTACAGAGGTAGTCTGATGGGAACATGAATGTATGTTTCTCCAATTGATTACTGGGTTATGACGTTCAAGCCAAGACATGAATAGGATTAACTGAAATTGCGGAGTGGTGATCAGGTTGAAGGTTATGTTTTCTCGATGGTCATCTTTACACAGCATTTCTACCTCCTTGGTGCATAGCGAGACGGGCCCTGATATCAGCGGCGAGCCATCCACTGAAACAATATTATCGACCTTTCCCCACTTCTGTCCCTGAAGGCCAATTCTTCACGCAATGCCCATGTCAATATAGTTGCTGATGGCTCCGCAGTCAATGTAGGCCTCCACCGCATGCATCTGATGGGGGTGTCCAGGCTTAATCACAATGACGGGTACAGTAAAATGTGAGACTGTGTTTACTTTAACCTCTCTCGACAAGCTGAGCCCTACTCTTGTCGAGTTCATCAGTTTTCCGATGGTTGCTCAGGCTCGGTTTGTTCGCTATTTCCCCCGTGACTCCCTAGGCCTTTTTCTTTGGTTTATTCGTGCAGTCTTTTAAGAAGTGACCTGCCTTGCCGCAATACAAACATAACTGATGTTGCCGCCGTCTCTCCCTTTATTCTTTCGAGAGGGGCCCTCGGCACTACCCAGCTGCATCAGTTCTGGGGCGCTCTCCGAGGGATACCCTGTCCCTTCACATGGATGTCCATAGACAGGCCGGGCTTCGACCTTACTCTGATCAGCCTTTCTTTCTTGCAAACGATGATTCAACTGGATTACTAGGTCTATATAGTCTGAGCAGTGCATGAGCGGATTAACCACCTGAGCCAGGATATCTTGTAATTCTCCCCTGAGACCCCGATAGAACAGTAGTTCTTTTTTCCTCTGTCCATTTGGTTTCGGCCACTAGTCAGTTAAAAGTGGTAATATACACCAATAGGTCTTGTGACCACTGCAGTAACGCCAGTAGTTCTGCGTCCAGAGCTGCCCCTTGATTGTTACGGGTGAACAGTTTATCTAACTGCTGCTGGAAAGCGCCAAAAAGACATGCAGAACGGGATCATCTCTATTCACCAGGGGTACTGACCAATTGGCTGCGTGTCCTTCCAAGTAAGACAGGACAAAGGCTACCTTAGTCTGGTCAGAAGGAAAGGCCTCGGGTCGGCATAGGAAATGCAATCTGCATTGGTTCATAAACACAGCATATCGTTGAGGGTTCCCTAGAATCATTCTGGCGGGGCCAGAGGGACTGAGTGTGGTGTGGTAACCTGGATGTGGGGTGCCCTCTCCGCTCCCCTTTCAATGGGCCCTTGAAGGAGGACTTGGCCAGCTTGAGAGACTAGTAACCGTTTGACCAAATCCTCTATCTTTTCCGATTGACTACCATTTCTCTTTTTATGGCGTTTGTCTCAGAGCGGGCTACATGCACCTCGGCCCGCAGTTCACCCAAAAGGGTGGACAGCTGATCTACCCCTGGGTCCATGATATCCGGGCAGGGATTACGACGTGGTCTTAGCGTTTTATCACGCTTAGCTCTGGTGCCCTGCAGGAGTACCTGGTCCAGACTGAAATGCGGAGTGGCCCCCGTACTGGTCCCCTTCACCCGGTCGTATGTTCCAGCCATGCCTTCCCTCACCTCTCACCTGGAGGACAAACCTCTGGGGGGGGGGGGCGTGAGGTTGGGAGGGACCTGGGTGTGTTTGGGACGAGTGTCACTGGGGTTCTGAGGGGGTGTTGTGGAAACCTAAGGGGCAAACAGAGGGTAAGTCTACTGTGGAAAAATGACTTCAATGTTCTCCCTAACCTCTCTCCTCCCCTAATCCCCTTGAAAGGCGAGGCTGGCTGGAGCGCGTGGATGTGGCACACCTGTGGTTCTGTGTCTGCAAACGCAGCTGCGGAGATGGGTCCCGAAGAGGGAGCTGAAGCAGATGAGAGTCTCTCTCCCAGGCATGATGACTCTGCTAATTGTCTTATGTTCTTTCTCTCTCCCCAGGTGATGGACTTCAGTGCCAAACTGGTAGCGGAGCCCTGAAGATGGATCACTCGTTCCTAGATACAGGTAACTTCTCGAGTTCTTAAACTGGGGTTTTGTTCTGATGAGGGGAGAACGGAAGTCGCTGCTAACCCTGTTGCTTGCTTTCATACAGGGCAGGAGCTGGAGGCCTGGAAGATCCAGGGTGGGAGCAAGTCCACACAGGATGCGAGGAGGACGGAGTCCTTCGCCTATCGGCATGGAACATGATGCTGAAGGCCGTAGGCCAAGACTAAAGACCAGGATATTGAAGGTTGCTGAAGGATGCTGAAGAAACGAAGGATGCTGAATGTTCGAAGGATGCTGAAGGTTCGAAGGATGCTGAAGGACTGAAGGATGCTGAAGGAGTCCCAACTGAATGCAGAAGAATGCTCTCAACCAAGGAGCTCAACGCAAGAAGATGCTTGAGCGCAGGAGCGGTAAGCGAAACACTAGTCTGGTTAGTAGCAGAAGAAATGCTAAGCACAGGGTGCGGTCCGGGATGCAGCTTTATAGTCCTGTGCCAAACCCTGCCGGAGCTAGATGTGTAAGGGCGTTGGCTTTGTGCAGGTGCCAGGTAAATTGCTGCATGTGCCAGACTCGCACATGCTCAGTGCTTCTTGGCTTGTGATGGGCAGTGCTCTGATCTTCAGATCGTTCTTGCGGGCCGTACCTAGGTCACGGCCACCCACATGCTCGCACCAGCCAGCCACCATCACTGTTCACTTTTTCCCTATTGTGTGGGAGAGGGGCTCCCTTAACCTGTTAGCCCGCCACCCCTGGGCCTGTAATGGGATTGTGACATACTATTATATGCAATCCATGTTGTGCATCCCTATTTAAAAAATGTGATGTTTCACCATGTGCAGAGAACATGCTCATGCAATCTTCAAAGCAACATCCGTGTCTCCAAACTGTTGGACAACAGAACGATTGACATTAGCCTATGCATAACAGCACTCTTGTGTATACCAAGGCACGTACCTTTTAGGCGTCTATTTTCTTTCAAGTTTCCCTAAACCTAACACAAGACAAAACCCCAATACAAGAGAGTGACATCTCATTGAGAGCATTATTCTAAGCGACATGCCTTAACGGGCTACCTTCAAATGCCCGGCAAACTTTATTAACAATACTAGCATATTGAATATCAGCACACTTGGGGTCTTCCATGCAATGACAAAGAGGTGAAGAAGTGCTGGGATGCCCTCAGGTGGGTCACTGGCAAGAAGGCACAAAGGTTCATTGAGGCAGTGCCAGATGAACCGTATTGGACCACGATGAGTGCCCAGATCTATTCTATTCTACTCTAATGTATTTTTATTATAGCGCTAACTAACCCACAGCCCTCACAGCGCTCAATCAGATAAGACCTCTGAATCACAAGGTACACTGCAGGATCAACTCGGAGGACTACCAGAGGATTTTGGAATCTGAGTGGCCCCAAACCATGGCTGGTAAGAGTTATATGGCTTGTCAGCCAGGATGGCATTGTGCAGATGCTCATTACATGCTACCACAGTGCACGCATACTAGGGGAGGGGTTGCTGCTGCTGAACAGTGTGCTGTGGCTTCTCAATATGCATGCATGGGTCTTGCCATTATGGTGAGCATTGTACAGTGCAACTGTAGCACATGACCTGCATGCGGATAGGGATTATTGCGAGTCTCTTTAGTGACATAATATCTGGCCACACTGGATAATCCTGACATTTCAGTGCCATTTTAATCTCAATGATTCAATGGAAAATAAATGGATCTAGCATCAAAAACAGCACTTTTGAAGTTGCAAAGCTAACATTTTAAAAGGCATTTTTCGGTTTTCAGCACAATTCTGCTGCTTTGCTCCATGTTGAATGTATCAGAACCCACTGGCATGCTCCTGCAGTGATGACTCTGTTTTCACCCCTCTTGACTGTGTGTGGCAGGGTGTGCAGCTTTTTCCTGGTTGTGACCCAAACACAGTTTTGCAGATTTTGGTGCATGCAGGAGTCAGCGCATCCATTTTGGGCTGTTTCTTTCCCCATTTGTGAAGTGATGCAGTGGGGTACATTGGAGTGGGTCAAAATATCCCACAGATGGCCACAAGTCCCTTGTCGGTTATGGAGTAATTCATTTCGCTAGGTGACATTTTCTTCAACCAGAAGGCGATGGGCTGTAGATGAGTGGTAATAGGATCCCTATGCGATAGCAACGCCCCTATCGCTAACATTTTAAAAGCCATTTTTCAGTTTTCAGCACAATTCTGCTGCTTTGCTCCATGTGGAATGTAAGAGAATCCACTAGCATGCTCCTGCAGTGATAACTCTGTTTTCACCCCCCCTTGATTGTGTGTCAGGGTGTGCAGCTTTTTTCTGGTTGTGACACAAACACAGTTTTGCAGATCTTAGCGCATACAGGAGTCAGCACATCCATTTTGGGCTGTTTCTTTCCCCATTTGTGAAGTGATGCAGTGGGGTACATTGGAATGGGTCAAAATATCCCACAGAAGCCCCGCTCTGACTTCGGCTTGGCTTCCAGTCGTGGGGAAGTCGGGCACGTGGGATTTTATTCTCTTCTCATGAAGAACACAGGTTTCTTATGGTATAAGTTCTTCTTCACTCAGCTAATGATGTGACACGCTCTTCTCGCCGGCTCTGGTTGGAATAGGAACGATACCCCGGTCTTCTCTCATGTTTTCTTTTCTGGTGTGTGGAGCGACACTCCGGATCTCTTTGGTTTTTCCTCCTGAGTCGCCGAGGAGGCCCTCCTTGGTTGTTAGGTATGATTTATGCAACTATAAAACAGAACACAACCCAGTTATGAAAATGGTCCCACTGCTGCCCCAATAGGGAAGAGAGCAGTGGGTTATACATACGCATTTAGTGACAATGTACAATATTCCCTCATATATTTAATGACAATTTCAAATTTTCCTAGGTTTCATCATTCTCTCCCTCTGGGTTTTCTGTAGGTTCTTCTATTCGCCGCAAAGTATACCTGGGATGGCAACTCTTTTGCTGGTTGATGTAGACCCACTTGTCTTCCCCTGTTAAATCAGCCTTGGGGATGCGGATTCTGTAAGCAACTGGTGAGATTTTCAAAATGTCCCCGCCAGCTGGGCAAATATTTGCGCTCCTTGATTTGGTTTCTTTGGAAATTGTACAAGTAGTCCCTGTCTCCTACTTGACATTCCTTTTTGGTTGTCTTAAGGTCATAGTGGGTCTTCATACTGTCTGCAGATCTTTCTGGATTCCGCAGAGCATACGCAAAAGCATGTTGAAGGTGTTTTCTCAGATTCTCAACATACTCATGAATTGGGGAGGCATTTATCAATGTCTGCTCTTGGGTTCTATAGAGCAGATACTGGGGTAGGACCATCCTTCGTCCAGTCATCAGCTCAAATTGAGACATTTTAGTTGCAGAAGAAGGGGTAGATCTGATGGACATCAGGAAAAGGGGTAATCAAATATCCCAACTTGGCCCAGAGTCTGCCACAAGCTTTTTTAATATGCTCACAATGGTTTAATTGTACCTCTGAACTCCACCACTAGAGGACAGGTGGTATGCAATATGTAATTTCCTTTTTACCCCAAGTATCTCCCACATCTTTGTCACCACCTCTCTGGTGAAGTGACTACCTCAGTCTGACTCAATCCTTTGGGGTAGTCCAAAATGCAAGAATATGTGATTGATCATCAGGGCAGCTGCTATTTCTGCCTTGCAATTTGGGGCTGGGAGACATTCCACCCACTTAGTAAACAAGCATGTTACAGTTAATATGTACTTGTTCCCCCTAGATGAGAAAATCTACTTGTAAATCTGACCAAGGCAGTGTCATCCCCCTCTTTTGGAGGGGAGCACGATGTGTGAGTGATATTGGCTGAAATTGTGCACACACAAGACACCCCTTCAAGTATTGGTCGTGGGCCTGCCCCATATGTGGCCAGTATGCAACCTCTACCAAGATTTCTAATGTAGCATGAAACCTCTGATGACCGGGTGTGGCCGCATCATGGGCGTGACTTAGCATTAGGCTTCAGAATGAGGTAGGGACTACCCACTGGTCACAGCCAGATATGGATCTCCTCACCAACAAACCGTCTTGGATTCTGAACATTTTTGGACATTTCATCAACACTCTGAGGTCCTCTTTTCTAATGCAATCGGTATCCATCAAGGGAAAGTTCTCAGTGTCCTCCATGTGTTGATAAAACTTACCAATGATTGGGTCCCCTTTTTGAGCCATGATTAAATCAGCATCTTGGGTCTCCTTACTCCACTGGGCAGTTGAGAGTTCATTGTTAGCATTTGTCTGGGACCTAGTGATAGCAGTGACCTGGATTTCCCCAAAAGGGACACAATCTCAAGTAGATCCCCTTGAATGGCTCTGGTTTTGGCCAACTGATCAGGTAAGTCATTTCCAGTTTTGTCTGGTCCCAGACCCTTGATCTTTTTCCAGTAGATGGTCATCCCACCAGAGGTGACCAGATCATAAATATTTTGTATTAGCTTGCCGTGTTTGAGTGGTTTGTTGTTAGCACATAGCATGCCTCTGGTTTTCCAATTAACCTGGTGCTCCATGAACCCGTTCCGGACATAATCTGAATCAGTGACTATGACCAGTTTGTGGAGTTGCTGTTGGACAGCAGTGAGGATGGCTTGATGAACTGCCATCAGCTCTGCCACCTGACTACTATGTGGACTGATTTTGTAACCAGCGGAGGGTTCCGGGGAATCATTCACCCAGGCATTCCACACGCCGGAAACTAGTTCCTTCTCCCCGTTGTCAACATGGTAGGAGCACCCATCCACATAGACAGTGGGCATTCCCTCACACTTGTCTTCTTCATAGACCTTGTGTGGGGAATTTAGGTATGCCTCCATGTTGTCCTGGATTTTAAGACTTTTGTCCTTGAGACAGTTTTCTCTGGCACAATCATGCAAGTCAGCCAGACCTTGCGCGAAGGGACTCTTCTTGTTTTGGCCATATCTGACCTCAACAGGAAAGCCTTGCATTGACAGAATCCCAGAAGTAATTCTGGAATTACTCACATTTCCGGCCCGGATTCTGGCACTTTGAAGATATTGCAGAGGCTGGTGTGAAGTCTCCTCTATGATGTGTTCCCCCTGGATGAACGGGTGGTAATTCTTCAATGCCCACACCATTGCCAGGAGTGCCTTCTCACAATCATTGAATTTTTCCTCCACAGAGGATAAAGTCTTGCTTGCATAGGAGATTACTTTATTGACCTTGTCATGCATTTGGCATAATGTTGCAGTCAAGCATGTATTTGAGAACCTTGTCCCAAGAAGAACTCCTTGATTTGACAGGGTAATCTAGGCAAGGTGCTTGTGTGAGGCTTCTTTGAGTTGCTTTACTGCCTCGGCTTGTTCTGGACCCCACTCCCACTTGACCCATCCCTTCAACAGATAAATCAGGGGTCTTGTGATCTCTGCGTAATCCTCAATTAACTTTCTACTGTAATTAGTCAGTCCAAGGAGGCTCCTTAGCTCACGCAGAGTTGTGAGGTCTTTTAGTTTCAGGAGTGCTTCCACTTTCTTTTCCTGGGGACAGAGACCCTCAGGAGTTATCTCATGCCCCAAGAAATTGACACGGGTCCTGCACCACTGTGCCTTTTGGAAAGATAGTTTTGCTCTGGCAACCCTCAACTTTGTCGGAACATAACGTACCTCTGCTATGTGTTCCTAAATAGTTGAACTTTTGATAAGAGCATTATCTACATAGGCCAGGTTACCCCTTTCACCCAAGTCAGGCATTGCCTTGTGTAAGAAGATATTAAATTAATTTCCGGAGTTGATGTTTCCGAAGGGAGTCCGGGTCCATGTGTACTGCTGCCCCCTGAAGGTACAGGCCAGCTTGTATTGGTCCTCCCTACTGACAGGTACGGTCCATTACCCATTGGCCAGGTCATTGGCACTGTATACCTTTGACCCCTGGATCTGGGCCAGCCTTGGTAGATGTACGGAAGAGACCATCAGGATGTGTGGACCCTTTTGTTTATCTCCCTTAGGTCAGCACTGAGTCTCCACTGGCCGTTCGGTTTTAAGATCCCCAGCAACGGAATATTAAAGGTGCTGTGGAATGGACGAATTATCCCACGGGACTCAAGGTTTTAAATTATTTGTGTGAGGGACTCCATCGATGCGAGAGGCAAGCGATATTGCTTCACAAACACTGGAGTCATGCCAGGGTCCGTGGGAATTGTTGTTGTATGGATTTTGGTGCGACCACAGTCATATGAGTCCACCGCAAAGAGATCCTGCAAATCTAAGAAAACTTGTTTCAATTTTTGCTTTTGCTCCAGAGTCTCACAGACATCAGCTAGGTTGACTCTCTCTTCAACCATCTGGCTGAAGCCCGGAAAGGCTTCTGGTTTGGCTATCTCAGTGGCCTCCTCCAGCTGGTTGGAGAAGTCCCTTGTTAAAGTATTGACCTGGGCAGAGGGTTTCAGGTAGGGAAGGCAGTCCTGGTGGACTTGGAAGATCACCTCATGTCTCCTGAAGTCACAGGTCACTTCTTCCTTACCATAAGGACAGGAAGAGTACACCTGGAAATTCCCCCCATGCCGGGTGAAGATCCTGTCTAGTGTTGTGTCATTGTCGCTGTCACTGTCAAAACAGTCATTGGGGATTGGTCCTATCAAATCATTATCCAAATCTATGGAAAAATGTTGGTAATCAACCGCCATTCCAATAATGGTGCATTCGCCCAGAGTAATAATCCTAAGGTCGCTGTTTTCCACCAATATTGGAATGGCGTTGTGGTCTATATTGACTAATGGTGTTGGGTTTAACCCCAACCCTTGCTGTTGGAGATGGGCACTGAGGTGAACATATGCGTCAGGATTTTGTAGTTTCTATTCTCTTTTAATTTTTTACTTTAAGTGAGAATAGTTGTGTCCGTTCTGGGATAGTGACTTCCTCTCCAATTTGAACTTCAACTGCATACGGCAGCAATTGGGCTGACCGAAATGCTTTTTCTGAATCATCAAAGTCCATGGGATTACCCGCTAATCGTGACCAGGCTATGAATTTTATCAGGTCCAAACTAATGGCAAAGCGATTGAGAATGTCACTGCCTAAATAGAATGCAGTAGGGACATCTTGCACGACCCAACAGTTAGGTACTATGCTTTTGTTGCCTATAGACATTTTGATCATACACCTGCTAGGTAGGAGATGTTTGGAATTGGGAATTTGCAGGTCCATTTCCCGTTTGTATATCAATTTAAATGTGGGAATGGCTGGATCTTTCGGGAGTTTTCGGAACAGGGCTTCGTTGAAGAAGCTCTTACAGTTGTTCACGCACACCCGTGCAAGAACAGATTCCTTCCCCTCATTTAACTGAATAGGGATGCATAACTGTTCTCTAATTTTCTGAATGTCAGCTAAACTTTGAGAAGGTTTCTCAACATTTTGGACTATGGAAGTGGGATTATCTGATTGTGAATTAGTATAGAATTTCAGAGTATTTCCTTCCAGTGTGGAATGCTACTTAAAACTTGAAGGAAGGTTGATTTTCAGAAATAGAGAGGAATTCCCATCACCAGTTTGCTGTCCCACTGCAATTGGGATTTGGTTGTTTTGAAAATGGAACTCAATATGATTCTGCTTTTGTTCAACCATGTGGTATGTGCCATTTAAACTTACATGGTTGACACTATGTTTTTATTTAATTGGTTGGTTAGTCTGAGCCCAGAGGACCTTGTTTACACAACATATTAGGGGAGACAATCTGCGCAGGAAGTCATTCCCCAATAAACATGGTGTGCCCTCCGGAACCACGACTATGACCGGGTGTTTCACCTTGTATCACCCAATTTTAATTTCCAAATCCGTAGTCCCCTCGACAGGAATTTCTTTTCCATTGAAGTTCTGAAGTTGTCCAGGAAGAGAGGTGAGAGGGATCTGGTATCTCTCCCCCTTCCTGAATTAAGCTAATTAAAGGCTCTCTTTGACAGAAGAGTGGCTGGGGATCCTGTGTCCACCAGTGCCAAAAATGTACATTGCCCTTGTACTTGGACCAGGGCATAAAATCTTTCCTCCTTCTCCTCAAGGGGGCAAATATAATGTGCATTTTGGTCCTTTTGGTCGGTTAGTTTCTTGACTCTTGATTCCGACACAGGGGTAGATTGGGCCAGATTCTGTGGGGGAGCTTTGGGGATCTGCAAGAAAAATGTGGCAGTTGGATATTGGGGGAGTTTTGGGCTCCCCTGGTTCTGATTCTTGGCCGCCCCCTCCCTTTTGGAGGCAGTCACCAGAATTTGTTTGTGCAAGGTGGTTTTCTGGTTGATCATTCCCCGGTTCAATGGTGGGCAATCCTAACTCAGTCCCCACATTCTCCCAGTCTTCATTAGGATCTCTCGGGACCTATTTTTCTTTGGGAGGAGGTCCGCCATCCCTGAAGGAGATGATATTTTTCCCAGAGTCCTCTGAGGACCCCTCTCCTTCAAATTGGAGGATATTAACCTCCTCCACAAAATGGGTCTTTTTAGGTCCTTTATTTCTCCTACCCACCCTCTGCTCCTTGGGTTGCAGACTTTTGGGGGCAGAAGATTTTGGTTCCAGTTCCTAGGTTTCCAGGGGCTTTTCACAAGTGGGGAAGGAAGCTTCCTCTAAGGCTTTCACCCCCCTTCCCCCATGCCTCCTCCTTTGGAACCGGTGAGTTGTCAGGGTCCTCTCCCTGTCATTGTTCTGGAGTACCAGACCCTTGGTTTGTGGGTTTCTGGGCTGCCATGTTCATCTGAGGGTTCTGCTGAGCCCTCAACATGTGACCCAGATCCTGGGACAAGTTCTGGACCTGGCGCTCCAGTTGGGACACCCGCTCTGGCTGGTAACGGGGACTCTGGCCCATCCTAGGTGGATCACGGGAAGGGTAGCTATCCCTTCTCCCATAATACCCTGGGTTTGGATAGTTTGAGTACCCCTCCACCCTTGGCCTCCCCTCTCCTGGATTGGGCTGTCTGGGCTCAGGAAAGTGGGGAAAGAAAGAAGGGTTGTTTTGTGGGTTGAAGTTTTGAGGGTACCGGTGAAAGAAGCTCAACCCAGCATTTGGGGGATAACTGTCCTCCTTGGGAAAATTAGGGGGGAAGTTTTCTGGGTTGGTACCTACCTGGTTGGATCCCCCCTTTGGCTGGGGGAGTCCACACATACCCCAAGATGGGTTTGTTGCCCTTGTATCGGGGCTAATATAACCAGTGGAGTTAGAGGTCCCATTGGTGGGAATAGTTCCCTGACTACCTGTTTGGGATTGGCCCCAGGGCCTTCTGGTCCCTTGGTTGGATGGATTTTGTGCAGGGATAATTTTAGCCCCCACCCCATCTCCAGATCTAAAATGGGGCAAACCTTCACCTCTGCCACCTTAGCAGCAGCAGGGGTGTTGGCTGGTTTGGGGTTTTTATTGGTATTTTTGTTTTCTACAGGTTTCTGCACCTCATAGATACAGGTCACTTGTTCTATGACCCAGTCCAGTGATCCCTTTTCGTGAAGGTCCCTCACCAGCTGAGTCATGATGTATTTGGGGTGTACATGTAAACAGGTATTGATGAACTCCCTACTGTCTGTGCACACCCTCTTGGTGGTCTGCGCAAAGGCACATTTGAGTTCCTGCACATATTGCTGTGGGGCCTGGTCTTCCCCACACTGGAGATTGTAGGCCACCCTGCGGCCTCTTGGGGATTTCTATAGACAGAGAAGAGTTTTAAGATGGCCACCCTGTATTTGGACCATCTTGAGTGGTTCTGATCCTCCAGCCGCACAAAGAAGCTGGAGTACTCAAGGGAAAATGTCCATTTCACATATTGATGCAATTCTGACTACCTTACAAATGAAAAGTATCCATCATCTGTTCGTATAATTCAAGATGTTCCCCTACTGAATACTTGGCATTTTTGTGATAGGGAGTTATAACACTCCTAATGGCCTTGATCTGCTTCAGGGGATCTTTTTGCATAGCTCTCTTGATTTTGTTTCCTTTTTTGGTCTTAGTCACCCGTGTCCACTCATCCTCTGACTCAGAGGCACTACTGCAGGAGGTGGCTATCTGATCCTCTAGGCCCTTCCTGATTCTGCGAGCTTGAGAGGGGCTTGCAGAATGTGGGGGCCTAGTTTCCCTATGCCTGTGGTGCTCAGAAGAATCTTCAGACTCTGCCCTGGTACCGGGATTGGCGGAGTACCCACCCCCCCACTGCCCTACCTGGGAAGAGGTTTTTAGGATACTCTTTTTGGGCTTTATTTCCTGGAGTTCCCCACCAAATTTAACAAACTTATCTTTGGGAAGGCTGTAGTTTTGTGGATCCAGTTCCATGACCCCCCGCTCACAGGAGTCTTCCTGATCAGAAATGTTAGCCCTAACCTTTGGGGATCTGTACAGGGATGCCCATCCATCCATTTCTGGGAGGCGCTGATCTGTCAGTCCCATCTTATCCATTTTGTTGAAGTCTACCATCCCCTTGGCCCCTGGTTCATATGGGCCAATGGACATGAAGGTGGCAGAGTTCATGGTACTGAAGGGGTCAAAATCCCTGATTACAGGAGTCCTGATATTATGCTCAGGGGTTTCTCTGTCCCTCCCTACCTCTTCTCTTTCAACCCCTATTCACTGGTGATAGGCCAAAATCTGAATCTTTTGTTCCTAAATCAGGGCCTTACTGGTGTCAATAATTCACCCTTGCATTGCTATCTGATTATGGAGCACATCATTCTTTTCACAGAGAGCCTCATTGTCGCTCTGCGCTTCCTGCCTGGTTTGGAAATACTGGGTCAATTTCTGCTGCAGGAGACTCACCTCCTGAGTTTTATCATCATTGGTCTGGGTGTTGTTTTCCAGAGCATCCTCCACCCACCTGGTGTGCTCTAGTAGCTTCTCATATTCTGTTTTTACTTCATTGAGCTCCTGGAGGGCCAGCTTTCTTCCCTATAGATTGGTTTTTAATTGGCTTAATTTGTGGCCTAAGGCGTCCCTCTCCTGATTTAGAGTGCCCCTCTGTTCAGCCAGGTCATCCCTTTGTTTTTTTAATGCACTGGATTTCTGGCGCTCCCCATCAAATTCCTCTTGAGAGTGGAGGTCTTTAATAATTAATTATTTTTCTCTTTCAAGGATTCTATGTGGTTTTGTTGGGTGACTATCTGTTCTGTGCATGCTCTATTATAATTTAACTGTTGCACCAGTTTCTGTTGACTCTGTTGCAGAGAGTCCACCCTTTCCTGACACTCCTCTTTCAGTGCCTGTAATTGGGTGTCTTGCTCTGCCTTTTCTTGCTGTAGGATGCCAGATCTTCTTTTAATTTAGTCAGGTACTGCCTAGATTCTGTCTTTAATTCTTGCCTCTTCAGTAGCCTTTGCTCTGCAGAGTCTAGATCAGTCTGAATTCTTTCTAGTGTTTCCAATCGATTCTTTGCCAGAACTGTATACTCAGCATGCTTATCCTGCATTACTCCTATGTGGGGGTAAAGGTAGGCTGCTATTTTGGCAATTTTACTCTGCTCCTCTTTCGCTTTTGGGGCCATGTACAGTTCACTAACAGCTTGGTGTATTGGCCCCTTGACCTGCCATTTATCCAGGTCTATGGCAGTGACCTGTTCTTTAGTTTCCTGCAGCCAAACATGTTCATTCTGTTCTGGCCACTCACCCCTGACAAACAGTTTGTGCATGAGGTGTTCCATAGCCATACTGATTTCTACTGGGATTCACCATTTTGGAAATATCTATTTCCGTATGACCTATTTTAGGGTGAATTTACTTTTACTTTTACAAACAGGCCTGATTTTGGAGTATTTATTTTGAGAGGTGCTTGTACAGTGTAGCACAGTACACCAACCAAACAAGGTGCCTGTACACTGCAGGTTAGTCTGCTGTGCTAGACTGTCATGGGTGGTAACTCGAACTCAAAATCACAGCACTACTCCCCAAATCTGTTAAGGATTTCAATCAGGCAATACACTTGCGGGTCTCAGCCTACCATGCAATGCACAAATGAAATACTTATTTATTGTGTCAAAATACTCCCCAGGTCACAATGGACCAGGAATCGGGCTGGTTGGTAAAGTTAAATAATATAAAGGTTGGTAAAGTTAAATATATATATATATATATTTTTTTAAAAATAAAACACAAGTTTTAAAATATGGGGCAGCAATCACCAATGAGGTGACAATACAAATCAGAAAGTAGATAAAGCAATGGGATTCACTTATAGCAATATAGAAGATAAAAAACACGGGAAAAAAACAGTGTTGGCTTGTTTAAAAGATGGCATTTAAGTTAAGGTTTCCCCCTGCAAATATCTCAACTCAAAAAGAAGCAATTCTACACAGATGTAAGTAAGCAGCAGGTAATCAGGAATATAGAACAAAGTGCATTGTTTGAATATAATCTTCCCTCCCCAAACAAGAGAGAAAAAAGTTTTGGGAAATTTTACACTTTTTTAAAATGACATTAAAAATGGCTTTGTGAAACAATGAAAAGGGTGCAGAAATCCTTATATTGATATAAATCTCTACGGGAGCAACATGAAAAATATCCTAACAAACATAAGCTATAATATAAGCAACAATACACACTTTGAATCAGAATGGAAGTTTGGAAATACTTTGAATGGGAAAACAGACGTGTAAAACATTTGCAAAATTGCAAATACCCGCCTAAATTTAACTATGTGATTTTTAAGAAAAACAGATCAAATACAGGGGTGTAGCTAAGAGTCTTAGGTTTAAGTCAGTGTTGAAATTAAAAGTGTTTAGCTATAAAATTGAGGAAGTTAGGCATGTTTGAATGAGAGGTGTTTTTAGAAAAATAGAACAGAGAAAAGCAGAAAATTGGTTTTAAAATGGCAGGTTGATTTTATTTAAACTAGATTAAGGATAAGAAAAAGAAGAATGCCACACGTGAATCTCCACAGTTACTTGGACACCATAACCCTTCACGTGGTGGATACCCAGTTTTCCTTCTGGGAATTACTTTAGTTACTCAAAATCACTAATGGCATAAGGTTGGTGCTAACACTAAAAATTACAAACAGAGTTACAAGGATGGTTGTGACAATATTATGGTTCTTAAGTTAAAGATGGGATAGGTTATAAGTTGGGATAGGACAATGCAATATATATTATGGTTCACTATGATTCCTATTGATACTTACATTACACTTTAAGATTGTACCGTCATGGTCTGGTCATCCGGATTGAGTCTACAGGCAGCAGCAGGGCACTTCTGGCGGGATAGGTCAACTGGGCAGTTCTGGTCAACTGGACTTGCACCTCACACTGGACTGGATTGGACTGGCCCTTCTGGTCACTGGACACGGTAGATCAGGGGAATGGCGAGTTTCAGCAGGAAAGCCTTAATGGCAGCATGCCAGACTGGATCAGAATTATTTCCCTTAAGTTTTGGGATGGTTTCAGGATTTGGTGCCTAGCTGAAAAAGAGTTCAGGTCTTGGATTGGTAAAAAAATGTGGAATTCAGGAACATAGCATCACACGGAAATCAGGATGGAGTCAGGAATCAGTGTGTGTCTGTGTGTGGTGTAGTTTGCTTATTTATCCTGCCAAATGACATCACTAAGTTTATGGTAGGGGCAGACTTACAACCCACACCCACAAGGCCATGATTGGTCAAAGGCACAGTTCCCTCCTAGCTCTTTGCTGGTTGGATGACAGAAAGGTTTATCATATTTTATGATGTGACTTGGGAAACGCCACAACTATTTGGACCAAAAATTAACTTTTCCATAAATGCATATTTATATACTTATGCCCTCGAATAAAACTGGACACATACATTACATATTGTGTGAGTCATATTTACATCCAACTCCCATGTCGGTGAGACCTGTCTTTGTCTTTCTGTGGAATTTCGTCAATTGTAATCATAAAGGTTTGGCCTAACATTTCCTAATTCAGTACACATATGTACAATCACCCCGGGAACTGGGGTACACAATATTACATTTGCAGCATTAATAGTTTCTGCGCAATTTGTCTTTTTGCATAACTTTTGTTCCTTACGCGGTAAGAACTCCTACCAAGTTTTCAAATGTCTATCACAAATTCAGATTCATGTGCATCTATTTTTCACTCATTTACTTATTTTGTCTGCCAAGTTAAATGTCATGAGGTTCTTAGGTAGAGTAAGCATTTAAATCCAAAAATCACAAGTCAATTTTTTTTTTTGTAAGTTCAATGAGAAGGCTACTCCCAGACAATGGAACATCCTGCCCCTCCCCTGTAAGGATGAGTGTTCAAGTCTGCCATTCTCTTTGCTTGAGCCACAGACGAACGTCTGATGAGGTCCTTTGTTCTGAGTATGTAAAGCCTCCCCACAGCAATAAAGGCTTCCTGCCAGCCGTGGAGTGTCACCCTGAGGTGTCAACTTTTCCCAGGCTGAGGACTGTCAAGCAGAATTGTAATTAACTCCAAACTGGGTTACTTTAAGTTTTACCTACATCTTTCATTAAAACATATAAAATGAATACAGTTTATTGGTGTATTTTGGCATTAGCAATCCTTTGACATTTCTGAAAGAATTAAGCCTTTCAACAAAACATGTTTTTAAAACAGGCAATTTTGCACTTTCTTTAGGGAAAAACACATTAAACTGAGTTCTTTTAAATCTGATTTTCTTATGCAGT
This sequence comes from Ambystoma mexicanum, assembly GCF_040938575.1. Taxonomy (NCBI): domain Eukaryota; kingdom Metazoa; phylum Chordata; class Amphibia; order Caudata; family Ambystomatidae; genus Ambystoma; species Ambystoma mexicanum. Next base: position 1,588,171,992 of record NC_090929.1, read on the forward strand.
ACATACACATTTAATTCAGCATTATTTCTTTCCTTGAATGCTGGGATTGTCTGCAATCTGGATACATGTATCCAGCCTTTGTTTAAAGTTTCTGTCTGCACAGCTGATGTTGTAATATGTTGTGATTTTACCTGCATTTTTCCAGTGGAACTGAAAACAAATGCTCCTGGACTGCCTTTTCCTTAGATACATTTCATAACTGCTGTCAGTCATGAGGCCCAGTTCATCTGGCCACACTGGATAATCCTGACATTTCAGTGCCATTTTAATCTCAATGATTCAATGGAAAATAAATGGATCTAGCATCAAAAACAGCACTTTTGAAGTTGCAAAGCTAACATTTTAAAAGGCATTTTTCGGTTTTCAGCACAATTCTGCTGCTTTGCTCCATGTTGAATGTATCAGAACCCACTGGCATGCTCCTGCAGTGATGACTCTGTTTTCACCCCTCTTGACTGTGTGTGGCAGGGGTGCAGCTTTTTCCTGGTTGTGACCCAAACGCAGTTTTGCAGATTTTGGTGCATGCAGGAGTCAGCGCATCCATTTTGGGCTGTTTCTTTCCCCATTTGTGAAGTGATGCAGTGGGGTACATTGGAGTGGGTCAAAATATCCCACAGATGGCCACAAGTTCCTTGTCGGTTATGGAGTAATTCATTTCGCTAGGTGACATTTTCTTCAACCAGAAGGTGATGGGCTGTAGATGAGTGGTAATAGGATCCCTATGCGATAGCAACGCCCCTATCGCAACTCTGGATGCGTCCATTTCGACTGCGAAAGGTAAGTCAGGATTCAGATGTTTTAAGATAGGGGCCATTATGAACTGTGTCTTGAGTTGCCCAAATGCTTGCTCTGCTTCAGAAGACCACTTGAAGATTTTGCGCTTTCGTAGTAGGGCAGTAATGGGATGCCCTATGACTGAAAACCCTGGTTTAAACCGTTGATAGAAGTTTGCAAAATCAAGGAAGGTTTGTACTGATTTTATGGACGTAGGAGTAGGCCAGTTTAAGATTGCTTCCACTTTCCTGTTTTCCATCAGGTTAATATGAATCCCAGAAATTCTACCGTCTCGACGTGGAAATAGCACTTCTCTAACTTGGCGTACAAGTGGTGCTGACGAAGTTTTTTCAGGACTGCGGTTACATGTTGCACGTGTTCCTCTTCTGATGCTGAGTAGATGAGTATGTTGTTAATGTAGACCATGACGCACACATCAAGTCCTTCCCGTAACACATCTGTCATAAAGAAACTGGAAGGCCGCTGGAGTGTTGCACAACCCAAAAGGCATCACAGTGTATTCGAATAGCCCATATTTCAATGCAGAAGGCCGTCTTCCATTTGTCTCCCTCTTTAATACGAACAAGGTGGTATGCTCCACGTAGATCTAATTTAGTATATATTTTTGTGTCCTTAAGCTGGTCCAAGGTGTGGAAATGAGCGGTAGGGGATACCTATTTTTTTACCGTAATCTTGTTGAGTCCCCTATAATCAATGCAGGTCTGGAGCTCGCCTCCCTTCTTCGGGATGAAAAACAGTGCTGAGGATGCAGGGGATTTGTATGGTCAAATAAACCCATTGGCGAGGTTCCGGTCTAAATACTCCCACAGATGTTGGTTCTCTTTTTCTGTCAGCGCGTAGATGCGGCTGCATGGGGGTTGCGTTCCAGGCATGAGGTCAATCTGGCAATCGTATGACCTGTGCTGTGGCAAGGTTTCCACCGCCTCCTTCTGAAAGACATCCTCGAACTCTTGATACTGGTGAGGTAGGAGCCCCAATGCATTAGGGGATGCCACAGCTCCCTGTTTGAGCGGTCTGTGGATTGGGGGCAGGTACGGATAGCAGGTACAGAGGTAGTCTGATGGGAACATGACTGTATGTTTCTCCAATTGATTACTGGGTTATGACGTTCAAGCCAAGACATGAATAGGATTAACTGAAATTGCGGAGTGGTGATCAGGTTGAAGGTTATGTTTTCTCGATGGTCATCTTTACACAGCATTTCTACCTCCTTGGTGCATAGCGAGACGGGCCCTGATATCAGCGGCGAGCCATCCACTGAAACAATATTATCGACCTTTCCCCACTTCTGTCCCTGAAGGCCAATTCTTCACGCAATGCCCATGTCAATATAGTTGCTGATGGCTCCGGAGTCAATGTAGGCCTCCACCGCATGCATCTGATGGGGGTGTCCAGGCTTAATCACAATGACGGGTACAGTAAAATGTGAGACTGTGTTTACTTTAACCTCTCTCGACAAGCTGAGCCCTACTCTTGTCGAGTTCATCAGTTTTCCGATGGTTGCTCAGGCTCGGATTGTTCGCTATTTCCCCCGTGACTCCCTAGGCCTTTTTCTTTGGTTTATTCGTGCAGTCTTTTAAGAAGTGACCTGCCTTGCCGCAATACAAACATAACTGATGTTGCCGCCGTCTCTCCCTTTATTCTTTCGAGAGGGGCCCTCGGCACTACCCAGCTGCATCAGTTCTGGGGCGCTCTCCGAGGGATACCCTGTCCCTTCACATGGATGTCCATAGACAGGCCGGGCTTCGACCTTACTCTGATCAGCCTTTCTTTCTTGCAAACGATGATTCAACTGGATTACTAGGTCTATATAGTCTGAGCAGTGCATGAGCGGATTAACCACCTGAGCCAGGATATCTTGTAATTCTCCCCTGAGACCCCGATAGAACACAGTAGTTCTTTTTTCCTCTGTCCATTTGGTTTCGGCCACTAGTCAGTTAAAAGTGGTAATATACACCAATAGGTCTTGTGACCACTGCAGTAACGCCAGTAGTTCTGCGTCCAGAGCTGCCCCTTGATTGTTACGGGTGAACAGTTTATCTAACTGCTGCTGGAAAGCGCCAAAAAGACATGCAGAACGGGATCATCTCTATTCACCAGGGGTACTGACCAATTGGCTGCGTGTCCTTCCAAGTAAGACAGGACAAAGGCTACCTTAGTCTGGTCAGAAGGAAAGGCCTCGGGTCGGCATAGGAAATGCAATCTGCATTGGTTCATAAACACAGCATATCGTTGAGGGTTCCCTAGAATCATTCTGGCGGGGCCAGAGGGACTGAGTGTGATGTGGTAACCTGGATGTGGGGTGCCCTCTCGGCTCCCCTTTCAATGGGCCCTTGAAGGAGGACTTGGCCAGCTTGAGAGACTAGTAACCGTTTGACCAAATCCTCTATCTTTTCCGATTGACTACCATTTCTCTTTTTATGGCGTTTGTCTCAGAGCGGGCTACATGCACCTCGGCCCGCAGTTCACCCAAAAGGGCGGACAGCTGATCTACCCCTGGGTCCATGATATCCGGGCAGGGATTACGACGTGGTCTTAGCGTTTTGTCACGCTTAGCTCTGGTGCCCTGCAGGAGTACCTGGTCCAGACTGAAATGCGGAGTGGCCCCCGTACTGGTCCCCTTCACCCGGTCGTATGTTCCAGCCATGCCTTCCCTCACCTCTCACCTGGAGGACAAACCTCTGGGGGGGGGCCGTGAGGTTAGGAGGGACCTGGGTGTGTTTGGGACGAGTGTCACTGGGGTTCTGAGGGGGTGTTGTGGAAACCTAAGGGGCAAACAGAGGGTAAGTCTACTGTGGAAAAATGACTGCAATGTTCCCCCTAACCTCTCTCCTCCCCTAATCCCCTTGAAAGGCGAGGCTGGCTGGAGCGCGTGGATGTGGCACACCTGTGGTTCTGTGTCTGCAAACGCAGCTGCGGAGATGGGTCCTGAAGAGGGAGCTGAAGCAGATGAGAGTCTCTCTCCCAGGCATGATGACTCTGCTAATTGTCTTATGTTCTTTTTCTCTCCCCAGGTGATGGACTTCAGTGCCAAACTGGTAGCGGAGCCCTGAAGATGGATCACTCGTTCCTAGATACAGGTAACTTCTCGAGTTCTTAAACTGGGGTTTTGTTCTGATGGGGGGAGGACGGAAGTCGCTGCTAACCCTGTTGCTTGCTTTCATACAGGGCAGGAGCTGGAGGCCTGGAAGATCCAGGGTGGGAGCAAGTCCACACAGGATGCGAGGAGGACGGAGTCCTTCGCCTATCGGCATGGAACATGATGCTGAAGGCCGTAGGCCAAGACTAAAGACCAGGATATTGAAGGTTGCTGAAGGATGCTGAAGAAACGAAGGATGCTGAATGTTCGAAGGATGCTGAAGGTTCGAAGGATGCTGAAGGACTGAAGGATGCTGAAGGAGTCCCAACTGAATGCAGAAGAATGCTCTCAACCAAGGAGCTCAACGCAAGAAGATGCTTGAGCGCAGGAGCGGTAAGCGAAACACTAGTCTGGTTAGTAGCAGAAGAAATGCTAAGCACAGGGTGCGGTCCGGGATGCAGCTTTATAGTCCTGTGCCAAACCCTGCCGGAGCTAGATGTGTAAGGGCGTTGGCTTTGTGCAGGTGCCAGGTAAATTGCTGCATGTGCCAGACTCGCACATGCTCAGTGCTTCTTGGCTTGTGATGGGCAGTGCTCTGATCTTCAGATCGTTCTTGCGGGCCGTACCTAGGTCACGGCCACCCACATGCTCGCGCCAGCCAGCCACCATCACTGTCCACTTTTTCCCTATTGTGTGGGAGAGGGGCTCCCTTAACCTGTTAGCCCGCCACCCCTGGGCCTGTAATGGGATTGTGACATACTATTATATGCAATCCATGTTGTGCATCCCTATTTAAAAAATGTGATGTTTCACCATGTGCAGAGAACATGCTCATGCAATCTTCAAAGCAACATCCGTGTCTCCAAACTGTTGGACAACAGAACGATTGACATTAGCCTATGCATTACAGCACTCTTGTGTATACCAAGGCACGTACCTTTTAGGCGTCTATTTTCTTTCAAGTTTCCCTAAACCTAACACAAGACAAAACCCCAATACAAGAGAGTGACATCTCATTGAGAGCATTATTCTAAGCAACATGCCTTAACGGGCTACCTTCAAATGCCCGGCAAACTTTATTAACAATACTAGCATATTGAATATCAGCACACTTGGGGTCTTCCATGCAATGACAAAGAGGTGAAGAAGTGCTGGGATGCCCTCAGGTGGGTCACTGGCAAGAAGGCACAAAGGTTCATTGAGGCAGTGCCAGATGAACCGTATTGGACCACGATGAGTGCCCAGATCTATTCTATTCTACTCTAATGTATTTTTATTATAGCGCTAACTAACCCACAGCCCTCACAGCGCTCAATCAGATAAGACCTCTGAATCACAAGGTACACTGCAGGATCAACTCGGAGGACTACCAGAGGATTTTGGAATCTGAGTGGCCCCAAACCATGGCTGGTAAGAGTTATATGGCTTGTCAGCCAGGATGGCATTGTGCAGATGCTCATTGCATGCTACCACAGTGCACGCATACTAGGGGAGGGGTTGCTGCTGCTGAACAGTGTGCTGTGGCTTCTCAATATGCATGCATGGGTCTTGCCATTATGGTGAGCATTGTACAGTGCAACTGTAGCACATGACCTGCATGCGGATAGGGATTATTGCGAGTCTCTTTAGTGACAGAATATCTTGCCAGCATTGTCAAGTGCGGCCAAGCCTTGGCCGCTAATTGGTTCTTAGGCGGATCCACAGTTTTCATAGATGTCTTGGCTGCTGTGCATGGAAATATGGCATGTCCGAGAAAAGTGCATGGCGGCAGGCACAGTTCACTGTGTGGTGTAGTAGGGAATGTAATTTCCATGTAATCTTTGCCCATGTAGCTGTCCATATGACAATGCTATGCCTCAACCTGTGGCCAATGTCTTTCTGCCCCAATGCACACAGTAGGTCCATATCTGCTCACATTATTCCCTTACAGGGGTGGGTAGGGTAGGTATTAAGTGCCTGTCGCATGCTGTCAGATGTGTGCATGTTTTTTGTTATGGTGTGTAGAGTTGTAGACGCACTATGGTGTTTGACCTGGAGACTTCAGCCGCAGGACAACATACCACTCGTTCAGCTGAATTGACACACATCTTGAGACAACAGCATCTTGTTGTGTAGATGTGCCGTCAAACGGCCCATTTTAGTATTGCCTGGAAACTGTGCCATTAATGGATGCACATGTCCAAGGTGTCAGAGTGACATGTGTGCCCAGGAATGGCCAGCATGAACCTTTGTTTATCCCTCAAAAACAGATGTTGGCTGTAGACCTAGACATGTCCTGTATCCTCCAAATGTGTGTGTCCCATGCAGGGTTGGTACACGTGTATCACAAAATAACGTTGCTCTTGAATACACATTAGTAAATGTGACCTCGGCATGTTGCATGTGTAGGCGGCATTTCTCAGCCACATGTCAGTGATGTGTGTCTCTTGTTTGATGTGTCTGTTTCTCCTCTCTTGCATCCTAGGTAACCAATGACGCTATGGCCCAGGATGATGCCCTTCAAACATGTGAAGGTTTTCTAGACTTGCGACCCACCCTCAGGAGGCTCAGACGGAAGAGGATATTGAAGGTGGAGCTGTCACATTTGCCAGTGCAGGTGGTGCATGAGGAGACAGACGAACAGCCGCAGACAGTCTGCAGTGCCATGTAGCCCCCAAGGGCTTCTGTAACCATGTATGCCGTGGCTCATGTTCCTCCTTCTGCTCCATTTTTCCTTCATGCCTGTTGCCACGTCCCGGGACAGCTGCAGGAGGCCATCTCCCCTCTCCATGGGACACTCTCCCACCTGTACCATCTGTGCTGGCCACAGTTCGACATCCAATGTAGGCATTCATGCCCACTCCAGCAACCGCTACCATAGCAACTTCAGGGGGTTATTCTGATGTCACGAGGGCACCGGTCCCACCACCTGTAGGTGCCAGTGAGAACTCTACAAACAGTTCCTGGGGTTCCTGCAGGCCACCAATGAGGACATTAGGGTTCTCTTGCAGGAGCAGCCCTGCGCTCTCTCTCTCTTTCACTGCTACTTCTGACAGGAGTGCCTCAATCTATCCTTTTCCACACTGTCAAGGTGGGTAGCCTCTACTTGCCAAAGTGAAGGAAGAGTACATTGAGGTGTTCGTGGTGGGGTACAGTGATGGTAAGTAGTCAATATGATTTGTTATTTCTTCATGTGTCTATCTCATATCTGGTCGCACCCACGTTTGTGCAGTACATTCGTTATTTACATATGTATCTGTTTTAATGTGCCCTCTGACTAACCGTGTACATCAGCCATTCTGTATGTTGCGCTATTTGCTTTGCATGCCACATGTAGCTTCTGTTTATGTAGTGTAATTACATGTGCTTAGTCATCATTTTGGTCCTTTTTTCATGTTGCCTTCATTCCTTCCTGACCCTTATTAAAGTTGTTTTGTGTTAGAAAATAAGGCGTCTGTGTGAGTGCATGTGCACGTGCGTGTGTGTGCATTCAGTTTTGTGTGTGTTCGTTTGCTGCCACGTTAAGGGGGAGGGTGCATTGAAATGAGCCTTCAATGTGGTCAACCCGTGTTTGGGGCTAAGCATGGCTTGTGTGGCCTTGACTCTTGTGTACTGTATGTTGAATGTCTGACATCTGCACATGTGTATTCAATAATGAAGTGTCATTGACTCTGCAGGCACAGGTACAGGCCACCCCACATGAGGTGAGTTGTCTGTGATGCATGCAGTGTGATCACTACTACAGGCATGCACGCGTACAGTCATGCTGCTACACCTACTGCCATTGACAGATATAGAGCTGATTGCCGTCTTATTTATTTATTTATGTATTTGTATTGATTTAATCACATAGCAATTTTTACAATAACATTGGTAAAATCCTCCTTTTCTAGACATCAGTGCCTGGTTAATTTTTCCATTATTTTAACATCATATCTTCTGTTATATTGTCTCTCTGTTAATTATGCCCCTTATTTAAGAAACCACATTCATGTTGGTTTGGGGTCAAAGTATCTGACCAGTTAATTCTGCACCATTTAAGTCCAAATGTTTCAGAAACAGAGTCACGGCAATCACGCATCTGCTGTTTTCTCCACTCGCCAGAAGTGACCATAGATCGTTTTCCTCCAGAGTTGAGTAGTTTGTTACTGCTCTGGCTAAGTATTTTATCCTAAGATCCGTTAGGGCGGTACTTTCCAGCAGCAGGTGCCGAGTGGTTTCTACTTTGTCGTTCAGTTGAAAAAACCAACAGGTGTTGGTGTCTGATTGCTTTCTTACAGCCTGAATTTCCTTTGTTCTTAATTGGTTCAGCCGAAATCTCAGGAACGTCCTGCTCAATCGTTTGTCGTGACATTTTCTTAGGTACCCTCTTACCACGTGTATTTTCATAAACGGTGATGGGATCAATGATGTCAGCAGATATCTATTTGCTGTGGTCAACGTGTCAATCCAGTCCAATTCATACATTTTCTTTGTCACTTTATTTGGGTTGGTTATTAACAGTTCTTCTGCACAGTCCAACTTATGTAGTAGTTGGAGGTTTTCCTTCTTCCATCCTCTTAGCATCTGGTTGGAGTCGTTATCAAGCACTTTCTTAATCAGGTCCAAAGGTTTAGGTTTCTGTGGGCACATCAGCTTTCTAAACAACATTAACGAGGCTCGAGATTACGATGTTATGAGTGAAGGTAGCCATAACTCCCGCCTGATTAGTGCCATTGGTGTTGTTTTTGCTAGGCCTAAGAGTGATCTCCAAACATGTATCTCCATTTTTAAGCATATTGTTGCTGGTAGGGATGGCATTGCACCAACCCCATAGAGTAGTGCCGGTACTACCTTCACCTTAAAAAATTTCAAAGCCGGGATGAGATAGTAGCGTCCGTATTTCCGGTCCATAGCCTTGGCTTGTGATGTCAGGGCTTTGAGCTTGTCCCATAATGTGTCTTGCATTACGGACTCTTTTGGGTGGTTACACAACATGACCCCAAAGTATTTAAAGCTAAGTATCTCTTCCAGTGCCAAACCCTCTAACTTCCAGATTAACTTCTTTCTCTTTTTCCTGCTTTTGCCCATCTGCATGATTTTGTTTTTTGTTTTATTTAGTTGTAAGTCGTTCATTTTCCGGTAGGACGCTAATTTCTCTAGTTGATGTTGCAGCCCAATTGGTGTGAGGTCCAAGAGGATAATATCGTCAGCATATAGGAGTCTAGATATTTTCCCCCCACCAAGTGCTGGTGGGAAGATTTTTGTACCTCCCTCTGTATCTTCATAGTCGGCGATATAGGTGTTATAAAGTGTGGGGGCCAGCGGGCAGCCCTGCTTGACGTCTCTGTACATCTTTATTTCCTCAGATAGACACCCATATTGACTCAGGCGTACCCTCATTGAGGTTCCATCGTATAACGCCTGTATTGGTTCCAGGAGTAGAGCTGGGCAGTGTCTTGCCTGTAATTTAGCCCAGAGTCACTCCCTATTGACCTGGTCAAAAGCTTGGACCAGGTCAATGAAGGCCATATATATACGGTTGATCCAAGCCAATTTCGGAAGCTTTCCAGTGCCAAGGAAGCAAATACCTTTCCAATAACATCGAGCAAAGCGATGGGCCGATATTGGTTTGGGTTTTCCGGTGACCCTTGTTTGAATATCGGAACTAGGTTTTCTCTAGTGCAAGATTGCGATACCACCTGCTTATCATTGCAGTTTGCAAAGATCTTACTGATAAGCTTGGCCCATAGTTCCGGATGTTTTTTTAGTTCTAGGTTATTGAGCCCATCGGGGCCTAGTGCCCTCGAGTTATTAAGTCTCTTGATCTTATACACAATGAATTCTTCTCGCTGGGGATAGTCCATGGTTTTGAAGGTTTGTTCCCTCTACTCTGGTTTTCAGGACTATTTTGGCTGTTGGTGGTATGGGCGTGCATATAGATTCGAGAAATGCGTTATCCATTTTGTTTCTCCTACGTTTTTTTGCAGTTTGCTATTTGAGCTGTTTTCTGAGCCTTTAATCAGATTCCAAAAGTCCTTAGATTTTTTCCCATTTATGTCTGCAATATTGTCGCCACGTCTTGCTGATATACGATATGTCGCTATTGGATTATCAGTTTCTGTAATCTGGTTGGGCGACTTTCCACCTAATCGTGTTTTCTTCAGTTGGGGCCCTTTTTTCCACTCTTTTTAACTGCCGGATTATTCGACTTCTTTTCACTATTTCCCTATTATATAGGTGTTTGAAGTTTGATGACAAGCTTTTGGTCTTTCTGAGTGGCTTGATGTAACTTGTGAGCAGAGGGGCGTAATTGAGTTGTTCTTCTCCGATAGTCTGGTTCCTAAAGTTTCCATTGTTGGTCGGGTATACTGTTCTGGGATTTTTTGGATTGCCCCCACCGTGAGTTTCAGATGGGATCCTCCCCTTCCTAGTTCAGTTTCTGCTGTTACATATGGTTGTGGTCTCTGTGGAGCGGACCAAGTTGCTGTTAAGATATTGTGGTCACTTTTCTCTGTTGGAATCACTTGAGCAGCCTCCATACACGTCAACAGGTCTTTTGATACATATATGTGGTCGATGGTCTTCTGTTGTTTGTCTCTTTGCCATGTGGTCTTTTTCCTTAGCCAATATAGATTGTGCATATCTCTTTCTACCATAAAGGTTTCCAGAAGATTGCCTCTTGTATCGCTAGGTTGGTCCACTTGACCGGAGCTTCCTACAGTTCCTATACCTATACAGGCTGCGTTAAAATCGCCGTTAATTATGGTGTGATTCCATTGATGGTCTACGACTGAGTTGTCCCATATACTTGCAATCTCTCTAAGAAAGTCTTTGTTTGTGATCGCTTCTGGATTCCAGTATGCGTTGACTACAAGAAGTTTCTCCTTCAGCGTCTTGTTCAAAGTCCTGTCCGCGCGAGTCCAGTTTAGAATGGCCACTCGGATCAAATGTGATGAATGGATTATTTCCTGTAGATTTAGACCACAGCTTGAGCGTATGGCTGTTAATAATCTGGTTGTTGGATGCCCCGTCTGACCCTTTTGTGCCTCCGAACAAACTAGTACATAGCCATCCAGTGGAGGCTTCTTAGTCATCCACGTTTACTGCAGGCATAACAGATCGTATTCCCCCAGGTTAATGTCGCTTTTAGTCATTAGGTGGTGAAAGCCTCTGGTATTCCAGCACCATATAGTGAGGTTGGAACGAGTTCTTGTTTGCATTAGAGCAACATTTGTGCTGGCAAACAGATCTTCGTTGGTTATCCTCAGATGTGGTGGCTAGTCCTTGTGGCCTGATGTTTTTTGTGCCTTTGACCATGTCCAGTTTGGTGGCGAGTTTATTGAGCACTTGCTTCTTCTTCTTTCAGGCGTCCTTAAATTCTTGTCTGTGTATGTTCTTGATGGGCGGTTAGTGCACGTTTGCCACCGGGGACCTTTACGGTTTGCGGTTTTCATCCTGTTTTGTCTCTGAGGAAGTGACGTCCCTTTCCGTCTCCGGCCATCGACTATGGTCTTTTTGGTGATGTTGGTGAGTCGATGGCTTTCTATGACTCACTTGGCATGATTCTAAATAACTATCGCTTTGTGACGGATCCTCGATTTGTGTTGATTTTCTAGTTTTACGTAGGGCCCTTGTCTCAGTGTTCCTCTGGCTGTGTTAGATGTTCCCCTGCTGTGCAGGTTTGATTGATTGGATCAAGTAGTTCTCGTTCCTGGATTGGATGTAATTCTGTCAATACATATCCCAGAACCCCTATACTCTCTATCTCTTTTGATAGCAGAAGCTTGATGACTTTTGAGGAGATGTGAAGTAGAGAGCAGTCTTTCCGCCCTGATACACATGGTTCCACCATCCATAGGTCTGCGTTTTGAATCTGTCTCAGGCCTGGGATTTTGGTGAAGATGTTTAGTATGGCTGACCTGTTCAGAATTAGGTCATCATCTCTTTCCTTCCTTCTTTTTAGCTAGAAAATACAGTCACTGGGAATTTTCTTGCTTCAAATTTTGTAGTTTCTCCTTTCTCTAGGTTGATGTTGTTTTTTTTCATGATTCCTTTCAATTTGTCGCCTTGGTGTAGATTTGTTCCTAAAGCGAGGACGGTTTAACTATGAATCCTCTGTCCTTTTGACTGTGTCTGTTCTCAGTTTATTTCTTGTTGGAGTTAAGTTATCCTTTCCTTTTTCCCCTTTTTTTTCTGGTGCCGACTGTGATTTGGTGGATTGAGGATTTGGCTTGAGTGGTGGATTCTTCTTGGAGCTCCGGGGAGAGCTCACAAAGGTGTGTTCAAATGTGTTTGTTTGACTCAGAGTTTTCCCTTTTTGCATGTGAGCTGTCTGCTTTTCTTTTTAGGGTTGGAACTGAGCTTATTTCAGATTCAGACTCTTTTATGGTATAAGTGCTCCAGTCTGAGCAGGAGCTCGTCAAATTCTGTCTGGGATTGAGCTGTAACACAGTATTTGTGTGTTCTATTTCCTTTGATTTTAAGACGCCATGCTTTCCGGTCTCTTGTCCCTTTTCTGGGCGTGCATCTTCATTGATGGATCGTTTGATGTGTTCATCTTTTTGGGAGGCCTTTCCCGTCTTATCTGTTGTATGCACTTTCTTTGTATTCTTTTGAGAGTATGAAATAGTTGATTTTATTGTCAACGTCTTTGCCTGTTTGAATAGGCCAAAAGAGAAATGAGGGTTTGTAACGCCTTCCTTGTCTTTCAGATTCTTTTTAAGTCCCTTTGTCGGCACTGAATAGGGGTTTTCTAAGACAACGTTGTTGTTGCTAGTGACAGGGTCTCCTTGCTGTTTTTTAGTTGTAGCCTTGTCAGCTTCCATTATAGTAATAATCTCCGTCATTGAGTCTGAGTCTTCCTGTTTTTAGTTATCATTAGGTGTTTGGTTTTGTCATGACCACTGTGAGGGGGCACAGGTTGTGCCACAAGCAGGCTCCCACCAGAACCCTGAGGGCCTTAAAACCACTGCAAAAGGGCTCCTGGAGCCAGTCCTGGAGCCTTCGGCACCAGGCTCATAGGTAGGAAGGAAGGGCTGTTCAAACTAGGTCCCTTTTATGTACATGGGCCTTTAAATCCAACATGGAAGCACCCACACAGTCTAGTTCTAAGAACCAGGCCATGCGGTCTAGTGTTTTGGGTGTGGTAGGCCTGGAACTACTTTCCCTGGTACTACTTTACCTGGGCTATATAAACCACAGCCTGACTGCAGAACACGCTTCGTGTTATTCTGCATCCCACAGCGTGACGCTCACCGTGTGAAGCTCCAGGTCTTCAGAATCTTCCTGTAATCCTGCAAGAACAAGAACAAGGTTATTCTGTCTTACCTGAGAAAACACCATCCAGCACTCAGCATCTATGATATGGTATTTGTAATGCGCCTATACACAAGTGTTTCAAGGCGCGACCAGGCAAGGGGGGGAACAAGGGGAGACAGACAACGACCCTACTAGGCCAGGTGTCATTCAGATCGCACAAGTGCAAGGATAGAGGGGAAGGGAAAAGTGCAGTACGGGGTTAGTAGAATACAAGATAAATAATAGGGCCAGCTGGTGGCAAGTGCAAGGTAAGTGCCGGGAGGAGGGGCCGTAGGATACAGAGACAGTCCTATAGTGCAGTGAGGCAGTACAGGAAGAGTGGCTGGGCCAAGGACCGAGATCTGTGAGTGGCCCAGTTGCAGATTCAGTGCAGGTTCAGTGGTTTTAGCAGGGGAGAGAGGGAGAGAAAGCGGAGGCAAAGAGGAAGGTTTTGAGGTGCTTCCGGAACCAGAGATGGTTCTCCTCAAGTTTCAGGGTGGCAGGGAGGCTGTTCCAGAGGGAGGCCCCTGCTGCGGAGAGAGATCTACCCCCAACTTGTTGCTTGGAGAAGCGGCTAACCCTGAGGGAGTTGGAGGTGGATGAGCGAAGAGCTCGAGAAGGAAGATATTTAGGAAGCGAGAGTTGAAGGTATTTGGGACCAAGGCCCCAAAAGGCCTTGTGGACAATGCAGAGTGTTTTGAACTTAATCCTCACAGCCACTGGGAGCCATTGTAGTGATTTCAGTCCTAGATAGATACGGTCCCTGGGCTTGAGGCCAAGGACAAGTCTCGCAGTCCTGTTCTGGATGAGTTGCAAAGGGCGGAGAGTAGAGGCAGGCAGATTTAGATAGAGGCTGTTACAGTAGTCAAGCTTCGAGAGAACCAAGGCTCTAGAGACAGTGAGCTTCTGGGGGAAGGAGAGGAAAGGAAGGATACCTCTGAGGAGGTGCAGCTGGTAGTGTGACTTCTTAGAGACATCAGATATGTGAGGAGAGAAAGAGAGTGTGGAGTCGAAGATGATCCTGAGGTTTTTTGCCTTGCAGGTAGAAGCAGGAAGAGGGCCAAGGGAGGCAGGCCAGAGAGCTGCAGGGAAGGAGGGAGTGGGTGTGCCAATGAGTAGAATCTCAGTCTTACTGGCATTAAGGCAGAGGTCGTTGGCGGCACACCATTCATGGATAGCAGAAAGACAGTCAGAGATGATCGAAGGGGAAGAGGAGGCCGAGGGTAGCCTGAAGATGAGCTGGGTGTCATTCGCGTAGCACTGAAAGTTGGGACAGAGAGCGGCGATGCGGTGGGCAAGACGTGCCAGATACTGGTTGAAAAGCCAGGGGGAGAGGTTAGATCCCTGGGGGACACCACAGGTAGAGAAAAAGATGTCAGAGAGGAAGGACCCCAGTTGGACCTGGGAGGGTCGATTGGAGAGGAAGGAGGTCAGCCACGCCAGAGCCTGACCAGTGATACCCAGGTTATCACGGAGACCGTTGAGCAGTATGGTGTGGTTGACAGTGTCAAAGGCAGAAGAGAGATCGAGCAAAATGAGAACACAGGGGGTGTTAGAGTCAAGGTTTGAGAGCAGGTCCTCACGGATGTTCAGGAGAGCAGTTTCCGTGCTTCTGGCAGCTCTGAAGCCAGACTGATGGTCATGAAGACTACCAAATGATTCAGCATGGAGAATACGCTGGGAGATGGCCAGTTTTTCCAGGAGCTTGCCCAGGAAGGGAATGATAGAGATTGGGCGATAGTTTGCTGGGCAGGAGGGGTCAGAAGAGGGTTTCTTAAGGAGGGGGTGCACAAGGGAGTGCTTGAGGGGGGATGGGAAGACTCCAGAGGAGAAGGAGTGATTGCAGAAGTCAGCCAGGGCAGGAGCCAAGGTGTCTATGTGGTCCTTGATAGTTTTGGAGGAACAGGGGTGGACCTGTTTAGACGAGACTTTCATAGATCGGACTTGTCTCGAAACCTCATCAGCAGAAAAAAGGGGAAAGGCAGAGGAGGGAGGAGGGGAGGCTGCAGAAGGGCCTGAGGAAGAGCAGGGAATAGAGGGGGGGTGATAGGAAGAGAGTGAGGACAGGATGTCCTGAGTTTTTTAAATGAAGTGAGAGGCCAGTGCCGTGCAGAGGGCCTGGGAGGGGACAGGAGAGGTAGAGACTGCAGCAGGGTTGGCCAGCTCCTTGCAGATTTTAAAGAGTTCGGCTGAATTGTTAGATGCCACAGAGATGCAGGCTTGGATAAGGGCTCTCTTCTTGGTGAGAACGGAGAGCCGGTATTGCCTTTGGAGCAGGCGGCAGGCCAGTTTGTCAGAGGATGAACAGGAAGCACGCCATTTCCTCTCTGCCACCCTGCACTTGCGTTTAAGGGTGACGAGATCCGAGTCATATCAGGAGTTACATTTGGCTTTGGGCTTCAGGCAGATTCTCATGACAGGGGCAAGGATATCAAGAGTATCAGATATAGCAGACTGGAGAGTGGAGAGGGCTGTGTCAGGGTGGGAGTCAGTCGGAGGGGGAGGGGGGCGAGAAGGTGGTAGCGAAAGCCTCAACTGACACGCGCTTCATGGGTCAGATGACCGCGACGGTGGGTGGCAGTGATGAGGGTGTCTTTGCCTGTGGGGTAGTGAGGGTGAGGTGTGAGGATAGGAGAAGGTGATCACTCCAGGAGAGAGAAGTGGAGAGAGGGGCAGAGAGGGGAAGGTCAGAAGAGATCAGAGCATCAAGAGTGTGCCCTGCAGAGTGAGTCAGCCCAGACGGGAGAATAGAGAGTGAGAGAGAGTCGCAGAGGTCGCGAAAGAGTCCAGAGGGAGGACAGGAGACTTCAAGGTGGATGTTGAAGTCTCTAAGAAAGAGGAGTTGAGTGGTTGAGGACAGGAGTGAGGAGGAGAGGTCTGCCCACTCAGAGAGGAAGGAGGAAATTTGACCAGGTGGCTGATAGATAGTAGCCACGGTAAGGGAATGGCTAGGAGAGAGAGAGAGTCGGCAGACAAGGCATTCAAAAGAGGAGTAGGTCTGCGTAGGAGTGACAGTGGCAGGAATCCACTCAGGGAAGATAGGGCCACACCCCCCCTAGCACGGTTGGGTCTGGGCACGGAGAGGATCTTGTAACCGTCAGGTAGGAGGGTGTCAAAGCTGGTGACAGAGCTGGCCATCAACTGGGCTGCAATCTGTGGAAACCAAGAGAAGAAGAAACATCACTCACCTGTTAGTACTAGCTTAAGGACTTCCGGCGAACCGCTACTACAGCTGCTGTCTGAACCTTGCGACCTGCAATAATGAGAAAGGGAAAAACAATATTAGAACGTGCTTCCAAAACATCGAATTCCATCAGTCTTACCTGAATTCCATCGCGCTACTCCACGCTTCAATCCGGAGCACCACAGCAACATCTGCAAAGGAAAAGAGACATATTCAGGTTCGCTTTCAATATTAAAGAGCCACACAGCGCTATACTTGCCTTAATGGATTCCGGGGGCCCGTTTTTCATCGCGCTCTCATCCACTCACAGCACCACAGCGGCCTGTGAGGAAAATAAGAAGAAAACACAGGTAAGCTTTAAAAGACAATAAATGCACTGCGCTTCACGCTTTCTCTTACCTAGAAAACATGCCTCCCCATCCGGCACGCCAGCATTAAGACCTTCACACCTGAAAAGAAGGAGATAAAGACATTAACAAATTACCACCATAAACAGAACACAGACTTACCATTAACAAACCTACCTGCCTACCAGCAGATTCGGAGTCACAGCAGGCGTACTGCACCAGTGAAGCAACTCAGGCAGCTCGCCAACAAACGTCAAGCGCCTCTGCACAAGAAACGCAGGACGGATAGCTCACCCTACAAAGAACTAAGGTGAGAAAAGTACCCAGTGGGTCAGAGGGAGGTGGGAGATTCACCCATTAGAGACAATTATCACAAATCCTCCCTTCTGTAATTGCAGATTCATTATTCAGCACTGGGCAACTACGCATCCAGGGATCCAGATCTCAGAGCCTTCCAAATGCCCCCAGGGATATCAGGTGAGCATAACAGGTTTACCTGTGAATTTTCACGTATGTTGTTTCTGACGTGCTCTCGAGTGTCTTCCCTTCCTTTTCTTAGATGTCTTATGGTTCTCAGCCCTTTGATTCTCAAAGTAATCAAACATTTCTCTTTTCATTTGCACCCAATCTTCCTGAAATTGTTGTCTAAGGGAGTCATTTAAGGTCTGTCTGTTTCCTTCGCCAGCCATGATAAAACCCTCCAGGTGATCTAATTTCATGTCATTGAGGCAATCAAGAACATTTGGTCATGCGTTGTATCGTTGAGAGCCTCATACAATTTACTAAATGGGGCGAAGGCAATGGTCACAGTTGCCATTATAGACATCAGATCTGGTTTCTTCTGTGGCTACTCTCTTGATCAATGCTGATGTAATTCACTTAGGTGTTGTGGCAGCATGGGTGTAGTAGGTGAAGGGAGCTGTGTGCAAGCCAGTGTATATTCATTCCTTATTCTCGAATATTGGATCCTATCCAGAGATTTTGGCTGGACCTCCACTTGAGTGGCCACTGATGGATTTGTGGGTGCAAGTTTTATCTCTAAAGGGATGAGTTTCTGACCTCTGTTGTGAGTATGCTCTCCAGCATGTCGCCGTCCTATATTTCTACCAAGGTGATATCTTGAAGGCCGGGGTGCTTCTTAAAGAATGTTTCTACTGATTCCGCCCTGATAGTGTGTTGAGGTCGGGATTTAGGACCCATTTTTTGTGTGTTGTTGATGGTTGTTGTTTTGACCAATCCCACGTGGGATCTAGTAAGCTTTCCCGTCATAAAGCTTCTTCCTTGTACAAAGATGTTGTGTTTTCTTTTCATACCCATAGATGAGTCGTTGTTTTCCTGAGGTGGCGTGGCAATTTCTGCGGATGTTGATACAAACTCCTCTCTCTGGAGTGTGCCACGTTCTTGTAGATCTTTCTGCTCTGATCTAAGTTGAGAACCCTTTGTGTTTTTGTTTCCGCTTGTAGTCATTCCCTAATGATGCTGCTGTTGCGTTGCGGTTTTAACCATCTCCTCATTGAGTGCCTCCATTATTATGTCATTTGTGGGTGCAACTTTGTTGTCACATAATTTTGCAGTGAGATTTTCTTTGAGTGGGCTTGGGTCACTTGTTGGGCCTTTTCGTTTCCCCTCTCCACTTACAGCTTCTATTTACAAATTTGAGTGAAGCGTGGTGTCATTGCTTTCTCTCGTTTCTTTGAGGGTCGTTCCTTTAGTGGGGAGTTCAATTTCAGTGTTTTGCCCCTTTAATGGGCTAAGCTCCCCTGTCCTCTCCTCCTCGTGGTCCAAGATGGGAGTCCAAGATGGGAGCGGATCACGTCTCCGTCTCTACATCAGCACAAACCTCCTCCTCCTCTCCCCCTCTTCCCAACATCCGCTCCTCGTCACTGGCGGCCGCAGGCTGCGCAGGTGCTGGGCGGGCCGTGGGCGCATGCAGCCTTTCTGGGGACTGCTCTCTATGGACCCATTCCCGGACGTCTCTGCTCTCCCTCCTGGCCACCGTCTCCGGCATCTCCCATGCGCGTGGACCAGAAACCCCTGCCGCCCCATCCGTCGACTCGCCCTCCCCGGCCAGATGGCAGCGGACAGTTTTGCTGCGCGTGTCTTCAGGTTGGCTTTAAATATTATGGACTCTTTTGGGGGATGCAGGGCACGTTTGTTTCGTTTGATTGTTTCAATTTGTTCAAGGCTGTCGCAGAAGGCGGGATCTAGATTACGGGTTGGGGAATGGGGTCTTGTAGATCTCTTACCGGGTTCTTCCAATGGCGTCCCTCGCCGTGAGTCGGGTTTCCTGGGTAGCAGTGTCTTGGCTCCAGTTCTCTGTTTTATTGGATTTGGGGTAGAGGTGGAAATGGGAGTGGGGGTGAAGTTATGATCAGAGTTCCTTGGTCTCGTTTCAGCCTTACACTGTTGGTCGGTGGTCCATGGGCTAATCACATGAATAGAAGTTTTTTGAACTGGGCGTGTTACAGGTGCTCCGGTTGAAGAGACTGCTGTTTCTTCATTTTGTTTTTGCTCAGGCCCATCAGCCGCAAACTCCAGATCGGGCAGCTCATCACGCCCACTGCAGGAGGCCATTTCAAATGTTAGTGGCTGGCGCTGGTTTGCGCTAAAAAGTTTTAAAGTTGTTTTTTCTGGAACCAGAGTGGAGGTGTGCCTTCCCCTGTCTGCCAATGTCTGCAGCACTCAGCGACTGCACTCCGCGGCCCGCTCCGCGGCCACCAGGGGTTTTTAAGAGGTAGCAGGAAATGCCTCTCAATAGACCCAGTAAACAGACTCTCCAAGTTAGTGGTCTGCCAATGTCTGCAGCACTCAGCAACTGCACTCTGCTGGCGTCTTATTGAGTCTATTCATCTTGTCCCCATCATCTTGTTGAGTAGCCCCATGTGCTTGGGAGTCTGAGTATGTGTCTTGCCACACACTGTAGCAAGGGATGAGTGCAATTGTCCCATTGTGTTGGCTGTGCT
This sequence comes from Ambystoma mexicanum, assembly GCF_040938575.1. Classification (NCBI taxonomy): domain Eukaryota; kingdom Metazoa; phylum Chordata; class Amphibia; order Caudata; family Ambystomatidae; genus Ambystoma; species Ambystoma mexicanum. Next base: position 1,588,191,618 of record NC_090929.1, read on the forward strand.
TTTCCTGTCTTTGCCTGTAGTTATGTGGTGGCTGCGTGTCCATGTGGTGGTACCCACTCTCCGATGGATGGATTCACTCACCAGGTGACAGACATAGACCTGCCCTTTGGTGGCTCCCTGTTGATCCTATACAGTGAGATGGAGGGATTGCTCTGCCCCTATTCAGTACTATGCAGGGTGACAGATGCATGGGTCCTTTCCCTATGATGTTGTCACTGGGATATACAATAAAGTGGACCTTCCACCCAGCCACATGCTGATTGTCTGTGTCTCGTCCATTGTGCTGCATGATCTTCCTGGTGCCATGCACTGTAACATGCTTTGGTGGCAATTTCCTGCTTGGCTTCTGTGCATGCTTTGTGGTTGTGGAAGGGAGGTGGGTGCCAGGGGCTTTGTGGGAAGGTGTGCAATTATTGAGTGTCCTGTTGTTTTACACGTCCACATGTGTCATAGTGATTGGTAACGTGCTATTGAGTAGTTCCCCTATGTCACCTGTTCAGGATGCCCTCATTCTTTGATGTGAGTTTGGCTTTGGCTCTGAGAACATATGATTGGTGTGCCGATTTTCTAAGTAATCGTGTTCGTTCCCTGGTGCAGGTAGTGCTGAATGGTTAGACACATTGCACGGCATATTCATGATGTCCCATGCACAGACACCCATTGTTGTGTGATCTTTGGCATTGCAGCCTTTTCAGTGTGAGTACCTGCATGGAGCATGATCTTTCCACTGTGGTAACTCCTTTGCGGTTGTGGGGCTGCTGCATACACATATGGTGCATATGCGTGCATGTGTTATTGGGTTGTATCCGTACAAATGTGGTGCAGGTTTTGATGTCCCTTTCGGGGGCATGATTTACCACGTTGAGCTTAGTGATAGTGCCCATCACACCCCAGGTCCCAAAAACACATTGTACAGTGAATTGTTGCCATGTAACTATGTATGACCGATTCTCTAAGAACAGTGTCTAGATGCCTCCAGGTTAGGTGCGCTATATAAATTGCAAAATAAATAAATAAAATAAATTGGGCAGCATCTATTTGACTACAGCCAGGTGATATACTGACCAGGGCGCAGATGTTATCAGGGGGGCAATTAGGCCACAATTTCGGGGAGCTAACACTTCAAATGTTGGGTGAAGTGCTAACTTCACAGAATGCCGGTGAAGGGGTAAACTTACTAATTTAGGGGAACATGTCTTTTTTCACATTCTTGAGGTACTCTTCTGGTGAAGCTGCAATGTTAACAGCAGTACACTGTCCCCGTTGCATCTGAAACCAGGCAATTAAGAACTGATGTGATAAACAGCTGTCTTCTGTTCCCTCCTGCCCTTCCAATCACTCCCCTAAAATGCAAGTACTAGCATCCCTTCAAAATTTCAATTGCCTAAATATATATGCATCTGAACGCATTGCTTAGTGCCATGTTTAGCATTAGTAATTGTAGGACCTTTGTTATCAGTACAGTTTCAAGCATTCAAAAAAGAATCAATAGGCAACCCACGGCCCACTCGAGAGTCCGCAGCCACACTTTAGCTCACGGTGCCTTTCGCAGATGGGAACGCCATTTGCATATCAGTCTTTGTCCTGCCTACATGGGCAGTCCAGCACCGAAATGCTATGACAATTCCCTTCTGAACAAGAGTACCAACAGCAACCCCATACACGTGTTTCAGCCTTGTTGGGCCTCATCAGTGATGTGGAGCTGTACCTCTCTGAGCACAGTGAGCAATTAGTAATGGCAGGACCTTTGTTATCAGTACACTTCCAAGCACTGTTCATCATGTGTGCCCTGTCCTCCCTCTCCACGGCACTGTAGGTGAGCCAAGTCAAGTGAACATACCCCATAATTTCAAGGGGGGCCCCCTTTTCCCAATGGCCGTTGCACCACTGTATGTAAGATGCAGTCAGCAGTCTAAACTTACCTCCTGAGTTGACTTTGATGCATGACACTTTGGGATTCCTACATCTCCCACGTAAACACTCTGCTTTGCCCTATCTGCGCCATAAGCAATGCAGAGGTGATGATGGTTTAGCCTTCGTGCCTTGGAACTTGCGGTACGTGCACATTTTGTGAGATACATTGTGACATTTCATTGCTGTGGCCATCCGCAGTGCATCACAAAGAACTGGTGATGGCAGTGATTTCAGGGGGGCCTTGGTTACTGTTTATTGTTGGCAGGTGCTCCGCAGGGGCAGTATGACACTCCTGCCCTCTGATGTTCCCTCTGATGCAGTCTGATTTCTGCTGAACTATCGTTGGGGCAAGATGTGTCACGTGGCAATGGTGTAAATCTTACAGAGAATTTCATATGTGTGACATGTGGTGTGTCCCTCATGTTTGCAGGTGTAGATCACCGTCTTGACATTGTGGTAGCAGTTCGTTATGACCAGGCTCACAGGCATGACTAAGTGTTGCTGTGGGCAATGGGCCTGCTCTTGTCCTCCAATCTTCTCATGTCTTCCTTGTTTGGATTTGGCTATTGTGAATGTGTGTCTGTCGTGGCGGCATGCTGTGTGTGTGTGTGCGTGGTGTGGTCATTGAATTGACATGCAGAAAGATGTTGTAGGAGTGGAGGCGGGATGGCAGGTGACATGTGTGTTTGAAATGTGTTGGCATGCCCCAACATCTGTGTACATTGGTGTCTCGGGAAGATGCTTGTGTCCAAGCGTTACATGGGACTTGTCCTCCTTTCATCATTGTTGTTTGTTTGTTTATTCACTTTTTATGCGCACCAGACCCGTAAGTAACAAGGCGCAGCAGTAGGACAATGCGAGGCATACATGGTTACAAAATATACAAGATATACAATAAAGGCTTATATGATTACAAGAATATGCAGTGAACAAATATACAAGTTACAGAGAGGCACAGAGTTTAAATGAGAATATTAAGCGAGTATTGGGTATCATTGAAACCCACTTGTCAGCGATCACTTTTCTTTTCAAATGCTCGTGTGAAGAAACTGCTGCCTCACTGACACTGCATTCTCACCATGCACGCCTGGGGTCAGTGGCCTGATGCTTGGCTGGGGTTGGAGATCGGGTACCATTTTGGGCATGTATTGCCCTGCGTGCTGCGATGTTTTGTAGCATGCAACACATGTGGATGATGTTGCACAAAGCATGTGGTTTGTACAGGAGCACATCCTCGAGTGATCAAGGCATCTGAAGCAGGACCTCATGATACCTATTGCCCACTCAAGGATGGCCCTCGTGACTCTAGGTGCTGTATTGTACCTTTGATGTTGCATTGTGGCGGGGCGTATGTAGGGTGTCTGGAGGTAGGTGTGTAGTGGGTAACTGGCATCACCTGTGGAATGAATAACACGATAGGTGTTAGTGTACATTGGGTGTTCCTTCGCATCAGGTTGGATATGTGAACAAATTGGCTTTATGTGGAACCTGTGATGGTGTCAAGGTGCTCTCATTGTCATGTGGCCATGCACTCATGTGTCTATGTGACACTGTGTGTGCTTGTATGTATGTATGTATGTGTGGTGTATGTTGGTACTTACCTAGCAGCCACATGTCTCCATAGTCTTCAGCTTACAACTCAGCACAAAAATTGGAAGACCTGAAGATGTAGCTGCTGTGGGTTTACCCTGGGAATTTACATAGACATCTGTGTACAGGCCACCAGCATCCCATACCAGTTGGGCATTTGTGGAGTGCCAATTGTGCCAGTTGCAGTACACAACAACCTGTGGAGTGCAGGGGGCGACATGGGTGCAGCCTATGACACGGATCACCCGGAGGAATCTGTGCACTGCATAGCAGTGGCGTGCCACTTCTCTGCATTGCTCCTGTGCATTGCTCCTGGTTTGGGGCATGTGCATATGTAGTTGGCAGTGTGCTGTTATACATGCCACTACCTGTTGCAGGATGTGTGGCGGGGTCTTTTGGGAAATGTCTGCTGTAATGCACTGGTCCTCTGGAAGGATCCGGCGGCAAAGAAATGCAAGACAGTCAAGAGCTACACATGTGCCCTGATAGCATGTGAATTTGCAGTTAAGGGCTGCCAGTCAACCTCCCACTCCTGCACCATGTCCATGATGACATGCAGAAGGAAGGTATAATGCCAAAAAACCTCTGTGCATGGGTACAGCATACATTTACTAATTGTAATACAGAACATGTTGTATACATGATCATTTGTCTTTTTGTGTTGAGATACCTAGGTAAAACTAATCAGAAAATTAAAACTTGAATATTTCAACATCAGAGTTGCATAAAGAAAAATATAGAGCAACCACTGATGGTTAAACAATTCATGGGCAAACAACATGGACGAGAAGAATTTTATCGGACATTGGTGGAGAGGCTTTAAGATAGCAATCATGAGGCATCCATGTTTTGACTACATTTTAAGAAATGTGTATATATCGCTCACTGTTATTCTGAATATTTCTTCTTCAATTAGTAGGGTTAACCCACTTTATTAATAAGATTGTTGACACCCAGTCTGGAAACCATACTTATGCAATGAGTTTGTTAATTATGTTAGGAATTGAGCATGCACGTTGAAAACTTCTGATATAAGTAATTTAGGAACGCCCACAAAGTCTCTCCTCTCCCTTTTTAAGGTGGATGGTTTGATTGCCTCAGAGCTCCTTCATTCAGTCAGTAGCAGCCCAATCCAGTGTCTGCATAGAGAAGGTAGTGTGGGTACATGTCAATTGAGTCACGTGATTAGCCCATCATCGTTCACGTTTTCGTGTGCTATATTTAAAAAAAAGTTTTGACTACTGATTTTTTAAAGAGTTTTGCAGGAAAGACGTAACACGGCCGATAAGTATAGACATTATGTAGGTTTAACCACACAAACACCACATGGAAAGATGGTCGGCACTATTCAGCAGCACAACTGAGTGACTGGCGGGAAAGGCAGGGTCGGACTGGGACAAGAAATAGGCCCAGTCACCCAAAAAAAAGGGGCCCACCCCTTGCCTCAACAAAGTAGCACAGCGCTCGCCTCATGACCGTTGACCTCTGATGACATCACCAGAAGTGATATCATTTCACCCCACCCAAAGTGACATCCTGGGAAGCGATGTAACACGACCTTTCACCGTTTGACAAAACAGGAAGTGGCATCAAATAGCATTTTCCCAAGTACACTAAATTACTGTGAATCCAAGCAAACGTCCAAGGACAAATGATAATATGTTATTGTATAGGGCAAATATGCATGCACTATCACTCAACCTGTGTTGGTACTCATTTATCGACCTAAGAAGGATGAAAGGCTTTTTGAAAAAAACAGACCAGGCATGACCAGAAACTGGCCCCCAAACCCCAGGGATGATTTCGGCCCGGTCACGGGCCGAAAGGCCGAGGGGCCAATCCGACCCTGGGGAAAGGTAATTTCGGACACGAGTGAAGGAAATCATGACACACCCGGTAAGGTTTCAAAACCTGCGGGCAACATGTAGGTCGTTTTGCTAGCTGGGACGGGCAAGAAGCTCGTGTAGAAAGCGAAGAGGCTGGCAGTCACTGTGGACAAAATGCCTGTGGTAAAATGAGTCCTGTGAGACAATGGCTCTCTATCTGGAGGTCAATGTACAATAATCCTTTGAGATTAGATAACGATACGTGTTAAACATTGAGTATAGTCTTCTGCTTTCTTGTAGGGACTAAAGGACCGATAAAAGGCTTTACACATGTGAAAAAAAGAATTAAGAGTAATCCTCTCGAGTACACGAAAAAGCTAACTTGAGGGGTGAGTCTGCTGAGTTTAAAACGGTTTCGGGGCGCTGTTGTTTTTTTTTGTGGAGTAAATGTGGATGCAGGTTCTGAAAACACATATTCTTTTTTTCTGTGGATTTGTGTAGGTGTCCCCTAAGCACGATGAACTGCATCGTGAGGTAAGCATTGGTTGCCCCGGGTGTTAAGGTGGTTTTTTTTTATACAGCCAACTAATGCACAGCTCTAATAACAATTGCATGTTGTTTTATTGCAGTGGTTGGAAGTGTGTGCGTTTTCTCAATGAGAAGTTGAATGGAACGCTAAGTACCTGTTTACAGAAATCATTTGCACTTTATTATGTTTGTCAAACTATATGCACTTTATTAAGTCTGATGACTAAGAGTATTGCACCTGAGGAATGTTCAGCGCGTGATGCATAAAACCAGAAACATGTTGAGCAGAGTGTCATAGAGCTTTCTTTGTACCACAAGTCTAATACTGACAGATCGATGTTCAATATTGAAAGGGATATATGATTGATTTTTGAGTCTTAGTAACATTTAAGGAATTTGTTGGATCTCTAGGCGGTTGAGGAAAAAAGTAGGATGTATATTGTACAGTTGTTTACCAAAGCTGGAGGAAGATGTCTACGAATGGTTGTACTTGGCACTTTCCATTTTGAATGATTGGGATACATGTTTTTAGAATTGTTTTATTTTATGTGGTTATGTATGAATCATACAATTGGTTTTAAACTATGATTCACTGTTACATACTGCTTTATGATGTGTAGAGAATCTGCTATCACTTTTACACTGCAATGATTCATAAACAGCTAACCCCTTTTTGTAATCCAAGTATTATGAAGCAATAGAGCAGAGGCCTGGCAACCCACAGCTCCATGCCAAGTATCTCATCTATCTAGAAAGTGCTAGTAAAGTGTGCAGCAAATCACACCTCTGGGCTGAAAGTAGGCTGTTGGGGAGCCACATATATTAGGTGTAATGAGAGTGATGGTATCACGCTTGTGATGATGGATGTGGCCCATTTTGTTTGATCTTTGCAACATTCCTCGGTATCCCATAGTTAATAGACTAGCTCTGTCTTTTCTCAACTTCTGCACATTTGTTGTGGGACCAAGGCCCTGCTTATCGGTTATTCTTATCCCTCCCATCAGGGCTAAATAAACTGGACAAATAATTTGGTATTGATTGATTTGTTGATTGATTTGCCATGTATAATGTGCCTATATGCAAGTGTTTCAAGGCGCATTATGCAGTGTCTGGGATTACCACTAACTCGACCTGCTTGCTCTCCTGTAGCCATTGGTTAGCTCGTGTATAAGGGCGGTTATCCTGACACCCATGGGGGAACTACTCTCATTCTCCGGGCATGAGACCACAGACAGGGGAAATCATGACCTGCAATGCTGTGTGTCCTGGTAAACAGAGTTTGTGAGTTGAGGGCCATAGGCATATAGTGGAGCTATGCGCCCTGCACTGCCCAAGTATTCTGATGATGAAGCCCCTGGTAAACAGGCCCTCAAAGAGTTGGGGGAAGAGATGAATTGCTGTAAGCGACTCTGATAGTAGAAGGCCCAGATATACTATCAGCACTCTCAACCTGAGGTCTTTCCAACATCTATGAAATAGTCTAAGCAGACACCCGGCAGTTCCATCACTTTCATCCAATCGATTCCTATGATATCATTTGGCCAACTACTTACTGCCCTTTTTAGTGTAGGCTATTATGTAGCATGTAAGCATCACCTACACGCCAAAACTAGTGCCTATGTGTACAGCTAGGAGAGAGATGACATGTAATGTGGGGCTCACATCTTGTGGGTGTTTTTTTTGCATATTTATCTACCCAATGATTACCCATGGCCATGCTAATCTCTATGACATTTCCTACCCACTACCTCAAAAAGATCATAATGAGATATCTTTGAGCTAGCTATCAAGCAGTACCATCAAACTTTGACTTGGCAGTGCTGCTTTGGACCAATGCATAATAGCAGCTGTAAAGTGGTACTGGTGTAATAGTAATGTCTTAACTAAGTGTGCATTGAGCTTCAACACTTGATTTCTATCTGTTTCTTACACTAAAGCCCTGTAAAATAAACACTGACAAAGCCAACAGATCAGGCTTGTGTATAGGTATTAGCAAGGCATCTGTCAGGCACTGCTGTCATATGCCCAGGTAGTCTTACACTGTTCTAGATGTTGCCATCTTGTGGGCAGGTGGTACTCTTGTGGCGATGCCTAGCAAATGAAAATCCTGTGCTAAAACGATTGTCTTTGCTAATGTCTGTTTAAATCAGTAGCAACATTAAACTCAACGGGGAGGGCCTTACTAGTGGCTCCTGGTTTCTATCCGAGTTCTTAGTTCTTATTAGAGCTATTTGCCTTCATGCCCCCGCTCTGTGTAGGGTCTGGATTAGCCTTGCACCCTCTTAAATGATGGCACAACCTATGTATTTCGTATATATTGATGTATATCTTGTAAACTGAAAATAAACTATGGTGGCAGACATAAACGAAGCTTTTGCCACTCCCATACCGTGTTTTAAGAGATAGACCTTAACAGTTCAGAAAACTCTTTAAACTATATTAATGATTACTTCCTCAATACATTTCACAATCTGTTTTGATCCTTAGTTTAGATTTCAACACATTTACCCCTACTCATGCCTGGTTCCAAGCACCAACAGGACCATCAGTTTGATGTTGCTGCACTTTAGAAAAAAAACACATTAAAGAACCTGTGAGAACCCTCCCAAACGCAAGAGCTTAAGAATTGTTATCTATTGAAAGTTTTCTCAAGAATACATGTTTCTTGAAATGTTAAGTTTCATCTCCACTAACATGCACTTACGCTTGAGTGAGTGTGTGCGGTGGTGGGCGGAAACAATGATTTCGAGCTTCAATTGGCAGGACACTATCATTAGTGCCTACGGTATAGCGTCAAAGTGTAGAGCTCAGCTGGAGTCAGGAGTACAAATTACATGTTAAAAAATACACATGGTCCTGGAACAACTGAACTGTTTGAACGGTGACATGGGGCTCTAACAATGAACATTTGCTCTGACATCCTTCCCACGGAGGGAGGACGCGGGAGCATCCTAAAGATCAATGCTGTTTCTAGTTCTCACTCGTCATGCATTAGGGAATATATAGCAGATTATAGCAGCGAAAGCTGCTAATGTTTTATCTAAGCAATGCATTGAAATAACTTGCTGAGGCAGAGGTAAGCGAGAGGAGCTTTATTTAACGGCCCCCGGAGACCGGGGCAGTCCGAACAGAAACAACCAACAATGTTCCAGGTGGAACGGGGAGGGGAGAACATTCTCTGTTCCGTGTGGAACGGAGTGACGTGGGAGTGACATATAACTTCACAACATCTCCTTATCTATGTGAAAAAAGGTTTGGGAAGGGGGAGGGTGGGGGATGCAGAGGAGGGAACGGGAAGGGTGGTTAGATAGCTTGGCCGGTTGGCAGCGGTTTATCAATAGTAGATGAAATCATTGCTGAAATTCCGGATGATCTTGCGATTCCTCTTCGACAAGTTGCCAGCGGAAGTTCCTTTATCATCCGGACGGTGTTCGCTGCTTCTTGTGTTTTTGGTGTGGTATGTCCCTTTAGGAATGATTTCATTTCTTGACCCTGCACCATCATGGTATGTCTCTTTAGGATTGAGTTCCTTTCTTGACCCTGCACCATCATGTGAGTTTGTGGAAGTGCTGGGTCTGTATGTGTCGTTGGTTATTTTCACGAGATCGTCGTGGGACCACCTCTTTCCATCATCTAATGTGACAGATTTTTGGTGGCAGTGTATTACTTTTTGTGGAGGTCTGAACTTGGATTCGCCCTTCAGTGTTTTCTTGGGTTCTCTGATACAAACCCAATCTCCTTCTCGGAGGACCATTTGTTTTGCCCCATTCTTCTGGTCGTAGTGTCTTTTATATTTCTTTTGTTTCTCCTTTATGGTTTTGTCGACTTGTTCCATATCTACTCTTCATTCTGTTTTCATTCTTCCCTCGCCAGTATCTAAGAAGATCCATGCTGGTCTCTGTTGGTTTGTTGCGGTTCTGCCCCGCATTAAGGTGAAGGGCTCCAATTTGGTGGTGGAGTGTGGCGTTGTTCTGTATGCGTATATAGCTTCCTTGAGGGTTTCTATCCATGGTAGAGCATTCGCTGTAGCTAGCTGGATGACACTTTTTATCATTCTATTTATTCTTTATACCAATCCATTGGACAGTGGGTGGTACAGTGATGTGGTGATGTGATGGATAGATTTGTTTTTTAGGAACTCTTTGAATTCTAACGAAGTAAACTGGGATCCTTTGTCTGATACGATTTCTCTGGGGTCACCTTCCCTGTTGAATACCTCGGTGAGAAAGTCGATGACATTCTTAGTAGTTACACTGCCTTCTACCACACCCCATTCGGTCCATTTGAAAGTGTAGTCAACAATTACAATGATGAATATTTTTACTGTCTCTAGGTTTTTGAAGGGGCCCATGATGTCTATTGCCAACTTTGACCATACATGTTCCGGGGTTTCCACAGGCTGAAGTGGTGTTTTCCTTAAAATTTTAGATTTGTCACTGGAAGCACAGGCATAGCAGTTTTTGACTGTCTCTTCCGCCTCTCTCCAAATGTTGGGCCACCAGTAGTTGTTTCTCAGTCTATTCTTCGTCAAACTCCTTCCCAGATGCCCTTCAAGGGCTAGTTCAAGCACTCTCCTTCTGAGTGCCACAGCTGGAATTACTCTATTTCCCCTAAAGATGTGATTTTCGTTCATGGATATTTCATCTTTAAAAGGTGAAAAGTTCGCCAATTCTTCACTAACATTAACCCAGTCGTTCATCACAGCCCTTCTTATTTCTTGTTGTTCTGTGTCGGCCTTGGTGATGCGTGCCCATTCATCGGAGGGGATGGCAGGCTTTATGGTGGCTATGAAGTCTTCATATAGATCTTCGTTTCCAATGTCTTCTTTGTCTTGGATGGTGGGTAACCTGGAAAGGCAATCCGCTACTTTGTTCTGTGGGCCAGGAGTGTAACAGATTTGAAGATTGTATTGCATAATGTCTAAGAACCAGCGCCTTATTCTTGGTGATATGAGGTGCGGCGTTTTCGATTGCAAATGTTGACAAGAGGTTTGTGATCAGTCTTTAGAAGGATGGGTAGACCCCAGATCATGTTCCTGAAATGTTGTAGGGCCCACTTGACAGCTAAAGCCTCTCTTTCGATGGTGGAATAATTCAGTTCAGCACTCCTAAGTACTCTCGACGCAAATGCGATGGTCACAATATTGCCATTCTGTTGCTGTTCTAATACTGCACCAAGACCGATCTTGCTGGCATCTACTGACACAATTGTTTTTGCTTTATTATTAAACATGCTTAGGGTTGGAGCTTGGTTGATATCTGACTTGAGGTTATCAAATTCATTTTTGCATTCTGTGGACCACTCAAATCTGTTGGATTTTTTCATGAGTTTCCTCATGTTTTCCGTCCTGTTGGCGTAATTGCTCACAAATTTGGAGTAGTACTCCGTCATCCCTAAGAAACTTTTCAATTGATCCTTGTTGGTGGGTTCTGTTAAACTCAGTATTGTGTCCAGGAGTTTTTTTTTAGGACGGATGCCTCTAGCATCTATGGAATGGCCAAGATAAGAGACCTGGCTACACTTTATGTTGCATTTCTCTAATTTGACAGTGAGTCCGCTTTTTTGGATTATTCGTAAAACGCTCATTAGCTTGGCATCGTGTTCTTCCTCGGTTTTGGCTGATATGAGGATGTCATCTTGGAAGCATTGCACTCCATTGAGACCTCCAAAAAGATGTGACATGAGTCTCTGGAACACTGCTGCGGCCAAAGCAAGTCCAAATGGCATTCTGTTGAACATGTATGCTCCCAGCGGTGTAACGAAAGACGTGAGGGCTTTCGAGCTGTCATCTAAGGCAATCTGGTGATATGCCGATGAGAGATCTAAGGTGCTAAAAAATCTTGCCGGTTCCATGGTCGAGAGAAGTTCCGATATGTTAGGAAGTGGGTGTCTGTCGACCCATATGTTTTTGTTTAGGTCTCTTAGGTCGACACACATTCGTATGGAACTATCAGGTTTATTTACTATGACAATGGGGGCAAGCCATTCAGAACTCTCGATGGCTTGTATGATGTTCTCCTTGCACAGATGTGTGAGTTCATCCTTAAGTGCTGCTTTGGTCCCAAAAGGTACTCCACGCACTCGATGGACCACAGGACGGCACCTCTTTTCAATATGATTCTGTGTTGGAAGCCTTTAAGCAATCCTATTTCATTGCTGAACACTTTGGGAAAAAGTTCAGCCAAGCTGGCGTTGACGTCGGTAGTGTTTTTGAACATGCTCAGTACGGGGATATCCTCCCCGGGGTGAATTCTTACTTGGAGGGCTGCTTGTTCTTCCCACCCTACTACTGAGGACCCATTTCTGGCTACGAACAATTTGCAGTATGTTTGTCTGTCATGAAACTTGAGTTTGATCCACGTGTACCCCATGATGTCAATGGGTGTCTTTCCATACCCTGTGGCCCTCACCGAGGAGCTTCGTAGATCGTGAGGCTTGCCTGATAGCACTTTCACGAAGGTTTCGAGATCCACCATAGTGTAGGGGGACCCTGTGTCCACCATTACTTTCAATGGTATGTCGTTGATATACATGTCAACCCATGGGCCACTCGATCCTTGGAAGGGGGTGACTGTGAGGATGTGTACTCGTGGGCATGTCTCATTCACAGACAGCATGTTGTCTGACCTTTGATCGTAGTCCACAGTTTTCACTGACCCATATCTGTTGACAGGTCGTCTGTTGTTGTTATCGGATCTACGTGGTCCGCCTCGGGTGTTTCGACAGACTTTGGCAAAGTGGCCCAACTGGCCACACTTGTAACATTCCACATTGTTAGCTGGGCACGTTTTCCCAACGTCGTGGCGTTTATACCAACCACACTTCTGGCAGTGCGTGGGGTTTTGGTTGTCGTAAGCTGATGCCCTTCCCCTTCTGGAGTTTCCTCTTTTATTTTGAGGAGCACTTCTTACAGCTGCTATTAACACCCCATCCGGGTCGTGGTCAAAACCGCCTTCCACACACTTCACTTCAACACCCTCTTTCAGGTCCAGCCTCTATTTCATGCAGCGGTCTCCAAATTCCATACTTCTCACTATTTCAGTGGCTTGATCTAATGAGGGATTCTTTGTCTGCCATAGCTTTTGCTGTATGCGGGGATCAACTACGTTGAGCACTAGTTGATCTCTCAAATATTCGTCACTGACACCTGTGAATTCACACGTGGACATGAGTACTCTAAGTGAAGCAAGGTGTGCATCAACTGACTCGCCCTTTGTTTGCTTACGAGAAAAGAACTTGTACCTTTCTAGCACCACATTTGTTTTGTTACCGAAGTGCTTGGTGAGTTTGGCCAGGGCACTCTCAAACTTCCGATTTCCGTCTCCCCCTGCACCATCTGGGTCTGGAAGCGCCCTAAATATTCTCAGGCCTTCTGTTCCTATGCAGTTTAAGAGGGTTGCTTCCTTGAGGTCATCGTTGAATTTACTTCCTCCGATGGCCCTGAGATATATCTGGAAGCTGTCAAGCCATTGTTCCCAAGAGCAGGTTGGTGTTCGAGGACAGGGAAGGAACTTAGTGGGGTGTGGCACGTTCTGCATGGTTGGTTGGTTGATGGAAGTTCTGTGGTTCGAATTGCGCTGCCGGTGAAAGAAGATAAAGGGGCAGTGATGCGATGTGCGTTATGGTACTTGGTGAACTGTCTCAGGCAGTATTCATAGTGGTGTGCACAGTCGTGGCGCTGTGGATAGCTGACAGTGTAATGGTGCACTTTGATTCTGGGTGTGTGTTGCTCGTGGTCACATTTAATTAATGTAATTGTTGGTGCACGTTCAGTCCAGGGAATGTGCACTGTGCCTGGTGTCACACTTTCACCATACTATCACTTGAATGCTGGTGTTTAATGTTCAGTTGGAAGGTACTTGTGTTGCTTTGCAACCTTCACTTGGAAAATGTTCTCTTCGTTGGTACTTGTGTTGCTTTGCAGCCTTCGCTTGTTACCCCTTTTTTTTTTTAAGCGAGAGGTTATCTTTTATTGTGTCGGGACTGCCGAACACAGCTGATTACTATTACGGCGTCGTCGCCGTGGAAACAATGATCGGGTCTGCCCAAAATGGCTGCACGTACGGCACGTATAGAGGTTCTTTCCTCTAATTGTCGTTGGTCGGCGTTTCAATTGATGCGCGCTCGCGCAATGCTAGTGATGGCGTGTGGGGTTTTGGTTGAATGTGAAAGTGGGCGAATTGTACCTTTGTCAGCGTCGCTGCATCTGTGCTGTTGGCGGCTCGACTCCTTCCTCCCCCCCTTTGGGGCAGCAGGGTGGGGCCGGGGTGGGCGGCAGTGAGAGAGAGCCGCGGAGGAGCCGCCGGGTTCGCTGTTGTGCCGGAGGATGGCCGGGATGCTGGCAGGGAAGCTCCGGGGGCCGGATGTCGCTCGCTCGTGGGGCCTCGTCGCCAAATGAAATAACTCGCTGAGGCAGAGGTAAGCGAGAGGAGCTTTATTTAACGGCCCCCGGAGACCGGGGCAGTCCGAACAGAAACAACCAACAATGTTCCAGGTGGAACGGGGAGGGGAGGGGAGAACATTCTCTGTTCCGTGTGGAACGGAGTGACGTGGGAGTGACATATAACTTCACAACATGCATGCCACAAGGCACAAGGTAATGTTAATGTAATCAACTTTTCAACAGTAAAAAGTTAACTTTGCGCATTTTATCTCAACATGTTTTCAATTGTGATGTTAAGGGAAGTGTAAATTCTTAAAAGGGCAGTTGACAGGACGGTTATGTGTAAATGACCAAATCGGTATAGAGTGTTTATATCGAATCCTTTATATTGAATGACACATATATTGACTCTTTTATCTTGAAAACCTTTATAGTGAATGTATTTAGGGTGGGGTAAAGAGTTCAATATTTTTGAGAATTTGTCGGGATGGGTTTTTAGGGGTGGGAAACGGGGGTTTGGGCACACCCCCCACCCCTAAAAAAAATGCATTCACTATAGAGGTTTTCAAGATAAAATATTTGATATATATGTCATTCAATATAAAGACATGTAACCAACCAAATCACGCAAGGGGGTAGTGTTCACTTAAGTAGTTACTCTATACTAAATAGTAGCAGTAGTGGAAGTTCTTTAAGAAACAGTGGTCACCGGCAGTGTAAACCTGCTGGAAATGGATCAAGAAAAGACCATCAAAAAACAGAAAGAACAGCGACATGAAAGACAAGCTCACTTACTGCTTTCCATCTGAATAATGGCCGTCTGCTGCCCACATAGACCGCTATGATGATGTCAACCATATACCAACCAATTTCCTACATAGATCACTGTGATGACTATAACCATCTAACAACCAATCACAAACACAAAGGAAATCAAAACTCTGTATCTATTCTTGGCCACATGTGAATGTTAGACACGTGCTTCTGTAAAGTACATTTCAATAAGCCTTAGCTATGGTAATGCTATCATGCTATAAATATTTTAGAACAGTTAATATCCACATCTAAACAGTTCAAGATATAAGTAAGCTAGCTCAAACTACCTCAACACAGACAAGCTGACTGTCAGATTGTTTTCGGGTGAATAGAGGCAGTCTTCCAGGGTGCCCAAAGGTTTGCTCAAGCTTGAACTCAAATCTTGTGCTAGTCGACTCTTGCAGCTATTCGGGGAGCAATTAAGTTGCCTTGAATCGCGAGAATAAAGTTCAAGCAAACAACCTGGTGGTTTGAATCTACAAAGGAGATTTGAGTCTTAAATAATGCTCAGGTCACCCGTATGCTTTTATGAGTTTGGGGAAACTGTTGGATGATTGTTAACAGAGCAGTGTCACAGTTGGACGTTAAAGTAATGCTGAGTATTTGGAGAGATGTCATCATTAGGCTATATTTTTTTACTTGTAGCCCTTTTTCTGTTCTATTTGTTCTGAGGTCTCATTTTGTTGTTTTCTATTTTTTTTAGATTTAGTTTTTCCCTGACACAAACAAAATAAGAAAAATACAATTTCGCATGCTGTTTCCTGTTCCATCACCTTTCTTCTGTGGGATGTTTTTACCCATACATCCGAGCCCTACCTCAAAAACTGTGCAGTACTGACATGGAAAACATCATGATGGCCAGAGATTCCCAGAAAATGCACAGGGAAATGCATGAAGAATAGGCTGCCACTCATTTTTGCCGATGTTATGGGCACAGAAGGGCACTGCCTAAAACCACCATTGGACTACCCACACAGTAGCCTGAAACCATTGGGAATGGCAATGCTGATTGCCAAAAGCAACCTAGAATTGTGGGGAACTCATTTTCTTAAATCCCAAAAATGAGTGCAGTACCAGTACTCACCACTATCAGAAAGCCGGCGTTTTAAAACAACACCAGATTTTTTTTATATGTGTAAAACTGAATAGATGAACCCAACGCATGCCAAAGAAAGACTTACTGAGAGGTGGATACAATGTAAAGTTATATTCTGAAGTGACTTGAATGTTCATAACAAGACTGGCTGAGCTCTGCAGGTCTGCAGCAGCCTAACTGAAACTGGATTTAAAACTACCAAAAATCGAAAATGTTTAAATTAACTGAGTGACCTACTTTTGAGTGGCACATAGTTGTCACTGTTGAAATGCCATAGTTTTGGACTTAGAATCAGCATTCTAGCTGCATATGTAAACATTGTCTTGACTTAAACTGGGTAACAAAAAGTGACATTTTAGCTGGGGCCTGGCTTCAGGAACTGAATTCTGCCCACCAGCTACCCCCGACAGGAGTTGAGACTTGCACAACTGCTGTGTTCCCATACCTACCTGCCTTTTGCTGCTCCCACCAAAAGGGATATGACACTTCTCTGATTGGATTACCAAGGGACTGCTAGAGGCTAAACATAGGACCCAGGCAGAGGGTTTAGGGAAGTGGCCATAAATGGCTTCCTCTTGAACAATGGGCCTTCCAGGGCCCAGGCAGATGGTTTATTGCAGGGGTAATAAAAATGGCTTCCTCTTGGCAGAAACTGGGAGGGGGAGAAACTGGAGACAGAGGCTGAGCTTGAAGAAAGTGGAAAAACTGGTTTCTGTACCATGTGACCTGAAAGGCCACACCCCTGTAGCCAGAATATGGTCTTAGAAAAAGATGAATAACTCATAGTACGGACTTGTGAAAATTATTTAAATGATACCATAATTCTTGTGATTTTTCGGCCCACATTTTAAGAGGTTTTTAGAACTGGTGGCATGATCTGGGGGCAAACTAGCAGTTAAGAGGGTATTACTTAAAATGTATGCATGTTAAAAATCTGACACTTCATCAAGTAATGTCCATACTCCTTGCGCACATGTGTATAAATTTGGGGTAATGTCTGATATTGGTAACCTGATTAAAAAGTGCAAATATTGCCATTTCTGAATGCAAGCTCCCAGGAAGAGCAGATTTGGACAGGGTATACCTCCTGTGATATGTGATGGGTGCATGTAATTTTAAACAAATATGTACCTGTGCAAATATGTCTTTTGGATCAAATATAGATTGTGTGTAAAGTTGACAGGGGTGGGTTCTCTGTACCATAAACATACCTCATCATGATGACACTTCATTTCATTCCCCCAATCAAGAGGAGGAAGTGGCCAATGACAAGTGGAGAGGGGTAGAGCCTAGTGATGCTGCACACACACCCATTTTCAAAACACATAAAAGCAGACAGACAGGACAGATAGGGACAGATAGGGACATTCAATTCCATTTGCTGCAACGCGCTTTGCCGGACCATACCACATCCAGACCATACCACATCCAGAGATCCAGACTTCAAATCCATCAATCTCCAGAATCCAGAGAG
Organism: Ambystoma mexicanum; assembly: GCF_040938575.1. Lineage (NCBI taxonomy): Eukaryota > Metazoa > Chordata > Amphibia > Caudata > Ambystomatidae > Ambystoma > Ambystoma mexicanum. The sequence goes on from NC_090929.1 coordinate 1,588,209,245, forward strand.
GCTAGACCAGAGAGAGCAGAGCTGACCCAGACCACTGTTAGCAGAACCAGAGAGCTGACCCAGATCACTGTGAAGTGCAGAGACCAGACCAGAGTCCAGTCTAAAACCTGACCAGATCCGTGGCGAGGCCCATCTATTTCCAAAATATATTGTGAGTACCCAGCAGAACTGTGCAGAACCAATCTTCTAGTTAAAATAATATAATTCAATCTATTTTAATCTAAGTAGAACTGCCTCCTAACTGTCACCTGTCATTTGTAAAGCTGTCACCTGTCATTTCCAGTTGCTAGCTGTCATTTGTCATTTTGAACTTTACAATTTCAAATCCGAAAAACTACCTTTATTTAATCGTTCATAACTCTGTCACCGTTTGTGCTAGAGACTTGCAGTAACTTTCCTCTGAAAGCTTAAAATCTTAGCTTTCAAGAAACCTAGAACCGCATTCCTACCCCCTACACTTTTGCCGCAATCGCGAAAAACACACTCGCGAATTTGCCGCGATTTGAAAATTTTTCCACGTGTGAAAACAACAGTTTCATTGCTTTCATTGCTAAACATTCGTTTGCCTCTTAAGAACCATCCCTGAATCATTGCTAGAGTGAGCCTGGACTAATTTTAACTAGATACCACTCACCCTGAACCTCTAGAGGGAATTAAAAGCATTTTAGCATATTTTTCACTTCATTGCCAGCACATATAAAAGCATTTTGGGCCTGTGTTTCCAACTTCTGTAGTGTAAGCTTGCTGGGGTGAACTGAATTACATTTGATTGCATTTCTGAGAACTGTGTGCTTTCCTTCCATTTCCTTGCATTGCATAAAGGGGGGGGGTGGATTGCCAGAGAAAAGTGATTACATTGTTTTGTTGAAATCATATTGAGTATTTTCTGTATTGCATTTTCATTCAACATTACATCCATCTGAACTTATATAAAGCATTCTCTACCACCTTATTCTTCTGTTCCTATTCACAAGTGTGCTAGTGCCAGACTATCCATTATTGATTACTGCTCAGATTCAGTGTGATATTCAATTATTAATTTATTATAAAGCGTGATATATATATATATTGTTTAAATTATCAAATAAACCTTTAAACGTGCAAAACAGAACTACTTCTTGGCTCAGTGGGGTCAGGAGGATTCCAAGAGAGGGGTGTTATATAGGGGTAGTCATCCAGAACGCATGAACTGGACATAAAGATATATTAATAAGGGTTTCCATTCAGTATCCCAGACTAGGCATTGACTTAGCTGTAGTGTTGAATTGAATCCTCTTACACTTCCCAAATGATCTTTCTGAATAATTTCTAAATTGTGTGATCCCTTTATTAGTCCATTGTGTTTTGTCATAGTGTTTGAATGTGTGTTGATGCATTGGAGATAATCCGTTCCTTGTTGAGGTGACCAGAACCCGTGAGGTGCAATTCTCATTTTAGGAGGATATCATGACGCAGATCTGGTAGAAGGGTCAAGGTTGTGCAGGCATATTTCTGGAAGCAGTTTGCAAAATTTAAATGTCACAGACATACATGGGTGGAATTCATAATCTTTCATCTAGAAATAGTGGGAAAAAATATGCATTTATTTTCTCAATGTGTCTCTGGCAAAGTGGCAACAATTAATCCTGTACCAATTCAATTTGCAGGAGTTTTCACCTCATTTGTAGAGAAAATATGCAGAAAATGTTTTATCCAAGTTTGTTCCAAGCAAAATAAATGGAAATCACAAGTAAAAACCTCAGGTACATATGTACAGTTGATTTTCTTAGTAGTGACTAGATGCCCTTGGGCCATAGCTCACGCTTTATAAATGTTGTTGCATTACATTACATTAGCAAACTAACTGAACACATTTTTCAATTAGTGTGCCAGGAAATTCGCCAATTTGTCACTGCTAGTTTACCAGCATGAGAGCCAAAGCAGGTGACACAGGGTGGAGGACATCAGGGAAAGGGCCCACCACACAAGGTGGAGGCGGGAACATCAGGTAATGGACTGCTGGAGAAAGAGGAGACATAGCCAGCGAAGGAGGGGGAGTTATGGTTTAATCAATCGTTTCTGGGCATTGCAGCATGCCTCATACATGAGTAGGAGGTGTCATTTCATGCAGGGACCTTGGAGAACTACCAGTACGATGTCACTGACAGAGCTCAAAACTGGTATCCCGAGGAGGGTGTGGTGACCCAGCACTGCAAGTGTCTGTGGGTGAAGAAATAGAGGAATTGGGTCCCCACTAGGAGTCCCAGGAGGAGCCCCAGTAGGAGTAGGAGGTGGCACTACTTACAGAAAATCACATCTTATGCAGAGTCGGAGAAGGAGGTGGAGTCTTATCTTCTCCACTGCTGTTGTAGTGCAGGCAAGGCGAGACTTCCTGAAGTCCTGAGCAGATTCGACCAGGCACCACACACATTCCTCTTCCCCTTTTCTTGCCCTAATGGACGTCTATCATCTGTGTAAATGCCCTACTCCTCCTTCGCACTCTCCTGGTTCATCTCTCAATCTATTTGTTTCATCTTCTCCTTCGTCTTCCCCTGTTTCTTTCCTTTCTTCTTTCTTGTCTTTATACTATTTCTATACCTCCAGCCTCTCCTGTATCTAAGCAATCCTTTCTTCATCGGATTCTTTCTGCATTCGACACCTGTGTCTTTCTCCTCATTCTTTTCTGTGCTCTTCCTTCCCCCAAAATGTTTTTACTTGGTCTGTTGATACAGCGCTTTCTTCTCTATCCGGAGGCGTGCTGAACGGGTGTGGTAGAAAAGAAGGTCATCTTCAGCATCCTCGTCATCTTTTTCCAACTTCTTAACCACATTCTTTCTCCTCCCTCTACCAATCCTTCTCTTTCCTCTTCACTTTCCCCCACGGATTTTGCCATTTATTTATTTTATTTCTAAGGTTGCACATTTACGTGCATCCTCCATAGCTATTGGTAAGACTCTTTTAACTACTGGTCCACAGCCATCCGTCATGTTTGTTTCATTCTCGACTATATCCGAATCTGACACAGCCTGTTCTCTTGTGCATGCTCACCCTACTGCTTCTCCTCTTGATCCTATTCCTTCTACTCGTATCACTAAGCTTGTTCCTAGTTTATTAGTCTATCAAACTTCATTAATCAATCTTAATCTTCCTCTATCACTTTTCCTGCCAACTTTAAAGTTGCCACTATTCTTATTCTTCTAAAAAATAACTTCTTTGGACCTTTCTTTAACGCCTAACTATTGTCCTATTTCTCTTTTGCATTATCCCTCTAAGATCTTAGAATGGGTGGTTTAGACTCATGTCTCTTATTACCTCGATCTTAATTCTATTGTTTCCTCTATATCTGGTTTTTGATCTTTCTATTCAATGGAAATAGGTCTACTTTCTGTTTCTAATTCTTTGTTATTCACTAGGCATGCCAGACTCTCTTTTATTCTTATTTCTCTTGATATTTTGTAATTTTAATTGTAATTATTTGTACACTGCTTATACACAAGTGCTTCAAAGCGCTTCAAGACAGGAATGGAGCAAGGGAAGAACAGTAGTCATTCTTAGGCCTTGGAGTTTCCAAATGATCTAACAAAAAGTAAATAGTGCACTAAGCCTGATGGCATTTCACCTAGTGCAAGTGCATGAAGTGTATCAGGCACAACCATATTAGGGTGGAGAGACAAAGTGGGAACAAGACAGAACTTACTAGGCCTAGTAAATTCAGGTTATGCAAGTGTACAGATGGAGGTGCATGGGAGAAGGTTGGAGGGGAAAGCAAGTGTGCCCAGTCCAGCAGGGCCCTGGGTTAAGTGCAGAGATGTTACCCCTCTCATGGAATAAAAGCTGAAAGTGCAGTGGTTCTGGGCATAGTGCAGAGGACCAGAGGCAAGTGCAAGGACTGGTGGGGGAGACTGGGACTTGTGAGGCCCTGGAGGTAAGCCAGGTGAGCAGTCAGCAAAACACTGAGAATAGTTAGTGGAGAGGAGTGAGGCTTGAAAGAAGGATAGGCGAGGTTAGCAAAGGAGAGGGAGAGGGAAATAGGAAGAGAAAAGGAAGGTCTAGAGGCGCTTACGGAACTTAGGGAGTTCTGGCTGAAGGCGGAGAGAGGCAGGGAGGCTGTCCCAGAGGGAGGCACCTGCAGAGGATAAAGATCTACCCACAAATCCCTGCTTGAAAAAAACGTCTCACACGCAGAGAGTTGGATGAGGCCGAGCGGAGGGCTCTAGAAGGAGAGTATTTAGGAAGAGAGTGTGTAGATAGTGTGGGCCCCAGCCCCAGAAAGCCTTGTGGACTATGCAGAGGGTCTTGAACTTGATCCTAGCAGCCACAGGGAGCCAGTGAAGGGATTTCAGCGCCAGAGAGATGTGGTCCCTGGGCTTGCGGCCAAGGATAAGTCTTGCGGTTCTGTTCTGGATGAGTTGTAGTGGGCGGAGAGTAGAAGTAGGTAGATAGAGAAAGAGGCGGTTGCAGTAGTCCAGCATAGAGAGAACCACAGCCCTGCAGACAGTGAGTCTTTGGTGGAAGGTGAGAAAAGGTAGAGTACCTCTGAGGAGGAGCAGCTGGTAGTGGGACTTTTTAGAGATGTCCGAGATGTGAGAAGAGAAGGAGAGTGTGGAGTCAAAAATGACCCACGGTTTTTAGCCTCACTAGCAGGTGAGGGCGCAGGCCCAAGGAAGGCCGGCCAGTGGGAAATTGGGAAAGCGGGGGCAGGGGTCCCAATGACGACGATCTCTGTCTTACTGCCATTGAGGCAGAGATCATTAGCAGCACACCAAGACTGAATTGCGGACAGACAGTCAGGAAGGAGCGAGGAGGAAGAGGCCAAGGGTAACGTGAAGGGGAGCTGTGGGTCATCCTCATAACACAGAATGTTAGAGGAGAATGTAGAGATCAAATGGGCCAGAGGGGCAATGTAGACATTGAAGAACCACAGGGAAGGTTAGATCCTTGGTGGACGCCACAAGTGGAGAGAGTGATAGAGGAGAAAAAGGACCCCAGTTCCACCTGGGAAGGATGGTCAGAGAGAAAGGCAAGCCATGCCAGGGACAGATCTGTAATGCCCACAGTATCACAGAGACAGGAGATCAGGATGTTGTAGTTTACAGTGTCGAAGGCAGAAGATAGATTGAGAAGAATGAGGACAGAAGGAGAGTTAGAGTCAAGATTTGCGAGCAGGTTTTCACAGGTGCGCAGAAGAGCAGTGCCCATGCCTCTCGGCGCTCTAGAGACAGACTGATGGTCATGGAGTCAACCAACCGACAGATTCAAAATGGAGGGTAAGCTGAGAGATAGCTAATATCTCAAGGTGTTTGCCTGGGAAAGGAGTGATAGAGATCGGGCGATATCTTGCTGTGGTAGAAGGGTCAGCAAAGGGTTTTTGAGCAGGGAATGCATAGAGAGTACTTGAGAGAAGTGGGGAAAACTCCAGTGGCCTAAGAGAGGTGGCAGAGGTTGGCCAAGGCTGGAGCAAGAGAATCAATGTTGTCCTTGATGGTTTTAGGAGGGCAAGGGTCAACCTATTTGGAGGAGGCTTTCATGGACCGGACTTGTCTAGACACCTCCTCAGATGTGACAGGGGAGGAGAGAAGAGGGGGGTAGTCGAGGGGAGCCCAAGTGAAGTGGGTGCAGGCGAAGGTGGTGTGGGGGAGAAAGAGGACAGGATGTCCTGTGTTTTGGTAGTGAAATGGACAGCCAGGGCAGAGCAAAGTGCCTGGGTGGGTGCAGTAGAGGATGAGGCTGCAGTAGGATTGGCCAGTTCCTTGCAGACTTTGAAGAGTTCAGCCATGTTGTTAGTTGTGGCTGAGATGCAGGCTCTTTTATGTGGCTGTGTAAGAGGAAAGGAAAGGTAGTCATAGGATGTGACTGTCCTTAGAGGAAGAGCCATAGAAAAGTAAAGAGCGGCTGTAAATGTGATAGTTGGGGATTTGGCTCATACCTCTAGTAAAACCTGTAAAATAACATGGTATCCACACACTGTGGGGAAGCCTCAAAATTTGCAAGAGCAGTTTGACTCTTTGCTGAAGCCTTAGAAATTGAAGCAGTCAATCTGCTCTGCAGGGAAGCCACGAAAATTGTAGAAATAGTTCTTCTCTCTAGCAAAGCCTCAATCATTGTAGGGGTAGTCCATCTCTATGCCAAAACCTTATACATTGAAGGACCACTTCAGATCTATGGAAAAGCCCTACATTGTCAGTATTTTAGCTTTTTGGTAAACCCTTACAAATTGAAGGAGTAAGGAGTAGTGAAGACTAAGATATTGTAGGTGTAGTTCAGCACTGTGGAACATCTTTACGAGTTGCAGGAGCAGTTCTGCTTGATGGCAAGGCCTAGGAAGTGCAGGAGAGGAGTCATTCTGCCTTCAGACACTGGCAAACATTTTGTCGAGTAGCCTCACACTGTTGAAAGCTGATGGGCAGAGCTATGCTTAGGGAAAGGTCTCAAAGACAGCAGTAGTAGTTCAATTCTGTGATTTGATGGTGCATTTGGTTAAGATTTACTAGGTTCCCACTCTCAGGTAGATGGCTAACTTTGTATCTTTCATTCCCTTCTTGCCAGGTCCCCCCCACATCTCTATCTCGCTTTGCAGCAGTTCCAATGTCTGAAATTCTCAATGTCTATATTCACAGGATGTGTTTCCAAGGAATGGAGTCCTCTGATGTTCCAGCGTTCTGCGTTTAGGCCAGTAGTTGCTCCCCCACCTTTAGGAGGTATGACTTCCACAGGGCTGCTGGTCGGATTAGATGCTTTGAACAGAGACTAGTATCCAGTCATTCTGTTAATGAAGGAGGGTTATGGATGATATGCTATTATATGATGTGGCATTTATAACGCGCCTATACACAAGTGTTTCTAAGTGTGACAAGACAATGAGGGGGAAACAAGGGGGGACAAAATAACAGTGTTGCTAGGCTTTCTGCCATTCAGATCGCACATGTGCAGGGAAGAGGGAAGTGGAGAAGTGCCAGGGCGGAGGGGAAGGGGGAGTTGTAGTTAACTCACAAGTGCAGCCAGCGGGTGGCTCATAAGTGCAGAGAGAAGGGACTGTAGGGTTGCAGATACAGACCCTTAAGTGCTGGGGAGCCCGGAGGCAGTGCAAGGGCAACTGGAAATGCAGGAGCCTGGGCCTGAGTTCAGAGGGTGAACAGGTCACCAGTTTGCAGAGAAACCAGGAGCATCAGCAGAGGAGAGGAAGAGAGAAAACGGAAGCTAAAAGGAAGGTCTTGAGTTGCTTCGGAACCATAGGTGGCTCTGTTCAAGTTTGAGAGAGGCAGTGAGGCGGTTCCAGGGGGAGGCCCCAGCTGAGGAGATCGATCTGCCCCCAATGCTCTACTTCGAGAAGCGCCTGACCCTCAGAGAGCTGGTGGTGGATGACTGGCGAGCTCGGGAAAGAAGATGTTTTGGAAGAGAACATTGGAGGTAGAGCAGCCCCAGGCCCCAGAAAGCCTTGTGGACAATGCAGAGGGTCTTGAACTTGATCCTTGCAGCAACGGGGAGACAGTGGAGAGATTTCAGAGCTGGAGAGATACTGTACCCTTCAACTCTTGTAATACAGTGAAAGACTGAAAACTCTGTTCCTATTGATGGAATCAGCATATGGTAGTCTGTTGCCCGGCTCTTTCTTGAGGTTGTTTGACTCCTCACACAATGGCACCTGTCTTTGTGCTTCTCCTGTCAAAATGTTTCCATGATATTGAGAATTGTGTCTAATACTTAAATAACCTGTAGTCTTTGAAGGTCGTTCCTCAAAGCAACTTTAGTGACATGGCATTTGGTAATGGGTCTCTGATTGCTTTTGCACCTGAGCTAAAATTCTTAGGACCGTTACGTGTTGACAGCGGATTCTGAATTTGGCTACAGGTTAGTCTCTTTGTTGCTATTCACTTCGGCGATCATTGCACTTCTCTCATTCCCAGTCTTTCATACTTGGAAGTAGAATGACAACATATGTTTGATGCTGTGTATGAGTTGTTGTGATCTGTCTGGAGCACTGCTTTCCGATCTGACTGTAGGAGAGGATTTCTCTAAAGTGTGGCTGATGTGCTATGGGCAAAAAGACTTTGAGTGTATGCTGACTTTAGGGATCCAGTCGACTGGGGGCCTTCCTGGGAGAGTTCATGGTCACTTAATTGGGGCTGGTTTTCTGATTCCTTTCTTCAGGCTTCGAGTTTCCTCTGGGTGGACAATTGTTGGATGTCCTCTTTGGCTTCCTCTTTAACCATTGGATGGAGGTTGTCGCATATGATTTCAACTCTGGATTCATGTTGTGTTAGTTCAGTGGTGCATCTGTTATTTGTTGAGGGAGCTATTCGTGAATGGGCATTCATAATCCTTTTGTATTGGTCGGGTGTTTTGGTGGCATTTATCCCCAAGCAAGAACACACTAATTAGGCACATCATAATATACATAAGACTATGGATGAGAAAGTAGATAGTGAGGTAATGCCACTATTACTTACAAGTAATCTTCATCGTCTCCTTCTTTCAAACTTCCCTCCTGAGTTCGACCTCTTGGCTTTGAATGTGTGTGTTTAGTTATGGTATGTAAAGGGAGGAAAATGGGTTGCAGGCATTTTGGGGTACAACCCTTTGAAGTGGGAGTGCAAGGCTGGTATTATTTTTTGAAGGTAGAGCAAGTGGTTTGCCTATCAGAGATGTGGATACACCTCTAATGCAAGTGCCGGTATGTGGAGGAACGAGGTTGTTGAAAAGTGGCCGCTTTGATCATCAGAAATATGTGACACTGGACTTTGTGGAAGCCCTGGTGGAAACAGAAAGACAGCCACCTTCCCATGGGAAAAACAGGAGATTAGAGAAAACAGCCCTTAAACCATAGATCTCTAGAAAGAAATGGAAATGAAAGGCAAGATTGCAGCCCATTCCAAAACCCATCCCCAGCCAAAACCCATCCCCATCCTATAGCTTTGATCAGTAGTGAGAGACTGAGCATGCTGTGAGATGCCATAGGCTTGTAAGCCAGGAAGACCAGTGGACACAGGTCCTAGGACTCCACACCATTGTGATGAATACATGAGGATTGGTATTGGGAGGTGAAATGACACAGCAGAGGGGAGGAATCTGTAATTACCTGGAAGAGACAACACAGAGTTTGCATAATCAAGGAGGAAAGACGCTACAGCTGATATTGACATTGATATTGATATTTTATTTGTATCGCGCTCATACACATGTATTTCAGAGTGTGACGAAGCAAGGGAGGGGAACAAAGGAGAACAAAAACAGCAATCTTACTAGGCCCAGTGACATTGAAAGAGCATTGTGGCGGAGAGGGAAGGAGGAAAGTGCAGGCATGGAGGGAGAATTGGAAAGTGCTGAGCATAGGAATGAAAAACAACAAAACAAACAAATGGCAGTGCAGCCAACAAGTGGCAAGTGCTAGGTTAAAGGTATAGACAAGGGGTGTCTAATAAATGCAGGGAAAGGGGGGACTGTATGGTTACAGATAAAAACCCAAAGTGCAAGGATTGCCAGGAGGCAGTGCGGGTGCGTGGCAGGGTGGGCAAGTACCTGGGACCAAAATCAGAGGGTAACCAGGTGCACAATGCCTAAGCGGAACAGGTCAACAGGGGAGAGGAGAGAAGGCAAAGGCAAAGAGGAAGGTCTCGAGGTGCATTCGGAACTGGAGATGGTTCTCCTCAAGTTTCAGAGTGGCAGTGAGGCTATCCCCGAGGGAGGACCCAGCCGAAGACAAGATCTACCCCCAGCACATTTCTTTGAGAAACGACTGACCCTGAGGTAGTTGGAGGTGGTGGAGGAGCGAAGAGCTCAAGAGGGATGGTATTTGCAGAGGGAGAGTCGAAGGTATTTTGGATCCAGGCATTAGAAAGCCATGTGGACAATACAAAGGGTCTTGCATGTCATACTTGCACCCACTGGGAGCCAATGAAGAGATTTCAGCGCTGGAGAGATACAATCCCAGGGCTTGAGCCCCAGGACAAGTCTCACAGTCCTGTTCTGGATGAGTTGAAAAGGGCGTAGAGTAGAAGCAGGTAGATTTAGAAAGATAATGTTGCAGTATTCAAGCCTACAGAGAACCCAGGCTCGAGATACAGTGATCTTCTGGGGGAATGAGAGGAAAGGCAGAATACCTTTGAGAAGGTGAAGTTGGAAGTTTGACTTTTTAGAGACATCAAAGATGTGTACAGAAAAGGAAAGCGTGCAGTCAAAGATGGCTGAGAGGTTCTTAGCCTCGCAGTTGGGGGTAGGAGGAGGGACAAGGGAGGCCAGCCAGAGAGTGACAGGAAAGGAGGATGAAGGTGTGCCAATGAGGAGGATCTCTGTTTTATGATATGATATGATATGATCGTTTATTTATATAGCGCCTATACACAATGTGTTTCAAAGCGCTTCAAGGCAAGGGAGGGAACAAGGGAAAATACAACCACATTCTTACAGGCCATGAACAGTAAGGATGTGAAATTAACTATCATACTCGGCCTGACGACATTTCAGATAGTGCAAGAGCATAGATAAGGAAGGGAGGGGGAGAGTGGGAAGGAAGTGGTAACAGACAGGCGACTACCGTACTAGGCCTGACGGCATTGAGGCAGTGATAGTTGGTGGTACACCACTCCTGAATAGCCGATAGGCAATCGGAGATGAGAGAAGGAGAAGAGGTGGCCGAGCGAAGCCTGAAAATGAGTTGTCATCCGCATAGAAATGAAAATGCTTGGAGCAGGTGTTCTAACTTTAGTTTATCTGCACGCAGGTGGAAGACTGTACCAGAGAACACTGGCTGCTAGAGGGTGCTTCGAACTCGAGATCATGGGGCATGTCAGTAGAGAAAGAGCGAGGTGTCAGTTTTTGGGCAACTTAATTTCAGTTGAATTTTGTAAAACAAATGAGATGGCGGGCTTTAAGCGGGTCTGGTTAGAAACCTCTGACATAAAAAATAAAAAAAAAGAAACGTGCAACTTTTCTTGCAGTTGGCACACTGGAGTCTCCCAAACATACATATTACACAAATGTTCAACTGATGCAATTGCAGTTACCACTAGGACAAAAACATTATTTCAATGCATTTTTGCACCCTGCAAATGTCACAAATGTGCTCGTTTTTTCACTAGGGCTATTTTCTGCACAAGTTTTTGTACAAACATCAGCAATGGATTTCTGTGTAGTTCCTATAGTGAAATCGAATAATTATGGCGCATGCGAGTTTCATTTTGGCAAGAATTTAAATCTTTTTTTTTTTCCAATTGGTTCAGAGGAGGCATATTGCAACTATTCACCATTTTAAATAATCATCAATATGGAAGAAATATTCTATCATTGCATTTTTTTCACAAGGGCAATGTTTGCCCTAGTCCGCGTATTTTGCCCCAGTAGAAAAAATGCATTGAAATATTATATTTTTTACACTGGGGCAAAATTTGCCCTATTGCACACTTTCTGTAATACCAGCCCAGGCTTGTTTTTCATTGTCATTTGCACAGATTTTCATCTTGTACATGAAAGACCGTTTTTTTTCTACAGAAATCTGGTGAACCTGTAGGCAGATTGTTGCATTTGGTGTTTCACAACATTTGTGAATGTGTGTCCATATATTTCAACTGTCTCACGGGCACTCCCTACTTCACAGAGCTGTATTTATGATGACAGACCTGTTCTAAAGTAGACTTCGCTTGCCGATGAATCTAATGCCTTCTTGTCTATGTGTTTCCTTATCTGTTTGTGGCGCCTGCACTCTGCCATACGTATGGATTAATATACTATGCAGCGATTAATGAGCTCTTCGAGAGGCGCCCCATTGTATTTCCTAGAATGCATCGCCCTTTAAATTGCCAGCGCCTTCATTCTCTGATTAATCCTCCTGGAGCACATGCATCTTTTTAATAGAGTGCCGGTCTTGTGTGCGATTAGCTGCCATCTTAGACAATACGAGCGATCAATCTGAAAGATATACGGGGTTCCTAAAGATTAGTTAAATAAATCCACTCAGGCTCTGCCATGCCTCACCACAGGATTTCCATATGCTCAACGATAATCCATCGCCTGCCTCTTACTATGGCAGTCCATCAATGCTCTTCGCGCACTGCCACGGAGCGCATGCCTTCTGGCAGCATGCAATGCAGCAGTGCGCTCACCACTGCTTTTTCCTGCTGCAATTGGGTCTTTTCTGTCGTTCCGCTTTACAGTTCCAGCTGTGCTGAAGCACGGCCAGAGGTGGCCCAACATGAAAGGGGCAAGTCATCGCAAATGGATGCCCATCACCTGCTTGAGTCACTCTGTCTACAGCGTGTACCATTAAATAAGGTGGCATTGGTTTATGTCACCCCATACTTTTTCTGAGAATGTTCGCGAACAGGCTGCAGCTTTTGCACACCATTGCAGAGAGGAGCTTGTGAACTACTTCAAGAGTTTGCCACAATAACCTGTATAATGTTGCCTTTGCACCCACAAAAACATGTAGCTGTGAAGTAGAACATTGAATTGGCCAGTAGAACCAGTGAGCACACAACAAACAGTGGCTTTCTGGAATATTCTTCTTTTCTGGAAGCAAATCTCATCATGGACACTGTGCTATGAGGAATAACATCCATCTGCCGATGAATCGACATGTCACTGAGCATCTGAAAATGGAGTGCCAATAGAGTGCCAGTAGAGGACCGAGAACATATAATCCCGTCAGAATGACTTCTTTATTATTGATATGACTATTATTTTTGTATTTATTGAGTGCGGACCTAGCTTCGAGAAGCAACAGAGATCTTTACAGAGGTTTACACCAATACAGATACATAATGGACTGCTTTACATAGATATTCAACAGCACAGATGCATAACAATGCTTTACAGAGTTATACAACAGTACAGATGCATAATGGAGCGCTTTTCAGAGGTACAACAGAACAGATATACAGCGGGGGTGGGGAGTAGGATACAGAGTGGCACAAACAAAGGAGGGGTACAGCTGTACCGGGTGGCAGAGAGGAGAGGGGCAGGCGGCGTCAAGCATGGCAGGTGGCACAGGTGGCACTGGGGTTGACGTGATGGCATTGCTGTTGAGGAGAAGAGGTGGGTCTTGAGTTCTTTTCTGAATTGTAGGCGCCTGGGGGCGAGTCGGGTGCTGACGAGGAGGAGGTTCCATATTCTTGGGGCATAGGCAGAGACAGCTTGTTTTCTGGTCTTTGCCTTAGTGCAGCAGCAGATTACATGTCACCTTCCTTTCCCTGTCTGACCCGCCCTTTCCCGGGACATTTCTGCTATGTGTCATTTGTTATGTTGTGCTTACAAGCTGCTGGTGTAAATGCATCCTTTCTCATCTCTGGCCCTCTCACGCTCACTGGCTACTAGTCTGTCACCTTTCTCCTCATGCGTTCCTGTTCTCTACATTTCAGCAACTACCGCTTTCTTTTCACAAAGCAGTTCCTATTCTGCATGTGTCAGTTGTTCCTCTGCTGCTTTCTCTTCTCTTCCATTTTAAATTCTTTTTTTTCTATCCATGTTATTTTTTTCCATTGTACACCTCCTGCTTTGCTTTTCCATCGTGACCTCTACCGGATTCCTCATCTAAATGTACTTTCATCAAATTGTTTTTATCTGTGTTTAAATGCTTGCTGGCCCTCTTCTGCAGGATCTACTCTGAGTTGCTACAATGCACATATATGTTTTTATTTTTTAAATGTACACCCCATAACTTTATAGTGATGCTGTTATCTGGCTGGCATGGAACTGGTACAATTAACATCAGCAACTTCAGTCGATCTCATCCCCACCTACCTGAATACTGCAGTGGCGAGGCGCCTGCCACTCCAGCTTCTAAACTGTTGTCCCTGCTGGCCGCCATGGAAAATGAAGAAGGGCTCCATGTGGAGCCCCGCCTTCCTGTTCCACGGCAGCCATCTTTAGTGAGTATTTTGCTTCAATGAACAGGACACTGTGTGACATTTAAGATTCATTAAAAAAAATACTATGCTCTTATCACCCCGGGGTTCTGTATTGGAAACCCGCGGTACTAAGAGCCATAAGCACCTGTTCCATGGACTGGAGCAGGTGGTAATGGCACTGGCACCCTACTTAAAGTCTGCTGTTAGGCTCTTGCCTATGAACTCGGGCCCCAAGCTGTTACCACCCATTCCAGCCCATGGGATGGGTGCTTATGGCTAAATTATAAGCCTCAGAATGTTTATTTGGAATTCTCATTGGACGATCAGTGGACTCTGAGAACTGGTAGAGCCTGCAGATTGTTCAGGATGTCACAGTCCAATGCTACCGTCATCACATAGTGCTAACATAGCTAATTCCTCATGAATGCCCAGACAGATATTTGTACTCGCAGCTAAATCCACAGTACTGCCAATGAAGATGCAAAATACAACAACAGACACCAACTTACCCTTGTTATTATTAGTACCAAAAGTGTCTTTACACCAGGAAGTACATAACACTAATCCCCCGTTATATATGAAGACAAAACATGGATTCACCCTTTGTGCCTTTTCGGCTTCTTTTTTTTCATCCACAGAAAAGCAGGATGGGTTATGATATGATGTGGCATTTATAACAAACCTTTACACAAGTGTTTCTAGGCACGACAAGACAAGGAGGGGGAAACAAAGGGACAACAAAATAATAATCTTACTAGGCCTTGTGTCATTCGATTGTGTAAGTATGGGGAAGAGTGAAGGGGCAAACTGCCAGGGGAGGGGAAGGAGGAAGTGCAGTAACTTTGGAACCGGTGGTGGTCCTGCTCGAGTTTGAGAGAGGCAGGGAGGATGTTCCAGAGAGAGTCCCCATCCGAGGAGATAGATCTGCCCCTAACTCTATACTTCAAGAAGCGTCTGACCCTCAGAGAGTTGGTGGTGGATGACTGGAGAGCTCGGGAACTAAGATGTTTTGGAAGAGAAAGTTGGAGGTAGAGATGTCCCAAGCCCCAGAAAGCCTTGAGGACGATGCAAAGGGTCCTGAACTTGATCCTTGCAGCAACGGGGAGCCAGTGAAGAGATTTCAGAGCTGGAGGGATACAATCTCTGGGCTTGCAGCCAAGGACACGTCTTGAAGTCCTGCTGTGTATAAGTTGTAAAGGTCGAAGTGTAGAGGCAGGAAGATTTAGAAAGAGGCTGTTGCAACAGTACAGCCTAGAGAGGACTGGAGCTCTGGAGACAGTGAGCTTCTGGGGGGAAGTGAGAAAATTAAGAATACCTCTGATGTGCAGCTGATAGTTTGACTTCTTGGAGATGTCAGAGATGTGAGGAGAGAAGGAGAGGGTGGAGTCGAAGATGACACCAAGGTTCCTAGCCTCACAGGGGGGAGCAGGAAGAGGGCCCACGTGGGTGGCCATAGAGAGAGGAAAGGAAAGAGTAGGTGTCCCAATGAGGAGGATCTCAGTCTTAATTGCATTAAGGCAGAAATCATTGTCAGCACACCATTCCTGAAATGCGCCAGTCTGGTATGAGAGGAGAAGCAGAGGTGCTGATGGGAGCCTGAAAGTGTCATCTGCATAACATTGAAAACTGGAGCGAAAGTAGCGATGTGGTGAGCAAGAGATGCCTGGTAATGGTTGAAAAGCCAGGAAGAGAGCTTAGACCCCTGGGGAACACCACAAGAAGAGAGGGATAAAAGAAAGGAAAGACCCCAGTTGGAACTATGAGGGTCAGTCAAGGAGAAAGGAGGTCAAGCAGGCCAGGGCCTGCTCAGTAATACCATGTTTTTCGCATAGGCGATTGAGCAGGATGGCATGCTTGAATGTTATAATAGCTTTATAGACCCTATCAGGTTATATGAGCCAGTAAACATTGTGAAATATACCAGTAAACGTTGTGAAATATACTTGTCCTTGGGACTTTACAATGGTCTTTAAGGCCCATAATGCTCAATAGGGCCCTTGGGCAAAACATAATTATATCCATTGGGATGTTACTTTAGTGTTCGCATTGCCTACAAGGGTCACTATAGCATGCATATTCATCCGAGCACCACATTTCAAGAGACAAGTAACCCCAGCCATGTTCCTGCTATCTCCCAGGTAGATTAATGTACTAAGTCTACCCAGGCAGTTGCAGGCATTTAGCTGTTGTACTTTATATTTTCAAGAGCACATCCATGACATTGGCCCTCATTAGAAGGTTGGCGGAATGGGTTTAACGGCACCAGTAAAAGTGCTGGTGCCGGTAAACCCATTCCGCCCTACCATGAGGTCTCCTTGCGGGAGCCGCAATGGGCGCCTGGAAATACCAGGCGTCCATACCGGGTCCCGCGAGGACACCAGGGAGCTAACAACAGGCCCGTCATTAACAGGCCCGTTGTTAGCTCCATCCCTATTCCCATTGAGCCCTATGGGGGCTCGAATGGGAATAGGGATGGACCGAGTCTGGGTTCCTCGGACGGGGAATTAGTGGGTTCGCCAAGGTTGCGATGGCCCGGTAAGTCCTCATTCAAGGGACCCGGGCCCGGATTGTGGTAAGGAGGAACCAATGCCGCTAAAAGCGGCATGGTTACCTCCAACCTCCTGATGAGGGCCATTGTCTTTTTAAAAAACTCCCTCAGCCTGTAGTTGGTGATATTGGCCATAAACCTCCCTAAATATTATTTCAGCCTTTGGAAACATAATGCCTGATACTGCCCTCAGGCCAGGGCTAAAAAGCTCACTTATAGCCTTTGGAATGATCACTTGAACAATGTGCAGGCTTTAAGAAGCAATATTGCCTGTAAAAAGCTTTGTACAGCCAGCAGATTAAGCAGAACAGTACTTTCCAATGCTACTGGGAATATGCTGCACGGAATCTGAAACAGATTCCTAAAACCATCTTGGCAGTTTTATGTCCTAAATATACCCGGGCAGTCAGAGGGAATTGGCTGAAGGAAAATTAACATATATATCGTCTGCACTTTAAAGAACAACATGGGTTATAATAACTTTATAAGACACGCCCCAGTCGCAAGAGGTGTTATGGGCCTCTAAACTTTGTTAAACACTCTACCTGAACTCGGGCACTTAAGAAAGTCTTCAGGGGCGGTAATGATTGATATGGCCCTCAGACTCAGTCTATGAATCTTAATTCTAAAATAATGAGAATGATGGTGCTTCAAATTCGTTGAAGTAATGTTTATATGCAAACTGTCTGCCCAATCTGCTCTCAGAAAATGTAGTGGAGGGCACTGGTATTACAAAGACCCCCATGTTCCCTGCCATATGGCAGGCCCTGTTACCCCATGACTACACTTAGATTAAGGACTGGCTGGGTGACTGGATCTGGCAGTGTGGTCATGAGGCGCTCCACCTCTGGCTTCACTGCCATTTCATACAGAATCATAAAGCTCTTCTTCCTTTCAGGTTCCTGTCTGTGTGAAGTGCAGGAGCCGGAGGCCCAGGGTAATGGAGTGGACCATCAGACCGAAGCTGTCGCAGAAAACAGGTAAGAAATATGTTCTGGTTGTGTAATGTGTGTGTATGATGCTTGCATGTGATCTGTGGCGGATGTGACTGTACATGGTTTATGGGTGGGTGAATGGTTATGAGTGTGACTGTGTGCGTGTCTTTGAGAGAGAGAGAATATTCTCGGCAGGTGGCCATGTGGAGAATGCAGTGTGAATTTTCTGTTTGTTTCTGTATGTGGGTGTAAGTGAATCTAAGAGGATGTGTATGGGTGAGTAGCTGGTGGATGAATGGGTATGAATGTCACTGTGTGAATGTTCTAGGGAATGCCAGTGTGGAGAATCAAGTGTGATTGAGTGTGACAGAAGGTGTATGGGTAGTGACTGGTGGGTGACTGCATATGTATGTGATTATGTGTGTGCGCTTAAATGTTGTGGATGGGGGCCTTTGTGGAGAATGCACTGTGATGAATGTGAGAGAAGGTGTATGGGTGATTGACTTGTGGGTGAATTGATATGTATGTGATTTTGTGTGTGTGTGTGCATCTCGACAAAGCAAGCATGATACATGTTATTATGTAGCTAGAATGGTATTTTGGAGCTGCCAGTCTATCCATTCCTTACTGAGCCATTACTTTTGTTTTATTGGGCACCTATGATAAAGCAAACATGATAAGTGATATAAAGTGGCTAGACTGACTGGCATTGTGGTACATCCAGCTTAGCTATTGCTTAAAGTGGCATCACCTTTTTACTGAGCATCTATGATAAAACAAGCATCATACGTGTGTTTACATGTCTAGACTGGCTTATATTGCAGCCAGTTTGATTATTAGAAGGACATTGGCACAGTTGTAATCATGTTTAGTCATGCATCGCTTGACATACCATGACATACCCATGGTGGCCTGGTTGTGCGTCTTGCATGTTGTCATTGATGTACGGCATTGGTCCAATGTGTGGCAGTGATGTGTCATGTTCGGGTTGGGAGGTTCAGGTCAGGAGTGTTTAGCTCTGAGTGCATTGTCCACTCACCACCCAGGTGGAGTATACATCCCCCCCACATTCCCACTCAGGTGGAGTATGCATCCCCCCCACATTCTCACCTAGGTGGAGTATGCATCGCCCCCCCCACATTCCCACCCAGGTGGAGTATGTATACCCCCCATATTCCCACCCAGGTGGAGTATGCACCCCACCCACATCACAACCCAGATTCACTGCCATGGGCCAGTCAGGCAACTCACCAAGCCAGCCGTCATCTAGCATGTCGCTCCATGTGACGGGATAGCGTGTAGTTACGCAGCACCATGGCATCATGTGTCGATCCGGGATATCGAGCACAACAATGTGTGATGATCTTGCTGGAGTCACATACCATCTGCAAATTGATGGAGTGGTATTGCTTGCGATTGCAGTACACCGCCTCTATGGCATGAGGGACTACCAATTTGACATGGGTGCAGTCAAGGGCACCAACGCAATTGGGCATGCCTGCCAGTGCATGGAAGCCTACTTTAGTGTTGGCAAGCTCTAAGGCAGTCCGTGGTAGCAATATATGGGTGCTAGCGTGCTTCAAGAGGGCTTCCAGCAATTGGGTCAGCATGTGTGAAAAGAGTGGTTGTGATATACCATGCAGCTGGCCCACTGTGTGCTGGTAGGTGCCTGTGGCCAGGAAGGGGAGCACAGACACCACCTTTAGTAGTGGGGAGATGGCAGTGATAATTTCAATGAGGCTGACAATGTCGTCATGTATTATCACCACAATGGTGTTGATGGTGTCCCGGTCCAACCGGTACAGTTTGTGGATCTGCTCAGGAGTTAGATTGAATGGTCTGGGTCTGATGTGAGGGATCGGTGGCTGCCTACGAGGTACGACTGGCTGCACTGGTGGTAACTGCTGGGCCTGTCTCACCCTCCTTCTCCTCCTGGGTCTCCTCTGTGATGCCCGTTGTTGTGGCTGTAGTTGTTGTTGTAGTTGCTGTTGTTGCTGTAGTTGTATCAGTACAGGCATGTCCTCCAGCCCCATGATTGCAACAGCTAGTGGTATCATTTTGGTGTGGGAAGTGGTGTGGTGTGTGGGTGTACTCCTGTTATACTGGGACAGGCTCCATTGACTCCACCTGTGGTGATTGTGTGCACTTGTGGCAGTTGCCTTCACTGCAGGTTGCTATTTACAAGTGGTCCGCGATGCCTGTATGGCCGCCATCGTGCAGGCCCTAATTACCGCCTTTGGGATGCCGGTAAGTGAATGCCCACGTAACTTGTGATATCCTCCTATTACCGGCATACCGGTATTTCCTCCGCGAAGGGGCGCATGTACGCACGCATGCCGGTACGGGCGGTGGCGGTATTGGCGGGTTGTCGGGTCGTAATGGCCCGGACCCGTCAATGATGCTGGTAATAGCATTCCGCCTTCATATTTTCATTACCTCCATGCTCGTAATGAGGCCCATTGTGTCATGCATTTGTTTGTGATTCATTTCCAATCAGAGTCAGTTATTTTTTTTCTAACCAACACCTGTTTCAAGCCATCCTAGGATTTTCAGTGCAGCAGTCACTGCACTATAGATAAGTTGAGTATTAAGATACATAGGAGACCCGATAAATAAATTATTGCTAATAACATTTGACTTGTGTGATGAATTGGGCTGATATTTTCAAGCAAACACATTGCCACAGGCCCCCCAGATTGGACATCTAGGAAAAAATGTGTTAAAAAGTTAAAACAGTTATTAAGAAAGCAAATGAACGCTGTTTGGGCCCCAACAAAACCTATTGGGACAACATGTCAAGCACCACAGTGAAAGGCTGTGGCCACTGAGCATGGCCAAAGGGCTCATTTAGGAAACATATTGGAGAAATAGATAGAGTGGCAATGGCAGAAGGATGTGGGCACTTGCCATGGCCAAAGGCCATAGCTAATGGGACTGTAAGAAAGCTATTGTGGCAACATGTGAATGGGCCTCATCCAAAGGCCAGCGCCAATGGTCATAGGTGAAGTCCATAGCCAGTGAGCGGGAAAGAAAGGTAGTGTTTTGAAAGGATCCAGAGTGTACGGCCAAAGGCCTTGCTTACTGGCCAGGGCCGAATGACCATCCTTTTGGGCCCAAAAGACATGCAGAGTGGCCATTGCCAAAGGCTGTGGCAACCTAGCGGATCCACAAGAACCGTATTGGGGGAACATGTACAGTGGACAAGGCTGAAGGGCCTGAACACTGGCCATGCCTGACAGCCATGGCTACTGGCTTGTAAAAAAACAACGGAATAACAAAACCCTTGAAATTCACTGAAAAAACATTAGCTAAGGTGCAGTTATGTTGTGCAGATTTAACTCAACAAACCCCTTGAAATTCAGCAGATATGGAAGTCATGACCAGTTTAACTTGGGGCGTTCCCGGTGCAAAGTACATGAGCACATACATATTATAAGAGAAGGGATTCACAATTATATACAAACTGGCATTATGGGAACTCCACAGGAGCGTGCCGAGTTAAGCTGGTCATGACTTCTCATATCTGCTGAATTATACTTAACCTTAACTAAGGTTTTTTCGGTGAATGACTACAGATCCTGCGGTAGCGGCCTTGTAGTTATGGTTAAATTGCTCAACCCACAGGAAGAGCACTTTTTGGGCGGCTTATAACTTTGCACCCCCTGGATGAATCCTTATCAAACTTTGCCAAAAAAGAAAATGTTCCCGTCAGAATTTTGCTTGAGGTGTGGTGAGGTTTCGTCAATGGAAGGGAGCAAAGTTGTAGGGGGTCCCAACATTTCTGTTTTTTCCATAGATTCAATGGAAAACATTTTTTGCTCATGTCTACAGCCCAAACCGCTAGACAGATTTTCACCCAATTTGCAGGAAGAGTGGCTGCTTGGTCCCGAAAGCGGGCTTTTGTAAAATTGGTGGAAATCCATCCAGTATTTTCTTGAAAGAATTGTCCAAAAATAGGTTAAAAATAATAGTGATATCTGGGTTCGGTCCGCAGACTCACTTCCCTGTTCGGTCTGCGGATGGGCCACTGATTGGTCCAGAGGCCGACGTGTTGTCCGCGGACATCGGACGCACACACTGATTGGAGAGTGAAAAGCATGAACTGCATCAGATTTTTTATAACGCCCGCCATGTTGGATTTGCAGACAGCCACCAGTGTCTGCTTACATCGTGGTAAAAACATATTAAAAAACATAACAATGCCCTTGTCAAACTCATCAAACAATCTTTGGGTAGGTGGGGGTGATGAGGATGGGATGGGATATGACAGTAAGAAGCCAAAAAATTGGTGTTTTTCATCCCAGAAGACTGCAAAAAGTCTGGATGTTCGGGTGCAGTCCTGTGATGTTCGCAAACACTTCAGATGTTCGGGGCCATCTATGCCTATTTCAGCATTACAGGGTTGGTGAAAATCAGTTTTTGGATGGCTTATAACTTTGGCGCCACTCAATGAAACTGCATGAAATTGTGTAATCGTATTTTATACCTGATTCTGAATGGTTTTGGAAAGTGTGGAGCTGGTTTGTGAACAGGGGACAAAAATAGAGGGGGGGTCCCACAATATTGTAAAGGCTTATAAATGTGGTGCCATTTGATGAATGTGCAAAATAATTTGCAAAGAAATTTAAATCTAGATATACATGTTTTTGCAAAGTTTGGTGTGATTTTGTCAAGAGGGCGCAACATTAGAGAGGCGGTCCCAAAATGTCATAAAGGTTTATAAATGTGGTCCCATTTGACGAATCAGCACACAAGTTTGCAATACAATTTTAAATCTAGATATACATGTTTTTGTAAAGTTTGGTGGGATTTTTGTCAAGAGGGGGCTTAATTATAGGGGTGTCTCAACATTTTTAGATGGCTTATAACTTTGTTGCCGTTTAAGGAATGTGGACAAACGTTTTCATACCGATTATAAACTAAACTTGAATGTTTGTGTAAAGTCTGAATGGATTTTGTCAAGTGGGGGCTAAGTTATCTGACTATTGTATGAACATATATTTTAAAACATTTTCAGCAAACTCGTGTAAGGGGCATTGGCAAGGACCTTAAAGCATGGTTTTGCAGATGTGCCCATTTTTTACTTTCTGACAAATGTCATAATGTAGGTACAAATAATAGTGATATACCTTTGGTGACTGAGGTATAGCCTGTGGCCATGGGCAGTGGCCAGAACATCCGGGTCATGGCATAAGGTCATGATCCGGAAAATGTGGCTACTGGCCATGACCATGAGGGACGACAAATGGGGTTAAAGTGGTCATGTCGACCTGGGACCAGATATGTGATAAAGTTATTCGAAAGTGGGATAGGTTTGAAAAGGAAAAGAAATTGTCATAGGGTTCTCTCTTCTCCTTCTGCAGGCTGCCATGAAAAGGGAAGAGGGGCTTTGTACGGAGCCCTGCCTTCCCTTTTGATGGTGGCCATCTTGGAAAAGGATTTTCCTGCCTACAGCGGGACGCTGCAGGTGTCCCGGTGTAGGATAAAATTCCTTTTTTTAGCACCCTGGTTTCCCGCTTTGGAAACCATGGGTGCTAATGGCCTTCATCCCCGATTGCAGGGGCTGGAACAGGGATAGCGGTCCGGAGCTCTCGTTATCCACCCTCGCTTCGCTTAGACCGATTACTTGGACTGCCGGGCGTTATTTCGATTGCTAATCCATTAATGCTAATGGAAATGTTGGAAAATCTTATTGGTCTATGTACTTTACTGAGAAATGTCAAGTAGATGGAGTCTATAAAATGGTTTTTGTTTTTGTTCTACTTTGTAACTGTGAAAGGTGGATACTAGAGGAACCTTTCTTTTGTTGTTTTTTTATGTATTTTTTTGTTTTGAAGGAGAGGTTAGAACGTAAGGTGGGTAGGGAAATGAGGGAAGAGGCACCAAGCACTAATATGGAGGGGCAAGTGGACAGAGGAAAATGTCTAAGGTAGGGGCCAGTGATTTTCATGCTTTTTGATTATAGCTTCACAACACTTCGAAATTGCTCCCCCCTGCAGAGCCATGTATTGCAGTATATACAGAGGACTGTTGTCTTAGAAAAATATGGATCAACAGCCTTTTTAGTGCTTGCAAGGTAGCTGGTGGAATTTTGTGTCCTATAGAACTAGGCTGCGTGGTTAAAGTACTGGTTGACGAAGATGAGGTGGTGGCAGACAGGCTATTACTTGCTAAGAAAGGAACAGCTTTTCTGAGAGCATTGCAGTGGTTGGATTGGGTATGGCAGCAGATTGATCTGGTCCTGTAGGAGTACTGTCCAGGTAGACTGTGACTGAGTACTCAGTCCATTTCACTTTTGTAGCTTTAGTCTTTGGTACATTCCCAACAATGGTAAAGAACTGCCACACATATGATTGTCTGTTAGTGCTAGAGGTAGGCACTTGTTCTACCACATCTTCTTGGTCATCATCTTTATCTTTGGAAGTACTGCGCTTTTATTGTTGTGGTTGTCCTGCAGCTGGTACGGGTGATGGTGGCTCTTGGGGAGGAGGAATGGCAGTAGATGATGCAATTTCTGAGATAAATAGCAGTTTTGCTAATATTCCTCCAGGTATGTGCACTCTGCTAGATTGTTAGTGGATAATGAAAAGGAATAGGGGTAGGAGCTGTGTAAGGGTACATTTTGAGCTTGAAAGCTGCTAGATCAGTAGAAAGTGCATTTCCCAACTGTCCACGGAGCACAGACCCAACCGCAAAGTGTGGATCTGTTCACGAACACGTCATCATGCCGTGCGGGAGTGCGAGGTCACGTGACACTGTTCGGAAAGTCGCGATGACATTAAACATATTGACGGATGGAAAAACAGTGGAAAAAGTTGCAAAGAGTGTATACAGGTGTTCAAAATGATGCTAGAATGTGGGGAATGACAGAGTTTTAAGGTGAAACTTTGTAAATTGGACAGAAATGTTGCGATATTGAGGTAAGTATGATATTAGTAAGTTGTAGGAAGTTAGCACGCATTGGTAAAAACCCATGAAATTCACTGAAAAAAATGTGTGACAGGACGTTATGGTTAAGTTGCACTAACAAAAACCTATGAAATTCAATGAAAAAAAAGTTTTTAAAGGAACGTTATGGTTACAAGTAAAACCAAAAATTCCCAGAAATTCGCCATAATGTCCATTTAAAAACAGTTTTTCATCGAATTTCATAGGTTTTTGTTAGTGTAACTTAACCATAATGTCCCTTTAACAACGTTTTTTAAGTGACTATATATGTGGTAGTGGCCCTATAATTATGGTTAAGCTGATAAACCCATTGGAAGAACACTTTGTGGGTGGCTTATAACTCCACCCCCCCCCCGAGACAAATGCTCATGAAACTTTGCAAAAAAAGCATATGGCTCTGTCAAATCGACCTGCCACGTTTGGTGAGGTTTCGTCAGCGGGGACATAGTTATAGGGGGGTCTCAAAATGTGTTGTTTTTCCAGTTGATGCAATTGAAAGAAAGATGTGCTCACGTCTACAGCCCAAATCACGGGATGGCTTTTCACCACATTTTGCAGCAGGAGAGTCAGCTTGGGCCCAAAAACGTTCTTTTGTAAATTTGGTGTAAATCCGCACAGCAGATTTTTTTTTTAAATGACCGAAAAGTAGGCCAAACAAATTAGTGATATCTGGGTCTGGTCCGAGGACTCACTTCCCTGGTCAGTCTGTGAACGGCCTCCGATTAGCCCATGGGCGCACTTGCTACATTGAGCGCACTTGCTGATTGGATGGTGAATGACATGATGTGTGTCATATTTTTGGGAAATGCTCACCATGTTGGATCCACACAGAGTTGCAGCAGATGGCAGACATCTTGGTGTTGAAACAGTCTGGAAAACACATCTTTGGTCATTTGGTGGTGGAAAGAATGGCTGGGAAGTGTGGAGTAGTGGAAAAAAGATGATATGGGCTGTTTTTGTAGGTTGATAAAAGGCAGACGGTAGTTCGAACATTGCAGTGAACGGGCAGCTTTGAAAAGACATATGGGGTCATTTGATAGCTGGAAGAGGGTGTAGAATTGGTAGGGGAGTGGAATGAATGTAATGTAGAGCTGTTTTTATATGTGAAAAGGTGTTTGCAAATGTTGCCTGGCCTGCGGCCCATTTCGGTGTAAGCAGACATCACTTCGATTGCAAGGGGGGTTGGCGTGAGCTTTATTAGTTGACCATGTATGATGCCGACTTGTTATACAGTTAATTTTGTTTTGGGTAGATGCCAGATTCTGGAGAGCATAGCCATAGGCATTTGCAAACACAACTGGTCGGAGTCTTTTAAGTAAAGAACAATTAGTGGCAATTGAAAGAGAAGATTCATTGTCATACTAGCATAACATTTTACTCCAATTGTGTTTGTGACTTTAAATTGACCAGAGAGTTCTGTTTGTGGATGGTTAGATGGGCTCCAAGACGTTTATGAAGAAGAGACATGTGTGTCTTTCTTTTCTGATGGATGTGAACTTGACTTTGTATTAGATAGTTTTGTGGTTGTATTGTTTAAATCTGCTATAGGTTATGATTCTATTATTTGACTTTTAAAAGGTTTACTATTTTGAGGTACAGGGTACATATTTAGGTGGGGTGCATAGTGTCCTTAGCCTGTTGTATTGCAAGGAATGTCAGCATTGATTTTGTTTGGATCAAATTTTACTAGGAATAGACCATTGAGTGTAAGCAGATGTGAAAGTGCTATGTAAATCATACATTCTTTAATGACTGTTATGCCAATGTCAATCAATATGTGATCTAGGGTTGGGACTTGTGATATGGGAAGATTGAAAGCATATGCAAGTGACAGGGAAAACTGCTCTCTGCCTATGTACATGTGTTTGAAAAGTAGGAAACGTCCTATTGTTTGGCCAATTTGTTTAACCTCTGCAAGTTTGTCAAAGTGGATGTTGACAAAATTAATTTTGTTGTCATGCGGATATGTCTGGAAACCAACAACTGCCAATTGCTCCATTGACAAAGCCTTGTTCTATGTCAAGGTTACGTTCTAGAGTTACTCTGCAATTTAAACACACATTTTATATTTTCTCTAATCCAGCTGTGTTGGAGATACATTTTCTCAGCTATTTAGTCATGATGTTGCTTGTTGACACATAGGAAGTGTCATGTCGTAGGTTGCATTTATTCTTTCAACATTGTTTCTTTGAATTGACTACAGCTTGCAAGGGTTGGCAATAAGGACATACATTATAGATTTTGTTGCATTAATTGTTCCATGACATCAAGAGCAGATGTGTTTCACGGATATAGCTCATGGATTAGTCTACTATTTAAGATGGATTTTGCATCTTTAGTAAGAAGCACAGTTCGAATGCTTTTTAAAATGTTAGCATTTGTGAGGTCTGCAGACTGGCGCATATTTTGAATTAGTTCTCTTTAGTGAAAATGTTGCCAGACATTTACATTTCCAATGCTGCTGAGAGCGGCATTCTTTGTGTCCTAATGTTTTGAAAATAGGATGCCATTTCACTGACGTTAACTGTAGGGGGTCTCTGAAAACAATAACATGTTTTTCTCCAAAAAGTTGCTTGTAGTTAGTTTTTACGACTTCTTGCACTCTTAGATGAATTAAAGCCAACATGAGGTTGGACACCATGCTTACTTCATCTATCAAGAGCACTTTTATTTGTTTTAGAATTCTGCATACCTCAATTGCAGCTTCTGCTTACAATTTGTAGTATTCAAATTTGTTTTGGTGTTCTACAGGGAGTAGTAGTAGTCAGTGTAAAGTGACACCGCCTATGTTGTAAGCAGCTAAACCTGTAGGGGTTGTTTAAAGAGGATCTATCTTTTTAAACATATCCGCTAATCAACTGCTTAAAAAAATAAAAGACAAAGATGAAGTTTTGCAGTCAAGTATCAGAACTCTCTTGGCAAATGGGTGCACTGTTTGTATTATAATGCTTTCGTGCAAGTTAAGCTGTTGGAGAGCTTTTGGAAGTTGGAATATTTCTAAATGATTAGTGATAGCATGTGATGGTATTTTGTTATTGTCAAACTTTGTGTTGCAGCATGTGCACATTTTTAAGGAGTTCGTTATTTTGTATTTACCTTCTGCTGTCAGATATAAAGCTAACTGGAACCATTGGGATTTTTCATTGTCTTCTATTTTACAAGCTAGATGTACTATTGTTGTGCTCTTTTTGTAAAACGTCCTGCGGCAACAGACACATACTTGGTCTGGTATTTCAGCAGATGTGTTTTGAACATAGCTATTTCTTTTTTTATATGTGTTTATTAGGATATTGGTGTTTATCAGGTTTTCAGTGAAGTTTTCTGAAGGTACAGAATTCTCTAAGTCACCATCAGATCCAAAGTATTTACGGCAGATCTGATCTATTTCTTGAAGGAGTGATTTGGCTGTTCTATGAAGGAGAATGTTATTTACATTTTGCAGTTCTAGAGCAGGACGTTTTGCATAGTATAGTTGATGCACAAGAGTCCGTACAGTGGAATGGTGTGTCGCTAAAATTTGATGGGATGGAAAGTGCTTTGGCATGCAGTGCCTACAATGCAGGCTAATGGATGTCCTCACAGACCAGTGTGGTTGCACACTGGACAGGAGTCTATGGTTTGCAAAGTTTTCATTCTACTTTTCTCTTTTAATATTACATAGTGATTGAGGAATTGCTGTAAAAATTGAAAGGAATGTTGGTGTACATTGCACATCGAGCTGCATCTAGAAGGGCTTCTTTTTGCATAATGGTTTGATTCACCATTTCATACCTTTGACCACTATTGTTTACGGCAATTGTTTTTTTCTTGTTCTTGTTCTTGTTTATAAGCTTCTTCATTGAAGTATGGTTCTGTGCTGCTTGTGCGCAGCCATTCACCAACACAGAAGTGTGAAAAGGTCTCTATATTGCCACTGCACATGTTTAGAAGTATTGTTGTAATGTATTGTTTGATTTCTTTAGTGTTTTCATTCTGTTTAAAATCAATATAAACAATGTTGTCTTTAGTAGAAAAGTGATGTTGATTAGAGCTTTCAGGATTACTCTCCTGCGGTAGTTTTTAAGGAAAGGTTGTCACTTTTCAGATTTTTTTATAAGATTGTGAAGAACTCCTTGGTCGAATATTTTTTGTAACATCATTTTTTTGTATTACTTTACCGTGACTCTGTAAACACTGGTAGACAGAGGATTGGGTTTGTTAGTAGGTGTGTTTTTCCTTGTACATTGTATTTTACTTTTTGTTTTCGCAACAGGGGCCTTGCTTTCTTTAGTCGTGGTTGGCTTAGTTTGTTGAATGAGGTTACGAGCTCTTTGGTTTTAAGGTTTCCTATAAATTATTTTAGAGGTGGATGACTATGTGGGGTACTTTTAGTATTATCTGCTCTAAGTTTTCTTTCTTTTCTATGGAGTTGCTGTTTAGTGTGCATTTTGTTGTTTTTGTTGGGAAAAGAGAAAGGTTGTATTTGGAAGTTGTGCAATGTATATGCATGTATGGTGCATGTATGTGTGGGTGTGATTGTAGAGATGAATAGAGTACTGTTTGATTGTGAGTTGGAATATTAGGTGTGGTTGGAAATGCTGTGGGAATACAATTGTACAGAGGTGTGATGGTGTTGAGTTAGTGAGTTAGGCTGTGGTAGTGCGATGGAATCTGTATGGTGATTGTGCTGTTTTGAGGAATAGAGTGGTTGTTGCAATGGTGGTGTGTAGATGGGAATAGTAGGAGTGTGCTTGGTGTAATATAATGAGCAAGAGTGAAAGAAATGTTGGTTTGAAAAAAGTAGTCTGGGGTAATATATATAGTAGCACTGTGTTGTTATAATTACATACACATATGTGGACAGTTTTTGTACTTATTTTTTTGGATGTGAAGGGTATTTGTTTTTCGGTTGTTGATTGCAGTGATGTGTTTCTTCCCTGTAATTGTAAAAGAAATTTAGTGGGCAAATGTGGTAATGGTGAAATACTATTCGAAAGGAAGGCTTATATTTGTAATGGAAGGAGGAGTGATGGTGAAAAAGTTAATGTATTGAAGGGGTCCCTGAGGGACCTTCGAGTATGGAAACAAGGCACAATCACCACACACGAACTAATACGCCAGACACAAGGTTGTATTCCTAAAATCTAGGGTTTATTGCCAAGCTAATGGTCTCAGTTGGCCAACTGGTCCCACGCCCCACGAGGTGTGTCTACCAGACCTCAGGGGATGCAAGAGAGAGAAATTCGTACAACAGTTACATATATACAAAACAAGCATCTTGTAATCAGTAGTGTCACAACTTATACTGCCCCTACTGCATTTCCTTTGAACTAGACACAATGATTGACAATGGTGATGAGTATGACACCTTCAAACATTCATTTAGTAACAGTTTGCAATTCTGTAATCTCACAGACATAAGTCTTTGTTCTAAAGAACACAATGCTTCTGTTTCTACAAGCAAGCTGTGCGTAGGGAGAGACACATTCCAGGCCTTGTTATCTCCTTGTTTATATTCGTGTACTGGGGGTCAACTTGCTCTTCAGGGCTCTACCGGGCTCAGGAAAGGGGGGCCGCAAAGAAGAGCATAATTCAATTCATTTAATGTTCGCTCTAGTATTTCCACTGTGCTTACTGGCACCTGCTGTACTGATTATAAAGCCTTGCTGCTCACTCTCCAGGGATATGCGAGGGAGGGGACCGGGCATTTCTGTCTGGGTTATTGCGTTATGTTTCAACATGCCACTTGCGGCCTAGCATTGTGCACCAGTAAAACAGAATAATATTTCAACAAAGCATTTTTACATGAGGCAAAAGGCAACGTTAGAGAAAAAAAGAAGAAAACAAGATGGTGATTTCATTCACCTTAAAATGGCCGCACCATGGTTAAGCTTTTGCTACACCTTTCTAGTACTAAACACAAGAGGCGGTTGGTCTTCTGCCAACAAAGTGTAGTGCCTCATGATCGAGGGGGTGTCAATTCTTTCTGGACTGACAGTATGTGCATTTGCAGAAGCTCTGTAACAATGTGTAAATGTGAAGAAAAGTTGATGGAAATGATTTGTAGTACACTTTAAATGGTTGTTGGCTTGTATACAAGTTGAATGTGTTAGGAGTATATGAATAGTTGCCAACATGATGCATTATAATGCATAGGTGTTTATGAAGTCATAGAATTTGTGTTTGCATTATGGAACTTGTAGTTCCTATTTCACCATTATAAACATTGGAGTAAAATCAAAGAATGTAGAGTAAAAGTAGGACTGTATTAGCAGCTTAAAACGGGGAGAGACACGGGGCATGAGCGGGGGCTGGAGGGGAACAGGGGAGACACGGGGCATGAGTGGGGGTGGGGGGAACAGGGGAGAGACACGGGGCATGAGCAGGGGTGGGGGGAACAGGGGAGATACGGGGCATGAGCGGGGGGTGAGGGGAACAGGGAAGAGACACGGGGCATGACCGGGGGCGGGGGGCAACAGCAGAGAGACACGCGGCATGACCAGGGGGTGGAGGGAACAGGAGGGAGACACGGGGCATGAGTGGGGGTGGGAAAGGGGAGACACGGGGTATGAGCAGGGGGTGGAGGGAACAGGGGAGAGACACAGGGCATGAGCAGGGGGTGGGGGCAACAGGAGAGAGACACGGGGCATGAGGGGGTGGCGGGGGCCAACACGAGGTAGACACAGGGCATGAGCGGAGGGTGGGGGGTACAGGAGGGAGACACGGGGCATGAGCAGGTAGTGGGGGTAACACGAGGGAGACACGGGCATGAACGGGAGGTGGGGGAACACGTGGGAGACACAGGGCCTGAGCGGGGGGTGGGGGGAACACGAGGGAGACACAGGGCATGAGCGCGGGGTGGGGGTAACACGAGGGAGACACGGGGCATGAGCGGGGGGTGGGGGTACAGGAGGGAGACACGGGGCATGAGCGGGGCGTGGGGGAACAATAGAGAGACATGGAGCATGAGCAGGTAGTGGGGGTAACACGAGGGAGACACGGGCATGAGCGGGAGGTGGGGGAACACGTGGGAGACACAGGGCCTGAGCGGGGGGTGGGGGGGAACACGAGGGAGACACAGGGCATGAGCGCGGGGTGGGGGTAACACAAAGGAGACACGGGGCATGAGCGGGGGGTGGGGGTACAGGAGGGAGACACGGGGCATGAGCGGGGGGTGGGGGAACAATAGAGAGACATGGAGCATGAGCGGGGGGTGGGGGGAACAGGAGGGAGACACAGGGCATGAGCATGGGGTGGGGGGCAACACGAGGTAGACACGGGGTATGAGTGTGGGGTTGGGGGTACAGGAGGGAGAAATGGGGCATGAGCAGGGGGTGGGGGGTAACATGAGGGAGACACGGGCATGAGCGGGGGGTGGGGGAACACGAGGGAGACACAGGGCATGAGCGGAGGGTGGGGGGAACACGAGGGATACATGGGGCATGAGCGGGGGTGGGGGGAACAAGAGAGAGACACGGAGCATGAGCAGGGGGTGGGGGAACAGGAGAGAGACACGGGGCATGAGCGGGGGGTGGGGGAAACACGAGGGAGACACAGGGCATGAGCGGGGTGGGCGGTGCAGGAGGGAGACACGGGGCATGAGCAGGGGTAGGGGGGTAACATGAGGGAAACATGGGGCATGAGCGGGGAGTGGGGGGAACATGAGGGTGACACAGGGCATAAGCAGGGAGTGGGGGGCAACAGGAGAGACATGGGGCATGAGCGGCTGGTTTGGGGGATACATGAGGTGGACACGGAGCATGAGCGGGAGGTGGGGGGTACAAAAGGTAGACACGGGGCATGAGCGGGAGGTGGAGGGAACATGAGTGAGACACGGGGCATGAGTGGTGAGTGAGGGGTAACACGAGGGAGACACGGGGCATGAGCGGGGGTGGGGGAACAATAGAGAGACATGGAGCATGAGCAGGTAGTGGGGGTAACACGAGGGAGACACGGGCATGAGCGGGAGGTGGGGGAACACGTGGGAGACACAGGGCCTGAGCGGGGGGTGGGGGGGAACACGAGGGAGACACAGGGCATGAGCGCGGGGTGGGGGTAACACAAAGGAGACACGGGGCATGAGCGGGGGGTGGGGGTACAGGAGGGAGACACGGGGCATGAGCGGGGGGTGGGGGAACAATAGAGAGACATGGAGCATGAGCGGGGGGTGGGGGGAACAGGAGGGAGACACAGGGCATGAGCATGGGGTGGGGGGCAACACGAGGTAGACACGGGGTATGAGTGTGGGGTTGGGGGTACAGGAGGGAGAAATGGGGCATGAGCAGGGGGTGGGGGGTAACATGAGGGAGACACGGGCATGAGCGGGGGGTGGGGGAACACGAGGGAGACACAGGGCATGAGCGGAGGGTGGGGGGAACACGAGGGATACATGGGGCATGAGCGGGGGTGGGGGGAACAAGAGAGAGACACGGAGCATGAGCAGGGGGTGGGGGAACAGGAGAGAGACACGGGGCATGAGCGGGGGGTGGGGGAAACACGAGGGAGACACAGGGCATGAGCGGGGTGGGCGGTGCAGGAGGGAGACACGGGGCATGAGCAGGGGTAGGGGGGTAACATGAGGGAAACATGGGGCATGAGCGGGGAGTGGGGGGAACATGAGGGTGACACAGGGCATAAGCAGGGAGTGGGGGGCAACAGGAGAGACATGGGGCATGAGCGGCTGGGTTGGGGGATACATGAGGTGGACACGGAGCATGAGCGGGAGGTGGGGGGTACAAAAGGTAGACACGGGGCATGAGCGGGAGGTGGAGGGAACATGAGTGAGACACGGGGCATGAGTGGTGAGTGAGGGGTAACACGAGGGAGACACGGGGCATGAGCGGGGGTGGGGGTAACACAAGGGAGACACAGGACATGAGCGGGAGTGGGGGAACAAAGGAGACACGGGGCATGAGTGGTGGGTGGGGAGGAAAAGGAGGGGGACACTGGGCATGAGCGGGGGGTGGGGTGGAACAGGGGAGACACGGGGCATGAGCGGGGGTTGGGGGGAACAGGGGAAACACGGGGGAAACACGGGGCAAGAGCGGGGGTGGGAGGGAACGGGAGGGAGACACGGGGCATAAGCGGGGGTGGGGGGAAACAGGAGGGAGACACGGGCCATGAGCGGGGGGTGGGGGGAACGGGAGAGAGACACGGGGCATGATTGGGGGGTGGGGGGAACGGGAGAGAGACATGGGCCATGAGCAGGGGGTGGGGGAACGTGAGAGAGATACGGGGCATGAGTGGGGGGTGGGGGAAACGGGAGAGAGACATGGGCCATGAGCAGGGGGTGGGGGAACATGAGAGAGATACGGGGCATGAGTGGGGGGTGGGAGGAATGGGAGAGAGACACGGGCCATGAGTGGGGTGTGGGGGGAACAGGAGAGAAACAAGGGGCTTGAGCAGGAGGTGGGGGGAGCGGGAGGGAGACACAGGGCTTGAGTGGGGGGGAACAGGAGGGAGACATGGGGCATGAGCGGGGGGTGGGAGAGCGGGAGGGAGACACAGGGCTTGAGCGGGGGGTGGTGGGAACCGGAGGGTGACACGGGGCATGAGCGGGGCTGGGGGGAACGGGACGAAGACAGGGAGCTTATTATGCATCGCTCTGATGCAAACGATAAACAAAGATGGTGGGCATCTCTCACTATATGACGCACGGACATCAAGCAAGCCGTTCGCCCAATCCCCGTCCTGTCCGCGGAGCGAACAGGGAAGTGTGTCCTTGAAGCGGACACAGATATCACTAATTTTTTTCACTTACATTTTTGTCATTTTTAAAAAAAACTACTGGACTGATTTACAACAAATAAAAAAAGCACGCTATCGGGACTAAGCCGCCGCTCCCGCTGCAAATTTGGTGTAAATCCGTCCAGCAGTTTGGGCTGTAAGTTTTTTCCCATTATGTCTATGGGAAAAAAAAGAAGTTTTGGGACCCCCCCTATAACTTTGCCCCCCCTGGATCAAACCTCACCAAACTTTGCAAAAAAATTCAGAGTTGGTCATATACTTTTTTTCCAAAGATTGGTGAGGATTCGTCCAGGGGGAGCGAAGTTATAAGCCTAGATTGGATGAAATGGGCAGAGTGGCTCACATGGTCGGGCTGAAGCATGAAACTGTCTCAGGCAACAATGAAAAAGTGGCCCGCCGTTGTAAATGGATATTCATTCCTTTAGTCACAGACTGGGTCTCATTATAACTATGGCGGTATGTTAACAACGGTGCCGATAAGCTACCGGCACTATTGCTACCATACCGCCATAGAAAAATTGTGCTCGTGGGTGCCTGACAGCCTTCCAGGTCTGACCTGGCAGGCCGTGTGGCACCCGCGAGCACAGCTGGTCAGATGCACTGGCACCGTTATTAATGGGGCTGCCGGTGCATCCTGTGAAAACATAAAAATAATATGAGGCCGGGAAGCCCAGAAAGAAACACACCAACACAGGTTACAAAGTACATACAAGTGCTTTATTTAAAAGCTACAATAGTTACCAAAGTCAATTGACAAACGGATAGCTATTCGGCTCTCAGAGTAACATAACAAACTTCAACGAGAGTTCAATGCGTTAGTGAGAGAGACCGTACATTGGAATACTTGGGTCTTTTATACTCTTTATCCAGCCCTTGGCCAACCCTCTTGCGGGTTAACCATTCTAGGAGTCGGGCCTATGGGTTCCTTGCCAGGTCAACCCTATAATATATGCATTTTGATCAGTTTCGCTGATATAGTTGTACATTTACACATAGGTCAACAGTAGGACAAGGTCTCAGTTCACGACCCCGACAAGTGGCCTGCAGGCATATTAATTATTCGTGTGTACGGAGGTCACAACAGCCAGAATTTTACTCAGAATGTCATTCGGCCTCCATTTTGATGTTCAGGGTGACTTCCATATAACAAGAGAACCTAAAATGGCGGCTTAATCCAAGATGGCGACTTACATTACTTTCTCTAAGGTCA
The DNA here is from genome assembly GCF_040938575.1 of Ambystoma mexicanum. Taxonomy (NCBI): domain Eukaryota; kingdom Metazoa; phylum Chordata; class Amphibia; order Caudata; family Ambystomatidae; genus Ambystoma; species Ambystoma mexicanum. The sequence continues at coordinate 1,588,244,429 of NC_090929.1, forward strand.
AGACCTTGCCGTGGAGTTTGTTCGCATATGATGTTTAGACAACGTGGCGTAGGCCAATACACATACAATTGTTGCGATAGGAGGCATAACATTGTTTCAATTCCGACAAACCCTCCTTTTGGCCTATGCCAAGTGCTAATATAATTTCTAATATCTTTGTAAATAACTCCATGCATTGTCATCCATACATCCTGAATCATTATCTGTAATGTCTATAGCCATTAGGTCGTTCATCAGAACTTCTTGTAACACAAACTCTTTAGATGCTGTATCTGGGGCATATATTTTGTGCCCTACTGTGCTCACTGCTTGAGCACAACATCCCCCTAGCATTGCACATACACTAGGTAGACATTAGAAACAGCAACAAAGGAATAGCAGGATTCCCAAAATAACCAGGATAACAGAAAGCACCTTCCAACCCCAGGATCGTAGAGAATCCCAGAACCAGGCGCTAATATTCCAATCTCCCACAGGAACATGCACTGCAGAACTAAGGATGTGCAATTTCTGTATTGCTTTGAAAATTGTCGGTGAGGAATCTGGTACGAAAACACAACAAGCGTACCCCACTAATTTGCATACTCCACCACGTTCTGCCAAAATGACATCTAATGCCATCCGATTTTGGAGTGCTACCAATCTTATTGCTTTTTGTTCTAGTGTCATATTGTAGAGTATATCCGTGGTCCGGTTGATGGTTCTCTCCAGTACCCTTGCTAGTCCCCTAATATTTTCAGAATTTGCTATCTGTCCCCAAAATGGCACAACTGATTTTGCTATATCTCCCAATACTTGCCCAGGGGTATCTCCGTTCTCGTCCCGCCGTGGGCGAGCCTTAGAATCTTCCAATGTACTAGCTATAAATACCCCAGGTAACAGGATTCCTAAATAACTGGTTCCCTGCCAATCCTTGGGCAACCAGGGAAATGCTGAACTACCACAAACAAAATAGACAGGCCCCCCTACATACAGAGGCCTGTTCTCTCCGGTCAAATGTACAATGTTCACACAACCTTCAAAATCTCCCATTGACCGAGTGCCATTTCTTTGTACACAGAAGGGGAGTGAATCAGGGCTATGATTAATAGAGTAGGAAGGAGGCATGACATCCTTATTGCCTATCAGAGCCATTTTAAAGGAAATTAGAGTTTGAAAAGGAAGAGATAGTTTATCAGTTGGCCTAATAGAAGCAACATTAGGTTTACTTCTATTTGCAAAAAGCGAGCATCCCAGGGGAGTAATTCACGTTTTTCAAAATCATTTAAATTAGTTCCATCAAAGTTCCCTGAGATGCTATCATTCCAACGGCCAAAGAATAGTGCTCTAAGAGAGGCATAGCAAGCAGTCGTTAAAGGTAAAGGGTGAATATACCATCCTAACCCCTTGTTCCCATGTTGCGGTAAATGGGTACAAATCCAGCAATTACTCTTATTAAAAATGGCATGCGTCTAATTCATTATTATCATTGAAGTGTTATTATGGTACTTTCGTCTATGCTGGGAGTCTCTAGGTGACAGAGTGTGAAGATGCACAGAGGGAGTCAAAACAGTAGGTACAATTTCAATTGGCAGTAGAGGTTTTGGAGGGTAAATTTCTTCGAAGTACCAAAGTCCCACAGCAGTAACTATACAAATTCCAATTATTATTAACACAACACAGCAATACGTTTTTGGGGCCCAGGCACATTGTTTGTTGTCCGAGTTGATCACCCCCTTATTTACAAGTCCAATGCGAACAGCAGCGGTGGAGGTAGCAGGCATCGTAGTTTCTCAATCGACGACCCCAGTGTTCGTTGCTGGCGACACTACGGTCGTGCAACTTCTTAGTCCTTCCCAAACCGTAGCCAGCAGAATCCCTTTTTTCAACAAAAACTTCCTTTTGCCAGAGAAAAACTCTCAATGACTTTTTCTTTCCAGATGCACAGGCAAAACCCGTGCCATAGTTCTATTTTCTTCGTCGAAGGTCGTACCTGGTGGTACCCAATGCTGTTTGATCTGGAAATAAGGTAACGTCACTTCCTGAGGGAAGCAACGTATCGGAGGCGACGGAAGTCGCAGAACTTGAAACAGTGTTTTCCGGAAGTGACTTTTTCAGAGAGTGCGGAGAAGAAATGGATTGTTCCCCAAGCTCCACGGGCTCAGAGAAATTCTCCGATGCACTCACAGCGCTGTTTGCTACTACAGGATCAGAGATTGTAGCATCAGCGAGTGGTTCTGCTTCTCCTGTGACATGTGGCGTCGAGTGAGGAAGTTTCTTGACATGCGTCGCGTGGATCCAATGCTTCTTTCCAGCCACCCGCACTGCTGTTTGGGTGACCAACAGTACCTGGTGGGGTCCCCGCCAGCGAGGCGCGAGACAGAAAGACCTTTCGTAGGCCTTCACTAGGACCCTACTTCCAGGCTGAATATCGTGTCCTGGGCCTGTAAACCGTACAGGTAAAGCTGATTGGACCTGATGATAAATGAGATACAGATTTTTAGTCAACTGGTTACAGTAGTCTACAAGCAATACATTTTCTACCTCCCTCAATGCTTTAGGATTCGGAAGACCCCGAATGTTAGCAGGTCTCCCCATCACTACCTCAAATGGAGAGAGCCCAGTTTTAGTTTGAGGTGTGGTACGCATGGCTAACAATACAATAGGTAAGGCATCTGGCCATTTCAATTTGGTGCCGGCACATGCTTTTGCAAGCTTATTCTTTAAGATACTGTTATGTCTCTCTACCAACCCAGCACTTTGAGGATGTCTAACCGAGTGAAATCGCTTTTCAATGTGTAACGCTGTGCATATCTGCAAAATTACTGCTGCAACAAAATGGGGACCATTGTCTGACCAAATTACCCTTGGAAGCCCAAATCGTGGAAAGAATTCTTTTACCATAGTCTTTGCAGTGGTCATGGCAGTAGCATCCTTAACGGGGAAAGCCTCGACCCCTTTACTAAAAGCACAAATAATAACAAGAACATATTTTAGATTGTTACACCGTTCCATCTCAATAAAATCAAAGTGGATGACCTCGAAGGGAACAGAAGGGGGCCCAAAGCTACCCCTTGGAGTTACTGTCCCCTTCCCCACATTGTGCTGTAAACAAATCATACAATTCTGAACATGTCGCTGTGCAGTCTTCAACATTTTATCATTCACCCAGACTTGTTCTAGCATTTTCGTGATCTGTTGAGCACACACATGCGTAGGACCATGTGCCATCGTGACCATTGCCAGCGCATATGAATCAGGGAACAACCCTTTTCCTTCAGATGTATCTACCCAACACCCATCGTCATCCAGTTTCCCCGTCTCTTCGGCCCACCTTTTAGATTCTTCTATTGTAGCATCAGTTTGAATATCTCGCACAGACCCGATACCCTCATCTATTACATAGGCATCTTTTGTTTCCCTTAGAGCATACATGTCTGCGCTAAGGTCTGTGGCCGTTTGCCTGGCTATCTGGTCAGCAAAAGCGTTCCCTTTTCCCACATCATCTATGACCTTACGATGTGCTGCACATTTCATGATCGCTAACTGCCTAGGGAGTGAGAGTGCCGAGAGCAATTGCACTATCAGGGGACCATGCTGAATCTTGGTCCCAGGTGAGGTTAGGAACCCTCTTTCCGACCAGATCCTCCCAAAGTTGTGAGCCACCCCAAAGGCGTATTGGCTATCAGTATATATGTTTACTGTATGCCCTTCGGAGAGTTCACAAGCTCGGGTGAACGCTATAATCTCTGCGGCCTGCGCGGAGTTATGCGGAATTCTCTTAGTTTCAACAACCGTACTCAACGTACTAACTGCATAGGCAGCTGTATATGTACCATCTGGGAGTTTGAAGCAGGAGCCATAACAAAACAGCTCCCCTTCTGCATTGCCCAAAGGAGTATCTATAAGATCTATCCTGTCCCTCGTTTCCTGTTCAGTGGTATACAGGCAGTCATGCAATTCTTCGTCACCGGAAACAGTATTTTGCGGGAAAGGTAGAAGTTCAGCCGGATTAAGAACACAACACCTCTTAATTTGAATGTGAGGGGCAAACAGAATTAATTCATACCTTGTCAGCCGGGCAGAGGTGAGGTGTTGCGTCTGAGTCTTATTCAATAGGACATCTACAGAGTGAGGTACCATCAAAATTAAATCATGGCCTAGGACCATTCCCTCACTCTGTTTTACAGACCCGGCAGCAGCAGCGACAGCTCGCAAACATCTTGGCAAGGCGCATGCGACAGGATCAAAGGTGGAGGAGTAGTAGCCGCACGGCCTATTCTTTCCTCCGTGTTCCTGTGTTAACACAGCCAAAGCACATCCATCACATTCATGCACAAACAACACAAAGGCCTTGTCATAATTTGGAGTACCTAGAACCGGTGCAGAGCATAACGCGGTATTGAGAAGCTCAAATGATCGTTGATATTCCGATTTCCATGGCAGCGGCAAAGAAATGCCCTTCTTCGTCAAAGCCAACATCGGTTTTATCACTAGTGAGAAGTTCGGGATCCACAACCTACAGTAAGAAGCCATACCTATTAAGGCTCTGACTTCCTTCTGTGTATTTGGAACAGACATGCCAGAAATGTGTTTTATTCTTTCAGGTGTCAATCTTCTCCCCTCCTTTGACAGGAGGTAGCCTAAATAGGCGACCTCCTGACAACAATATTGACATTTTTTGAGCGAAGCTTTATGACTATTTTTTGCTAGATGAACAAGCAACAGTACAGCGCCTTCTTTACAAGCACTTTCAGAATCTGCGGCCAAAAGCAAATCATCGACATACTGGAGCAGTGTACAAGTAGGCGGCAATTCAAGGGTATCAAGCTGCTCTTTCAAAGCTCTACTATAAATGGTTGGACTTTCAGTATACCCTTGAGGTGCACGAGTAAAGGTGAATGAACGTCCCCCCAAAGTGAACGCGAACAAATATCTACTCTCCTTGTTTATCGGAATACTAAAGAAAGCATTCTTTAGATCCACAACACTAAAGTGCGTAGCTGTAGAAGGGGTCATTGTTAGTATTGTTGTTACATCAGGTACAATTGGAAATTGTGGGGCGACAACTTTGTAAATAGCACGAAGATCAATTATGAAACGGTATGGGATTGCATTGTTGCCTTCTTGTATACAGGCAAAATCAGGCTGTTACATAAACTACCTGCAATCTCTTCAATCACCCCTCGATGCACAAAATCGGAGACAATACACTTCAAAGCACGCTCGCCCTCAACTGATATTTTATATTGCAGAATGCGTGGTAGTTTAACTCCATGCTTCAAAACGTTTTTAACGGGCTCAATCTGTAGCACCCCGACATCATTGTCGTCAACCGCCCATAAACATTCTGGAACAACACTAGGAGGCAATGGTCGAATCAAAAACTGAGAATTGGGAAGTTGCTGTGGTGAAACCGTCAGTCGTACTCCATCAGAGGAACAATGAATTACTGCATTTAGTTTCTTCAACAAATTTAACCCCAGCAAATTCTCTCCACAGTTCGAAGTCAGGAGGAAGGGACAATAGTCCGTGAAGGGACCCAAAGAAACAGACACCGGCGAAGAAACCGGGCAAGCAATTGGTATACCAGAAAACCCTACAGAAACATTTGTTTGCCCTGACAGTGGAATGTTTGGAACCCGGGAATGATCAATGGAGCACTTCTGTGCTCCAGTGTCTATCAAAAACCGATGTTTCCTATTCCCCACTAACAATTCAACGTAGGGACCTTTCTGATTAACGGGAATAGGTGAAGGTTCCAAACCCTGCTTCGGGCAGTCCTAACGAAATAAAATGTCATCGGAAGGGAGCTCGTCAGAAAGATAGGCAGCAGAAAGGTGATCAAATATGTTTCTCGTGTCCACGCTCACAGTCTGATTTTCCTGTGAAAAAGGTTGCTGAGGATCTTGCGAGAACTGACCTCTATCAGGGCCCCCCACTCCGGGGCGACCTCTAGGTTCATACTCCCAAACGCATTGTTTGACCTTTGTCGAAGGACGGGGCACTGTGCTCGCCAATGACCTTCCTGGCGGCAATAGGCACATTGATTAATATTCACAGGACCCAAAGGAGCGTTTCCTTTTGGGACATACTGACCTCGGATCTGTGAAGTACCTCCTCTGGGATTTCTAACAATGTGTTGTAACAATACTTTAGTCTTCAAATCTCCTTTCCTCTTCTCTATTTTCTCTTTTTCATTATTAACACAGTTCTCATAATACTGAGCCATGTGCAAAAATTCAGATTGGGATTTCGCCTGCCAAGCGCTCTCAGAGGACATAATCTGTGACTGGATGTCGGGCAACAACCCACGTACAAATTTGTCCACAAACAACCTTTTCCCAGACTCTGTGCCCAAGTCCTGTCCACTGAAGTCAGAGAATACCTGTTCGAATCTATTAAAGAATTCGGTGGCACCTTCAGTTTTTCCTTGAACACAGGCCGTAAGCTTGTCCCAAATAATTCTTTTCTCTGGAATTATAGTTTTCAATTTTGTGACAATTCTATCAGTCAAAGTAAGTATTATCTGAGGTGGTTTCTCACCAGCTGGTCTTTCCCCATCAAGCCTAGTCATGTTAGCCCACGTATCTCCCAACCCTGGCACATCGTCTATTGTCCGAACCTGCTTCCATAAATCTAGGGGCAGGAGTACAGGGATTAGCAAGTCAATATCACTTAAGGTGAACACAGAGGACTGCAAAACGGACTCTATCTCTTTGTAAAACCCTGTCGGGTTTTTCCTGATATCGGGAATTGATTGTCTAATTGTGTTCACTACCTGTCGTGAAAACGGGACATGAACAAATTGTGATACATAATGTGCAGGGATATCCACAGCGGGTGCACCAGTCCCAGCGTTAGCGGGAATCTCAACTTTTTGACAAATGTCGGAGGAACCTCTCTCATAGGCAACTGAGATATAGGTAACTCCGACCGCTTACCAAGCAACAGAGCCGGGTCGAGCGCTAAGGCAGTCAAAGAAGTATCGGGCGAAAAAGCCCTTTTACAAATTCCCAATAACTCTATAGGACAACTAACCTTCCTCCTTACACATTCTTCCTGCAGGTATTGCACCATTACCTGAATCACCTTCCTCTGCATTTCTACTGTATACTGGCTATACGTGTCATATACTGCATCTGGCGGTATCGATGAATCCGAGATCCATCGAATCGCATCTTTGGTACAAATTCGTACTTCCTCAGGTGCCGATCTACGACATGGAAGGAACCGTTTCTGCACATACATACTGTCGTCTTCATCATCCTCATCCCGCAATTTCTCAAAGTCCCTCCGATACTCAAACAATCTCTCAACATGACCATGTACTTTCTCCTCTGTATCCCTCGAAAGTGCTAAAGTATTTAGATCCCTCACCCCTTGTGGGAGATCCGAATTATGTAATCTACCCCACATTACACATAAATGAGTCCCCAAACCTTCGATAAAAACATTTTTCTCGGGAAAATTGTCCATATTTGATAATGTGGAAAAAACGTTGACTTGATCACCTTTCTCCATACAGTGCTTAGCCCATGCAAATAATTCTTGTTTCTTGTCTGCAGAAACAGTATTTTGAGTGACAATCTTTGACCCCGCACCCCGATCAACTTCAGTCAATACAGAACCACTCGGGAGCGGAGGTGTGGGCAAATTCAATGATGGTGCAACTATCGGCGCAAGAGGAAGGGGTGGCGGGATAGGTGGAGGAACAACAACCAGAGGAATAGGAACAATAGGTTGTGCAGGGGGAACAGGAATAACAGCAGGAACAACAGCAGGAATGGGCAGAGCACCCGGGAGAGGATCATACGGAGGTGGCGCAGAGGCACCAGGCCTGCGTTCGTTTAACAATTTTTCAATAAATTCTTCAGAAACATGGAAATCTTTAGAGGGATACATTTTCTGGATACTGAGTGAGAAAGCCCTTTCCATATTTTTAACTGACTCCGAATGTTTTTCCTTATCATATAACAACGCCTTTTCGGCATTTGTTTTATGATGGCGTGCATGTTTATCCCTACTTTTAAGCTGCTGCAACGCTTCTTCTTTCCAATTCTGCAAAACATCAAATGCTGCAGGGCTGGCCTTCTTTTTTAGCAAGACCGATTATAGGTATTCAATACGGGGGATTTCGAAACTACCATTGATTGGCCACTGAAATTCGGAGGCATGTCTGGTTTGTCTGTGCCAAATATCATTAAATACTTTACTTCCAATGCCATACTTACAGTACATAGTACATGCCAGTGACCCCTCCTGTGGTGCCAGGCGGCTAAATTCCAAAGATTGTCGATCGCTGCGGAACAGAGCCCTAAAGCAGCTAGACAATTTCCCAGGCATTTCACAAAAAATTGGTGTTACCTGGTCAGTAATTGTGTCTGCAGATACAATACGCCAAATTCAAATTGTCAGGGTTGAGCCGGGTCACAACTGCACCTGACCAAACCTAAGGAGGACCGTACGGTTTACCAAAGAACTTACCTAACGAATTTTACCTTGTGTTTGGTGGTTTCGACAAATCTGCCCGCCTCGAAAAAATGGACCCTCGTCAAGATGACATGTCAGACCACACGACTATCGTCCAAGGATCGGATCGTGCAGCGCTGCCGAGGTATCGCGTCTCGTTCGGTCGGGCCCGCAGTATCACACCGTCCGATTCCGGTTCGATAGTTTGCGTCAACCTTCAATGATCCGGCATCAATCTTGAGGGTCCCTATTCGGGTGCCAACTGTGAAAACATAAAAATAATATGAGGCCCGGGAAGCCCAGAAAGAAACACAGCAAACCAAGTTACAAAGTACATACAAGTGCTTTATTTAAAAACTACAACAGTTACCAAAGTCAATTGACAAACGGATAGCTATTCGGCTCGCAGAGTAACATAACGAACTTCAACGAGAGTTCAATGCGTTAGTGAGAGAGACCGTACATTGGAATACTTGGGTTTTTATATTCTTTATCCAGCCCTTGGCCAACCCTCTCGCGGGTTAACCATTCTAGGAGTCGGCCCTATGGGTTCCTTGCCAGGGCAATCCTATAATATATGCATTTTGATTAGTTTCGCTGATATAGTTGTACATTTACACATAGGTCAACAGTAGGACAAGGTCTCAGTTCGCGACCCCAACAAGTGGCCTGCAGGCATATTAATTATTCGTGTGTACGGAGGTCACAACAGCCAGAATTTTACTCAGAATGTCATTCAGCCTCCATTTTGATATTCAGGGTGACTGCCATATAACAAGAGAACCTAAAATGGCGGCTTAATCCAAGATGGCGACTTACATTACTTTCTCTAAGGTCAAGACCTTGCCGTGGAGTTTTTTTGCATATGATGTTTAGACAACTTGGCATAGGCCAATACACATACAATTGTTGCGATAGGAGGCATAACATTGTTTCAATTCCGACACATCCAAGCTCCCCATTCCCATTGAGACCTATGGAGCTCAAATGGGAATGGGGATCTACCAGTACCGGCACCTGCGAAAGGCCAATCATCAGGACCGCCTAACTTGGCATGACCCGGTAATTGCCCATTCGCGGGTGCCAGACCCGGATGCAACCCGGGCAAGGTTGTAATGAGGCCCACTGTTTCAATAGTATCCAAGGGAGTGTTTTGTGTTCAAATGTAAGTAAATTGTGATATATGCAGCAACAATGGTCAAAATTACTAACTGCATAGTTAAGTAACTCATCAAACTGGTCCACATTGGCCAAAATGGTGACCCATTTTGACTGGCCCACACTAGCATTTTACATTTTTGGTAGAGGCTTTGCCCTATAGCCCAGTCTGAGCCTGGCAGCTCATCTATTATGGAGGAGCTAAGGAGCCAGCCCAGTGAAACAGTGAGCACTCCCTCAGCTGCTTTCTCCAGCTGATGGAGTGCTCCTGGGCTGGCTGAACTGTCAAAGGGAAAACAGTTTCCCTTTGACAGTTCAGTTTAGCTCCCCAGCCGCACATGCTCACTGAGCCATTAAATTGCTGGGGAGTTTTGCTTCGCCAGCATTGCATAGCTCATTGAAAATGCTGGCTGGGGTACTGCATGTCTGTATGTCTGAGGAGGAGCTCCTGTGCCTCCTCGCACATACGGACAGAGCAGCCTGGAGCAGGGCGATTCAGCATGCACACACAGGCCAATGCAGAAGGTACGTTTATGTTCATTGTTTTTATTTAAACATGTGTATGGATGCGTTTATGCTTATGTTATGAGTGAATGTATGGTGATTGATGCTCGTGTCGATGATAGAGTGATTGCTGTATAAATGTGCAGCGCCTTGCATACACACGTAATCATGTTGATTGTGTTAGGCCCAGTGGGGCCCAGGGGACAGGGATGGCATCTTTTTACTGGACATCTATTATAGATGTCCAGTAAAAAATGTCATGCCTGCCCCCTGGACCCCCTCCACCAATTGCAAACTTTTTGGCTATTTACCCATTTTTCTGTTAAAAGTATGCTCAACAATGCAACATTTTAACCCATTATTTACAAAACATTCACAGGGGGACCCCCCCAAGCCCCTCTTTATTGGTTCCCGCTCCCTCACTATGCTCGGTCGCTATGGCATTTTTGGGGGAAATAGTTATGCCCCTCCACTTAAAAAAATCACTAGCCACCACTAGCCCTCATGGGGGGAACCCACGTACTATAGTGGGAGAACAATGGGCGGGAACTATGGGATAGTTGTGGGATCAGAGTGGGGAGAGCCCAGGGTGTGTGATGTGGTGCGGAAAGACCAGGGGGATGAGGGAGCCCAGCGACTGTGATGGAGCAGGTGACGTAGCGCAATATATACTGTCCATTTGGCATTTCTGGTTGGGTCCCAACCTGGCACTAAATCATATGCCCCGCCCCTGATCCCCACATCACCAATCCTAGTGATATTGTCTGCCTTTCTAGGTGACGTTCCTGAGCAGCGTACCCAAGCGCGCCCAGTCATCACCTACGTGACGTGGCGCTGAACCTGAAAATCAACACACAACTTCTCATAACAAAGCACGGCACAATTCGGAATACTAAACCGTACTTTAAAAAGAAACAACAAGACTGTACAATTTGTAAAGTACTTTTATTTCACAATAAACGCTCCGACAACATCTGACTATTGCCATAGTCAATTAAAATTAAAATTTCTTTCTTCGCTCGCGATCCAAAATGTTTATCGTGAGTCACGCGTTGTTCATTTTGTGTACACAAGGTGTTTGTTTTGGATAAAAGAAGCGCTTGGGTCGCACAGTGAATTTCAGGGCTTGTGCATCAACATGAGGCTAGACCACCGTAAAGGATGTTATGTTGCTCCTAATCGCTAGTACAGCGTAAGGGCATATCTGCCCTTGCCGATCGTCCCAAAAACTGTCAATCACATCCAGTTGTTCACAAGTAGCTGGAGCTGCCGATTAAAAAATCCATCAGTTGGCATCTGGAATCCTTGACAATCGCAAAATGTTCCTGTTTCGGAACCATAATAGAAATATGTCTCACTAGCCGTTCTTTATTACAATTTGCTTCCGAGAATATTGCTATGTAGTATGACCAACTCTAAACGGGATATGAAGGCTGACGCTACAATTCAATGTGCTCATTCATGGCATTTTAATGAAATATTAGTGTTGAACCTGGGAGAACTGAGTAGTGGTCTACATGCATATCAATGCTGACCTGCCCATCTGGACGGTAAAAAGAACATTACACACAAAGGTTATACTTGCGTTTCATTGTAATATGCCACAAAGCACAAATGAGTACAATGTAACCCACAAATAATGCTCAGATAATGATAAATTGATGCTCGTTCAAGTATAAAATCATCCAAAATTAAACTTACATTACATTCACCATTTCCATTCTCTTGGCGTAACTCAGACCGTAAGGCAGACTCCGTTCGCACCAACAATTTTTCATAAATTGAATTTACATGTTCCTTAGTCCACTTTTTGAATACATAACCTTATCATATCTTACACTATAACAACCCTCCTTCATTCAATTCCTTTCGGAATGGTCCCTTTCTCTCAAGGTCAAAAAACAATTGAACCTTATACTGTGTGTCCGATGCGTGGGCTTCCTGAGCTCGCAAACAAAAATTCAAAGCTGGTGACCTTCACTCAGAATCAAAATACATTCTTACTTTGCAACAACTTACCACACCACATCCATGAGAACTGTAATTCTCATGCACGTGCATGGCGGTCTTTGCATCAGGCAGTGCAGGTGGCTGCCTGTGGTGCCGACTGTAGGGGGCGCTAGTCTGACTCCATTATTACTTTAATTACATTTTAACACAGACATGAATAGCCCTTTCTTTGCCGCGCTCTGGGTGTAGCACAAGCACATCAATTTATAAATATCAAGCAGTTTAATTAAGAGTGTAAAATAACCTGAAATGACTTCTATTTAATGTTAATAAATTTTGGGCAACCAATATAAACAATATTGAAGAACGGGCATTCGGAATGTAGTATTACTCTGTAATACCACAAGGTAAGGTTGGCGTTGCAGACTGCAGAAGCAACAATCCCATATGGGGATATTGCTAGAAACACTTTCTGCCTGATTCATAGAATTATGTGCATGAAAAACGCAGATTTGAGTGCCTTTCTGCCCGAAAATCCCCATACTTCAAACTGGGATTTTCGGGCAGAAAGGCATGCAAATCTGCGTTTTTCATGCAAATAATTCCATGAATCAGGCTGTAAGACTGTTTTTTGTGTAACCTCTACTCCAATGTTGGAGTAGGGCGCATTCTGTCATTGCAAAGTTTCCTTACCCCTTAGCAGTGGGTACTGTATCTCTTCTCTGCACAGTGCTTTTAGCCGGAAACCTTCACAAATGTTCAGGTTTATTGCATTATTTCAGTGACAACACAGATGGTGAGGCAGAAACGTAAATGATGGACTTGTAAACATAGATTGTAAGTCAATCAACCACTTCTTCCGAGCCTGCACAGGACTGTTCACGAACATCCTAACTGTTCGCACTTTCGTGACAAAAAAACACCTGTTTTTTGCTTCTTGCAGCCATATCCCATCCCATCCTCATCACCCCACACCTCTCCAGAGATTAATTGATATGTTTGACAAGTGCAATGTTGTGTTTTTTAATATGTTTATACCGTGATGTCTGCCAACACCAAGCATGGATCCAAGATGGCGGCGGTTCCAAAAATCTGACGCACTTAACGCACTTCACTATCCAATCAGGGGACACGTTGCATGTCCGCGGACATGACGCAAGCTGATTAGCCAATCGGTGTCCTGCCCGCGTAGCGCACATAGATATCACTAATCTTTTGTGACCTACTTTTTGGTCATTTAAAAAGAACTACCGGACTGATTTTGACCAAATTGACAAAAGCACGCTTTCGGAACCAAGCCTCTGCTCCTGCCGCGAATTTGGTGAAAATCCATCCAGCAGTTTGGGCTGTAGGCGTGGGCAAAGTTTTTTCCCCATTAGGTCTATGGGAAAAAAAACATGTTGGGACCGCCTCTATAACTTTTCCCCCCCTGCACCAAACCACACCAAACTTTGCAGAGTGGGCCATATAGTTTTTTTTGCAAAGTTTGGTGTGGATTCGTTCAGGGGGAGCAAAGTTATAAGCCGTCCAAAAAGTGCTCTTCCTATGGGTTTAGCAAAATAATATAAAGGCTTATAAATGAGGTGCCATTTGACAAATCTACACTTAATTTGGGAAACTGATAATACATTAAGATATAATGTTTTTGCGAAGTTTGGTGGGATTTTTTCAAGAGGGGGCCAAATTTGAGTGTGGGTCCCAAAATAATGTAAAGGCTTATAAATGAGGTCCTATTTGACGAATCTATACTTCATTTGGCAAACTGATAATAGATCTAGATATACATGTTTTCGCGAAGTTTGGTGGGATTCTGTCAATAGGGAGTAAAATTAGAGGGGGGTCCCAAAATATTGTAAAGGCTTATAAATGTGGTGCCATTTGACAAATCTAAACAAAGGTTTGCAAAAAGATTATCAATCTAGATATAGATGTTTCCTTAAGTCTGAATGGATTTTGTGACAATTGTATGTGCATACACTTTTGAAAAAATAAAACATGGGTGGATTTCCAGCAAACTTGCGTAAGGAGCATTGGCATGGACCTACACGCATGGTTTTGCCAGTGTTGTATTATTTGACAAGTGTCATAATGTAGCTATAAAAAATAGGGGTATACCTTTAGTTACTGAGGGGTAGCCTGTGGTCATGGGCAGTAGCCAGATTGTATGGGTCATGGTATAAGGTCATGATCCGGACAATCTTGCTACTGGCCATGACCAAAAGGGACAAAACATAGGATTAAAGTGGCCATGTCCACCTGGGACTGACTTTGTGGTAATGTTAATCGAAATTAGGATAGATCTGAAAGGGAAGAAGCATGTGCTTGTGCTAATATGGTCATAGGGTTCTCTTTTTGCCTTCTGCAGGCTGCCATGGAAAGCGAAGAGGTGCCCTGTATGGAATTCTTGCCTTCCCTTTCCATGGTGGCAGACTTGGAAAATAATTTTCCTTCCTACACCGGGACGCCGAATTAGGAAGAAAAGTCCTCTTCTTTAGTACCCCGGGTGTAGGAAGAAAAGTCCTCTTTTTTAGCACCCCGGGTTCCCGTTTTGGGAACCTAGGGTGCTAATGGCCTTCATCCCCCATTTCAGGGGCTGGAATGGGGTTATAATGGTCCAGAGACCTCGTTATCCACCCCCGCTTCGGTTGGGCTGATAACTTGAGCTGCTGGGCCGGTATCCACCATTCCAGTCCCTGGACCGGAGGATGAACGCCACAGTATTCCCGCTAGCATAACACAAATGCAAATGGAAATGTTGGAAAATCTTATTGAGTCTATGGGCCTCATTACGACCCGGACGGTAAGAGATTACCGGTACCGGTAAGGGCACCGGTACTGGTAATCCCTTACCGCCCTATTATGAGTTCCCTTTGCGGGTCCTCCCTTAACGGCTGGTAAAACCAGCCGTTAAAGACGGGACACGCAAAGGGACTTTAGAGGTAATAGCGGTACCACAATTTGCGGTACCGTTATTACCACCTTCCCCATTCCCATTGAGCCCTATGGGGGCTAAAATGTGAATGGGGAAGGGCCATGGTGAATGGGGAATTACCGCCCCCCCAACTTTGGAATGGGGCGGTAATTGCTCCATTCACCATGGCGGAATAGGTAAGGCTTTGGAGGCATCCATGGCGCTAATAGTGCCATGGTTACCTCCAGGGTCGTAATGAGGCCCTATGTACTTTACTGAGAAATTTAAAGTAGATGGAGTCTACATTTTTTTTTTGTTCTATTTTTTAACTGTGAAAGGTGGTTCCTAAAGGAATATTTCTTTTGTTGTTTTTGGATATTTGGCAAGAGAGCTAAGAACGAAAGGTGGGGAGGGAAATGAGGGAAGATGAATCAAACACTAATATGGAGGGGCAGGTGGACAAGGGATAATGTTGCATGTGTGTTATTTCTAAGGTGGGGGGCAGTGTTTCTCATGCTCCTTGATTACAGCAGTGGTGGTGGCTCTTGGGGAGGAGGCATGGCATTAGCTGATGCCATTTTAAGATAAATAGCAGTTTTTCTAAAAGTATGTACTGTGTACTAGATTATTAATGGATAATGAGTACGAATAGGTTTTGGAGCTGTGCAAAGGAAATTTTGAAGTTGAAAGTTCTTAGATCAGTAGAAAATGCAGTTCTGAATTGTCCGTGAAGCAGAGATCTTATCGTGAAGTGCGGACGGGTTCTTGGACACGTCATCATGCCGTGCGCCAGCGTATGGTCATGTGGCACTGTCCGGAAGTCCGCTATGAAGTCAGATGTTCATAGACGTCTATGGATGCAAAACTAGTTGAATTAGTTGCAAATAGTGTATAGAAGTGTTAAAAATGATTCCAGAAGGTGGGAAATGGCAGAATCTTAAGGTGACACTTTGTAAATTGGACACAAACATTGCTATATTGTGTAAGTATGATATTAGTACGTTGTAGGAAAATAGCATACACTGGTAAAAACCCATGAATTTCATGGAAAAAACTTTGTTAAAGGGGCTTTATGGTTAACTTGGACTAATGAAAACCTATGACATTAAATGAAAAAACTTTGTTAGGGGGACGTTATGGTTAAATTGCACTAATAAAAACCTTTGAAATTCACTGAAAAAACTTTGTTAAAGGGACTTTATGGTTATGTGGGACTAATAAAAAGCTATGAAAATCAAAGAAAAAACTTTGTTAAAGGGACATTATGGTTACAAGTAAAATCGACAAACCCCTGAAATTCGCCAGTTATGGTAAGCTAAGCAACCATAACTCGTGCCACCACCGTGCACTGCTAAGACTAACACCCGGGACATCAAAGATGACATCACATATATCATTGATGACATCACTGATGACATCACATGTGCATTTACTTTTCATACAAGGGGTTGTGAATGTAATGTTGGCAAAAAAGTATCAGGGATTATCTTCATACTTCATTACGCAATGAGGTGTTCTAAAGAACATTTCATTGCAGTGTTCTTTCTAGAAGGAAGTATTAAAAGAAAAGAATAACTTCCAGAAATGTGTGTTTTTTAGCTTGAGGAAAGTAGTGAGTGAGTTAAGGGACAGTCTCTTCTCTATCCCCTACCCTAGATAGGTGACACAACAGCGCTAACTAGCAATATTGAATACGATTGAGGGGCAGTTAGAGTCATCTGATAGGGTTATCTAGTGAGCTGTAGGCCACAATAGATATAGAAGTTTTGAACAAAATTTTGAATAACGTTTTCCTGTGTTGTGTGAAAAGATTGTTGAGCATTGTTGAGTTGAAGTTGCTGCTCGTAGGCTCTTGTGTTTTTTTTTTTTAAGTTGCACTAACAAAAACCCATGAGATTCAGGGAACAAAACTGTGTTAAAGGGACATTATGCTTTCAATTAAAACCGAAAAACCTTTGAAATTTCTGTTATGGTAAGCTAAGGAACCATAACATGCACCACCACGTGCACTGCTAAGACTAACACCAAGGATATCAAAGATGACATCACAAATGTCATTGATGACATCACTGATGATATCATGTGTCTGGCCTACTTGTTTTAGTTCAGTGACATATTTAGGCCAGGTGTTTTTTTTTTCACTGACAGTCAGAATTTTAAAATTGAAAAAAGTGCTATATATCGTAACCTTTTCTTTAACCGTGGCTATGAACTACAAATATCATTGGTTATACCCTAGGTTATTATTTTGTAGTCCTTATACCCGTGGATCTCGAAATAAAATGTCAATACAATGCTTCCCTGACCTCCCAGACACTCACCAAGTATCCCCCACTTCTGTGCCAGCTCCCCTATCTCCCAATGGCCGCCTCAACTCCCCTGTCTTTTCCCTTTCACCCCACAACACTCTGTGACACAGTTTCAGTTGAGATGCCGGGTAGCCGCGGCTATTCTGTCCCATAGCCAAGTTTACAGAAAATGCAATCCCTACACCTCTTTCAACTCCCAAATTTAACTTGGTCTTCTATTATTTCCCTCCCAGCTCTACCCCAATGGCATTTCCCTGATCTTGCACCAGGAAATGGCATTTTCCATTTTTTTTTGTTTTTCGGCTCACCAAGGTTATAGCCACGGCTATCTCTCCCATTGCGAAAAAAAATAATGGCAGCTCTTTCATTTATAAACATGCGGTTTTTTGGCGATTTACATGAGAAATAGCTATCTATTTTGGAGATGGGGACACCCACTTCTCTGTCAAATATTTTAGAAAGTATGGGGGGGAATAACCCCAAACCACAAAAGGATTACAGATCAATGCTTCATGCCCAAGTTGTTTCAAAGCTGGTCCAAATCTGTCCAGAGGTTTTGGCTGTGGAGTCCGGCAAAAATTTAATTTTTTTCCCATGGGAAAAGTAATGAGGAACTGCATATATTTGTTTTTTTAATAACTTTTTTTATTTTTCAAAGAATCTTTCCACAACGTTCCTGTCTGGGGGGCCTGTGACAGATATTTGTTTTGTAAAATGTCAACCAAATCTGTCACACAAGTCAAAAGTTATTAGCAATTCATTTTTTGGAATTCCTATGCAACTCTGTTTTTACCTTAACTATAGAGTGGCGACTGTCGCCCTATTATATATATATATATATATATATATATATATATATACATATATATATATATATATATATATATATATATATATATATATATATATTCAATGAAAAAACTTTGTTAAAAGGGACATTATGGTTAAGTTGCGCTACTAAAAACCTATCAAATTCAGTAAAACAACTTTGTTAAAGGGACGTTTTGGTTCAAAGTAAAACCGAAAAACCCCTGAAATTCGGCAGTTATGGTAAGATAAGCAACCATAACTCGCGCCACTGTGCACTGCTAACACTAACACTCAGGACATCAAAGATGACATCACAAATGTCATTGATGACATCACTGATGACATCACATGTGCATTTACTTTTCATGAAAACTCTGTAGGAGGGATTCTTATAATGTTGACCAAAAAGTGTCAAGGATCATTTGAATAAATATCATGAGCTAATTAGTGCATTAAGCAATGCATTGATATAAATAGCATTCTATTATGAAGTTCTATCCAGTATACTAAGCAACTCATGCAGAAACTTAGGCAGTGTGTGCAGTATACATGATGAAGGTGCAATATTCATAATCTTGCCATGTAGAATAATGAAATGATAACTGCTTTCTTATTAGAGTTTTGCGTACTGTGAAACATGTAAAAAGTAGCTAGTAAAACCCACTTAATACATAATTACATTATTACAGACAAAACACAAAGAGACAACAACACATATAAATATGAGTATATACAGGGACAGAGAAGTAAGCAAAAAAGCAGAAGTAGTATTAGAAAGAGTTCATAACCTAACTGATTATCTTTATGCAGAGAAATGATTGCTCTGTTTCAAAGCTGCTACTTACTGTATGTATGTGTATCAAATGATGTCAGTGAACCCTAAGGAAAGGAGTGTGAGTACAATGTATACAAATATGAGCATATACAGGGAAGGTATAGTAATAAAAATAAAACTATGAGAAAGTGCTGATAACTCTAATGATTATCTTCATGCACATAAAGGATTGCTCTCTTTCAAGCCGGTGTCTTCCGCTGTATATATGTTTCATATGATATGACTTGACCCTAAATCTACAAATATAGTACCTTTTCAATGTTTACTTCCTGACTGTTACTGAAGAAAACTATGTGGCTTAGATATGTCAGTAAGGAAAAAAAGTGAGAGCCAGCCATTTGATGTCATCAGTGATGTCATCAATGACATTTGTGATGTCATCTTTGATGTCCTGGGTGTTAGTGTTAGCAGTGCACAGTGGCACGAGTTATGGTTGCTTATCTTACCATAACTGCCGAATTTCAGGGGTTTTTCGTTTTTACTTTGAACCATAACGTCCCTTTTAACAAAGTTTTTTCATTGAATTTCATAGGTTTTTATTAGCGCAACTTGACCATAACGTCCCTTTAACAACGTTTTTTTACTGAATTTCATATGTTTATAGTAGCACAACTTAACCATAATATCCCTGACTTTATATACATGTAACATAGAACATACTGAACCCCTAGCTAGTGATTTCGATGTCTGCGGACTACCGCCATGTCCGCGGACATATCGAAAATCTGAGCGTGGTGAATGTAAATTTAAATAGTGTGCCCATTTCCCCTTTGAGGTTGGCTCTGAAAAGAGCCGTTATTTTTTGTTTTTATTGCAGATGCTTGACAGACACCTGTTATTTTGTATTTTTATTTTCTTACTTTACTCCTAAAATCTTCACATAACCTTCTCCAAAGCAACCCTTACATTCCAAAACAGAATGGCATTTCCCATAAAAGATAAGGAAATGCCATCTTCTTTAAAATAAACAGCATTACTGGAATCAATATTCTCATTATTACAGAAGAACATACCAGCTCTAAGCATGAAGGCACACATGCCTCGGTTGATTACACACCTAGCATTGTTTTGCTGAGGACAAAAAACGGAACTATTGTCCCATATTGGCCTAGGTACTAATCCAGAAAAAAATTACTTTGGCATTTGGAAGGATGTTCATTACTGCTTGAACCAAGTGTTCCAAATCTGCCAATAAAGTAGGGGCACTGACATAGCCCAAATGGAAAGCACCATAGTGCAAAACTACCACATGGGGACTGTTCATCCTGCCCAAATCTTCACCAACTTGGACAATTCCCTGTACATTGCAATCAGACACAGTGCTCCACACCACTTCCACTCCTTTAACATCAAAATTCTTTGCAACATGCCTGCATTGAGCATGCTGTTTTAAACCATGCACAAACATATCTCCATGCACCAACACCCTGACCTTCTCCACTTCTGCCATCTTCACTACACACAGTCTCTTTGAACACAAATCCACAACCTCAACATCTGATTGGCTGATCCCTACAGTCTTCTTTCCATGCTGGAATTGCTGGAAAACCCCAGATGTAGCACGCCCTGTCCGTGGACCGCGTAACTGTTAGACAGCCCTTCTACCATTTCCACTTCACTCTCTGTGCCATTCCCTCATTGGATACAGCTAAGCAGGCACACAATACAGAGAACGTCCTCAGAACACCCCCATTTTGTTTATTTTCAAACATTTCAGGACACCGCGAGTGTTCTTAGAACACATTCAACTTGCCAGCGAACAATACGGACAACGTTCTCAAAACACCCCCATTTTCTTTATGTACAAACATTTCAGGACACTGCAAGTGTTCTTAGAACACTTTCAGCTTGACAACAAACAATACAGACGTCTTCACGACACCCCCTGCGAACATTCCAGGACCCCAGGAGTCTTCTTAGAACACTTTCAACTTGACACCGAATCCATTCTGTTTATTTACGAACATTTCAGAACAGCCGTGTTGTCCGCAGAAAAATCGAACACAACAAAAGAGTCTACCAAATAAAGAAACAGAACATTGAACCTATCTCATACTCCCCCACCCTCCCCAAACACTCTTACACACCAAAACACTCCACTAAATACAATTTTTAATCCAAGTTTCACTGCGCTGTCCGCGGTCGTCAGCGAATACAAGATGACGGGCGCCACAAAAAATCTGACGCGCTCCACGCCCCACGCTGTCCAATCAGCGAACACGTCGCATGTTCGTGGACAACGCGCAAGCCGCTCGGCCAATCAGGGCACTGTCCGCGGAGCGAACCGGGAAGTCCGTCCGTGAAGCGAACAGAGATATCACACATTTTTTTGGCTTACATTTTGGTCATTTTACTGGACGGATTTACACCAAATGTGCAAAAGCACGCTTTCGGGACCAAGCCCCCGCTCCTGCCGCAAATTTGGTGTAAATCCGTCCAGCTGTTTGGGCTGTAGGCGTGCGCAAAGTTTTTTCCCATTATGTCTATAGGAAAATACAAAAGTTTTGGGGCCCCCCCTATAACTTTGCCCCCCCTGGACCAAACCTCTCCAAACTTTGCAGAAAAAATTCAGAGTGGGCCATATACTTTTTTTGCAAAGTTTGGTGAGGATTCGTCCAGAGGGAGCGAAGTTATAAGCCACCCAAAAAATGCTCTTCCTGTGGAAACACCAACTTAACCATAACTATATATATATATATATATATATATATATATATCCCAAGGAAGGAGGAAAAGGCGAACCACACTCCCGCGGGCCAAATGCTCGTAGCAACCTCCAAAGTAGCGAACAAAGTATGAAAAGCACCGTTTAATGAGTATGGGTGTTTAATGTTTAAAAATAGTACAAAAGAAAGGGTTAAACAGCACATCAGCAGCAACACAAAGACTGGCCTCATTACAACCCGGGTGGTAAGTGAATAACGATGCCGGTAAAGGATTACAGACATCGCTTACCGCTTCGGACGATCTTGACCCACCAATCTGCTATTAGCTGCACCGTAAATAACGGTGCTTCTAATATCGGCATGGGTGCAGGCACACAACCCTTAATGTCGGCAATACCGGCATGGCGTAAACAGGAGGACATCACAAGTCAGGCGGCCATGCAAATAACGGCCTACTGAAGGCCGAAAGTACCTTACCAGCATGGAGCAAACAAAGGCATCGCGGACCACCCGGAAACGGCCATGTGCAGTGTTCCCAACTGCCACAGGTACACACAATCAGCACAGGTGGAGGAGTTATAGACTGTGCCAGCACAAAAGGAGCACACCCCACCCCTTCCCACACCCAATCACACACCAAAATGATTCCCATACTACTAGCAATGCTGGGGCTGGAGGACATGATTGCAGTGGAACTCCAGCTACAACAACAACAACAAAAAGCAGCACAGAGGAGACGCAGGAGGAGAATGAGGGTTAGGCAGGCCCAGCCTGCCCCACCAGTGCAGCCAGTGGTACGACGCAGGCAGCCCCCAATCCCTCACATCAGAGCCAGTCCATACAACCTAACCCCTGAGCAGATCCACACCCTGTACCGTCTGGACTGGGACACCATCACCACCATTGTGGACATGATACATGACGACATTGTCAGCCTGATTGAAATACGCACCGCCATCCCACCCCTACTGAAGGTAGGGTCTGTACTCCACTTCCTGGCCACAGGCACCTACCAGCACACAGTGGGGCACATGCATGGCATTATCACAATCATTATTCTCACGTACGCTGAACCAAGTGCTTGATGCCCTCCTGAAGCACACAGGCGACCACATTTTCTTACCACGGACAGCCCAGGATATCTCAAACACCAAAGTTGGTTTCCATTCACTGGCCGGCACCCATGTGGAATTGCTGGTCCCACATGCCATGGAGGTAGCGTATCGCAACCGTAAATTATATCACTCCATCAATGTGCAAATGGTATGTGACTCAAACAAGATCATCACACATTGTTGTGCCCGATTCCCCGGATCAACCCATGATTCAATGGTCATGCGGAACTCCACAATACCACGCTACATGGAGCGACATGCAGGGCAGAGATCCTGGCTTCTCGGTGAGTTACATGTTAGGCTCATGGAAATGCGATGTGGGTAGGTGATTGGGGGAGAGATGCATACTTCACCTGGCTGAGATGGGGGGAGAGATGCATACTTCACCACGCTAAGATGGGGGGAGAGATGCATACTTCACCTGGCTAAGATAGGGTGGGGGGTGATGCATACTTCACCTGGCTGAGATGTGGGGGGGAGATGCACATTTCACCTGGCTGAGATGGGGGGGCAGAGATGCATACTTCACCACGCTGAGATGGGGTGGAGAGATGCATACCTCACCTGGCTGCGAGTGCCTGAGAGAATGGACCATGCTCATACCCCAAAGCAGGCCAGACCGGACCTGACACCCGACCACATAATGCAAGATGTAAGCTGCCCTACCATGTAAATGATTCAGTGTTACAACCATTCCATAGCCATCAACATGTGCACTGTACTCAATCAGACCGTATCCCCCGCAACACAATGCAGCTACAA
The DNA here is from genome assembly GCF_040938575.1 of Ambystoma mexicanum. Lineage (NCBI taxonomy): Eukaryota > Metazoa > Chordata > Amphibia > Caudata > Ambystomatidae > Ambystoma > Ambystoma mexicanum. The sequence continues at coordinate 1,588,267,900 of NC_090929.1, forward strand.
GCAATTAGTATGGCCAATACACAGCACCAAATACCATCAACAGAAAGGATAGTCCTCCATTACTGTGTACAGAGGAGTCACATGAGGGCCAAATACATTAATACACCACTACACTGACACAGAGGTCCAATAAAACTGCATGTCACCATTTGTTGTGCATAAAGAGATCATCATGAGGCTGCCATCAATGGTGACAGGATGAAAGCATACAAATGACTGCACATCAGCCAGATCATGGGAACAACCAGTGTCGACTAACACAGTGCATGAGCACTCACAAGGAATAGGACCCTCCTGCGCCCACTAGACGATGGCATGCACACCTGTCCATAAGAGGAATACACACATAGCAGTCACATTGTGTGTCTCCATTCATGCATGGACATGTAGTTGCAATCAGGAAATAAATGCATGCTATGTTGTCATTGATACAGGTCCCATAAGATGTGATGACTTACACATATACATTGTTGCCCACATGCAGGTGATGCAGGCTATCCCTTGAAGAGGTGGCTCCTTACCCCAGTCCGGAACCCACAGAACAGGCACGAGGACGACTACAATTGTGCGCATACACGTTCCCGTGTGGTGACTGAGCAGACATTTGGCCTCTTGAAGGCACGGTTTCGCTGCCTCAGCAGGTCTTCTGGGGCACTCCTGTACGGCCATGAGAAGGTGGCCAAGATCGTCATGGCATGTGTCATGCTACACAATATGTGCATCAGAATGAATGTGCCTCTGCCCCCTGACGCTGAACTGCAACCACCTGAGGATGAGGATGAGGAGGGCGGAGATGGGGCTGCACTTCAGGGAGGCAGCGATGCACAGGAGGGACGTGCCATGCATCAGACTCTGATCAACCAATGTTTCTAGCACACATGGACATGGAGTGTGACATAGAGGTGGCACTCAGGGCACTGGGTGTGTCAGGGACATGGACACTGTAGACTGTTCACCAATAAAGCACACGTACACAATAAGCAATGTCCACACATGTGAATTATGATTTCCCAACAGGTGTATTAAAGAAATATAACAAAGTGCACAAGCCCCCCACCCCACATACCCTCTCCCCCCTCAACTCCCCCACACACCCTCTCCCCCCTCCTCCCTCAACTCCCCTCACGTCCTCTCCCCCTCCCCCTCAACTCCCCCACACACCCTCCCCCTCCTCCCCCCTCAACTCCCCCACATGTCCTCTCCCCCCTGCCCCCTCAACTCCCCCCCACACCCTCCCCACCTCCCCCTCCCCCCTTGACTTCCCCACACATGGTGTGCACTGGCGTACACCATTAGTCCACATGGGACCAGTATGCCTGGCTGTACCTCAGCCCTCCCCCTCTTCCAGCACCAGGCGCACCCCTGTCCGATCTGCACAGGTTCCAGCCAGACCTACGTACGGGGCTGGTCCTAGTTGAGTTTGCATTGGAAGATGTGCCAGGTTGTTCTGGCAACTGTGGCGGATTCATGGCCTGCATTGCTGCCACCATTTCGGAGAGGACCTGGCATACTGCTGCCAATCCGCCGCAAATTTCCTTTGAGGTGGCCTCAATTGCTGTTTTCAGGGATGCAGCACATTCCCTAATGTCATCCCTTGCCCGGCCACATTCCCTTATATGCTGTGTCAACAGCCCTGTCAGCTCCTCCTGGCGCTTCTGAATAGCCCTGATCCCCTCTTGGCTTGTTGGAACAGTGGTGAATGTGTGAGGGCTTTCCAACATGGTTTGTTCCTCATGCACAGTTGGCATGGGGCTGAAACTGCCAGCCCATGAATCCCCAGGAGACAGCCCGTGCATGCTGCTGTTGTGTAAGCTGCATGGGGACAGTTGTGGTGAATGCAGGGGGCATGTGCCGGTAGTAGCGCCATGTGGCTGAACATCTGCCTTATCGTCCGACACGGCTGTTGTGGCAGCTGTCTCCCCCACTGTGCTGCTGGCATCCGATGCAGTGCCTTCTGCCACTGGATCCTGGGTGCTGGTAGCTGGTGTGGGTGCTGTTTTGGGGGCCGTAGTGCACATTGGTGCTGTGGCCTCTGGGGTTTTCTTGCCCTTCTGCAGTGGTGCAGGTTGGCCTCTACCCCTAGAAGTCGAGGGGCGGTGTTCTCCCTCCTTGCCCCTGGCCTTCTTTTGTGGTGTGGCATCATCCTCCCTAGTGTCCTCGTCAGCACTGTCTGAATGTGTGCCTGTGGGGGACCAATAGAGGGAGAGGGTTAGTGATGGGTCTACAGGCATCAGGCATGCATTGGGGTGGCTGTATGCATATGGAATGGCAGTTGATTGATATTGGGAGAGTGACATATGGGTTGCTTGGCTTTTGGGTGGGTGATGCATGGAAGCGTCTGGGTTAAGACACATATGGGGTGCATTATGCATGTGGACAAGATGATGCTGTGCACTGCCTGTAGGCAGTCTTGTACATATGTGTCTGGTGGACCCTGCTCTACATCATTGCACTGTCAGTTCAGGTGGACATCATCGTATTAGTATTGTTTCATTTGGGACACCTACCTGCATCAGCCAATGACGGGGCTCCTCGCTCCATGTCCCCCACTCCCTCAATTGCCTCCGTGCCTATGGTGCTGGCGCAGATCTCCTCCCATGGTTGCAACTTGATGGGGGAGTCTGCACCTCCGCCTGTCGTCATCCCCAGGTTGCGGTTGGCAGAGAAGATGCTCCGCTTGCATAAACGCAGATCGTCCCAGCGCTTACGGACATCTTTAGGAGTGCGAGGTGTGGTGCCAACGGCACTTACTTTCTGCGCAACCTCCGCCCAAATCTGCTTCTTGCACTGCAGTGCTGGTCAGGACATGTCGGTGGAGAACACCACATCTGCATGTTCTTGCAGTGTCTCTGCCAGCATGGTCAACTCCTCTCGGGAGAAGCGCCCCTCGTGCAGGCGATCTGTGCTTTTTTTAACTGCTTTCGGCATGGTAAGATGCAGCAGGTAGTGGTGGAGGTGTGGTAGAGTTCTGGGGGTCAGATGGCTCCTGGTTGTGGTGGATGGCAATGGATTGTGTTTTTAAAGATGGCCGCCGTGCTCTTTCCCGTTCCTTTGAAATGACGCTACTTCCGGTTCCGCTTAGTAAGAGGTGACCGCTATTAGTGGTCACCGCTAATGCCGATGGCTTGGATGCCAGTGGATCTATTTGCACTTCGTACTATGCCGGAAAGGGAGATTTTTTGCCCTTTTACGGCATGGCAGTGGGGTCATTACTGGCATGGCACAAAGCTTGTGCCCGCGTACTCGTAATAGGCTGCTTTTAACGGTCTATTGCCAGCACGGACACGGTGCTCCATGCCGGTAATGACCAGTACTTACCGCCCAACTCATAATGACCCCCAGAGGCAGGACGCTGTGGTGCACGACCTGCAACACAACGCGTTTCGCACTACACTGAGCGCTTGAACACGTCGGGGGAGAAAGGGTAGACTACTGTAAATATCAACACTACAAGCAGTCCTACAACTCTGTTGTCACAGACTCTGGAAATGCATTGGCATTGAATAGAAATACTGGCGGCCATGATGGAATGGAGTCGAAAGCATGCAAATGCAAGGAAAGCTAAATGCAAAACTAAGCAAAAATTAAAAGGGGGGCTAATCCACAGACTGGACGCATAGTGGACATGTACTATTGCTGATGTATGACAATACGGATTAAAAAATTGATAAATTAAATCCATATAATGGTAAAGTCGTCAAACATATCAAAGTACAGTAATCAGTAAAAAGGTAAGTATACAACGGAATGTGGCATGATAATCCCCCAAATAAACAAGCATGGTGTATGACCAGAAAATTCACTCCGCATTTTAAAATTGGCTGTATAGAGGAATGACAAATATGGAATATAAAAAACATAGGAGGTGCGGAAAGAACAAAGGTAGATAAGATAGTTGCAAAAGATGATACAGATATGTACAAGACTAAAGTGCTAGTGCTATTATATATATAAATAAAATAGGCACACAACTGTGCAAGGGCCACACTCTGAGGATCGCTGAATCCCATCAAACAAACCACACGGTACGTTATATAAAATTCACTATAGGCATATTTATTAGATGCAGACTCCACTGAGAGACAGAAAACTGCTTTGTGTTTCACACCACTAGCTGCTTGCTTACATAACACTACACTTAATTCAAATGAAATAAATACAACACAAGTCCTTCATTTCTTTCAATTACGTAATGTGAACTCGTAGAATGTGAAGAGATGCCAGAGAAACGCCAATTTGAAACAGGAGTCATGACTGGCAAAATACAAATATTTTACAAAACAACAGTGTGAAAAATGTATGTAAAGCAAATCATGACCTTTTAATGAAATCATTTCAAACACGTGTCAGGTTGTAAAAGCAATGCTTATTTTTAATATTTGTCTCAAAATACAAAGTTGTACTGAAATAATTTTTAGAACACAACCAATACATTCAATATAAAGATGTTGTATTAGGTGCAGACTTTGTTTTGCTATAATGTTTGACCAACCCACTCTCTAATGCAAGATGGAATATACAAAATATTGTATGTGGTCAGCAATCCAATCCAAGGAAGCGTTGTTCCATAAAGTGCAATGTGCTTCTCAATGTGCAAAATTGGCATGGGCAAACCAAGGTTACAATCAACATATCAATATAAGTCTCGAATCATTTATTGTAATAAGTAATCAATGAAGGAGTACTAGATGTACAAATATGAATACACCTAAATACACCTAAATACAAGATAATTATAAGAAATAAATTGCTTGGTTCACAGAAGAATGTAGACACATTGAGTTACATAATGAAGCCAAGAACAGAATACTTAATATGCAAATATGCAGTAACATGAGTTCAAAATGCTAATATGCAATAAAGGATTTGGTGCATGGACATGCTACGATCTGAAATAAACACTACATATAAAATGTGGGTACATGAAACCTTACGAGAGTAAATCCATCGATCAAATTGCAAATGCCTGACTTATGAAAAATATAGTGGAATATATATACAAAATATAGATTCACACCATAATAATGAACACAGTAAATGCTAATGCAATTAACTGTGTCCCCAACAAGCAAGACCTAGAACCAGCTTCTCTAATAAAACATAGCTCATGAAATTTAAAGCCCATAGGACACTAAACTTGAGGGAAATACTACTACTTATTAAATAGAGTGTAACATTCAGATAGTGGTGATTCAAATTGGAGCACATGGACAAATTAAGTGGATACACGTATATAACATTTGTTTGAATGCCAGTCAATTGCCAAATCGATATAGATAGCAACACTCATAAAATAAGCCAAAATTAAAGAAATGATTATTGAAAAAAATAATTAAAAAGCTTGATAAAAAACAGAAAACAGAGTTGTGAAAAAAGGGGAAAAACACAAAGGCGTAGGGAATCAGAATTAAAGTGCCAATAATCATCAATATTGTGGCATTTAGGACATTTAGTATCAAGATCCAAGATCATGCTGGTCTCCATTTGAAGCAAATTCAAAGTTCTGCCCCTCCCACACATGAATGTAGAGAAGCATGACCTACCCCAAAAAAATAGATAAATAAATCCTTGCATATCAGATCCATGAAATTCCTGAAAATGTTTTACCATGGAATAGCAAAAACCAATGTTTCCTATTATTTGGTTAACACAATATACGTTACCAAATTTACAATATTCACAATAAAGAAAATACTTAAAATTCATTATCATCATTAAAGAACAAACAAAGAAAAAATCAATTATTTCAAAAGAATACACTTAGGGCCTGATTTGCAGAAGCACTTTATAATGGCCCAATTCCATTGGAAAACACTGTGTGAATCAGGCCCTTAAACCACTCAATTCCTGTTTAAAAAAAGAGAAAAAAATTGAATACAAATTACACCAGTGAAAGAGAGTGTCCCCAAAAGGCATATAATACTCCCCAATGAGAGTCAATGATGGACATACCCCTATAGGGAATAAATCGGTATAGGGCATGTAAAGGACTCTGCAAACTCCGAGAGCGCTCTGTCTGACAATAGCAAAGACAGTCATTTATATTACAAGCACACGTCATGCATGAGCTAAGCTATAGGGGCCACATAGCCTTGGGGATTGGATGGCGACGACTAGCTACTATGTCAGCTGTAGGTGCGGTGCTCCATGATTGGTGGGGATCCATGTGGTGGCATCACAGAGTGCTTGGGTCAGCCGGGCTCATCAGGGTGGAGTGCCAGGGCGCAGGCTGTCCATGGAGATACACTACTTGGTGCTAAAAACTTGCCCTTGTGGCTATTCATACACATTCATCACACTTGTTTATGTGAAGTTGGTATGTAAAACCTTCAACACATCAATCTAATACTAGGGAGGGGACACATGAAAACAGTATGCAATATGAGGCTTTCTTTACACATCATCATCATAAAGTTGTCATTAACAAAGGATCCAATCTCATGGGTCTAGGTGTCGTATCAAGGGGCACGAGTTAGGCTATCTCCATCATTCTATTCTGTTAGATGTAGTGAATGATAGTTTTATGATATGTTAGTACAGGGGTGAATAACGGTTTCTATGGCCCATTAAACTTAGGGTGAACTGAAATACCATTGGGTCGGAGGGGGCACATGGCTAATACCTCAAAAAGGCGGTGGGGATTGGGACCGTGTAGGTCGTAATTCTTCTAGGCCTGTCCAGGGTGGCACATAGTGATTTTATGGTGGCATTTGGCGTCTGAGGCATGGAGGGAGGTAAATGCTTGTTGCGGGTCTAGCAGGAATGCGGTGAGGTGTAGCTGTAATGTTCCAACGACAGAATACCGGGGACCTTCAAGCCCCAGGAAGCCTTGAAGGGAGGAGGGGGGGTTGGATGTGCAGCTCTCGAGAAGGAGGGGGAGATGGCCTTGTAACTTTTGGCGGATCCCTGTTCACGGGACAGCATGAATGCTGTTACGGGCCGAGTGGCTGGGGGCTTGGAGGCATTATGTAAAGGGCACATTTCTAAAATTCGCTTATACTCGAGTTTACTGAATTAATACAATGACAGTTTTTCATTAGCATCACATCATATAACATTCATTACTCTGTTGCTTTAATTCCATGGGTGAGGAATGTACACAAAACGTGAGGTAGAACCTGGTTGGTGGGTACATGGTTCTCTGTGACACATCACAACATTAAACATATGATTCGGGTTCGTGACTCTAGGATCGGGGAAACAATGAGTTAATTTATCATTTCAATTACAGCGGATGTGGCTCAGTACTTTTAACAACTCACAAATATCACAACACTCTCAATTATACTATACACAAGCATTTTATATATGGCTCTTGTAATCGTTTTACACTAGCAGCAAACATTGATCAATAAATGAGGATACGAGTGTCTATACATTTGACACAAAAATGTCCTGGAGTAGGCAGCGGTGATACCATACTAACCCGAGTAACTGGCACTATGGGTTTTGAGCCTTCTAGCACAAAGGCTTAGCAGCATTAAATGACAATGGGAGACCCAGGGGGTTAATATTAATGTTTAACACTTCAGCTGGGGGGGGCAGAGTTGGGGGGTCATGAGCACCATATATCATGGATGTAGGGGGGTGGTCTGCGCAAGATTGAGGTATACTTGATAGAGACAACTTTGTTCTTTCCCAGACCCCAACTAAAAGTCAGTTCACCACCAGGGCAATGATGTACTGCGGAAGGTAAATGATACAGTGTTTGTTCTGTTACTTGTTCTCATCTAGTTGCTCGTGAGAACGGGCCTTCAATGGATCTCCCATTGGTAGGAGGCTGGGGGGAGGAAGTGAAGGGCTCGCTGTGCGCGGACAAGTGGGGGGAGAGCTGCAGCTTCTGCAGACAGCCTGTTCCACAGAGGCCTGGGTACAGTATGCTCAAAAATGGAGTCTAAGTGTATTACAAAATTGGGTCTATGTTATGCTACAAAGTGAGCCGTGCAGCCCCACGTGTCGATCCGCAGCCACCCTGCCTCCTGGGCCCAGGTGCATGGGGGCCTGATGATGAGTCGTGTGCCTCGCGTAGGAGTACAATGTGCGGGATAGGGGTCCTAAAGACCTTTCCTCAAATACACCAGTGATAATAACATGTCAAATACAGAGAGCAGCCAATAAGGTGCAAGTTCCGAACACAATAAAGTGCATTTTACAGTACACAAACAACCACAATAATCAATAATACCTTTACACCCCAATACTTAAAATATCTCACACAGTCAGAAGAAACTCTTCTAATTGGAGCATCGCCAGAAAGCCAGTTACGGCCAAAACAAATGCAGTATTCTACTTTATAAACAACATTCCCAGGCAATCTTATTCCCAGAAGTCAAATCATCATATTTGCAAAAATCATTCCACCTTTTCCCTTGCAACTCCAACACATGCTTTCATTCAGTGTCTAATGGTTTCCTTGCACTCTTCCTGTTTACAGAATCGACAACCTCCAGAATCTGAATCATTATTTCCTTTGTTTGATATTGGTTCAAGCAGAAGTACAAAAACGGTCTTCTAGTTTGGCCACATTAAGGTGGCTTAAGGATCAATAAGAGTGCATAGTATCCACTGTGTTAGGCAAATCAAGTTGGTACAGCAATCTTTTAACTCTACAAGGGTTAGAGACCAAATCCGATGTTGTCAATCCGACAGACATGGGTTGCACTACACAGAATGCTGAGAAGTTGATTATGAGTCTATCACCATTAGTTTCCAAGATTGTATTGAGGTCAGCGAACAAGGATTTGTTGATAGGATCTACAATTTTTCTGTAGAGGGTAAAAAGTTACCAACAAGCCCTAACTTGAAGAGAGTCAATTCCAAGCTCGTACCTAATTGCTGAAATGGGCACGTTGTTCAGAACTTGAAAGATCTTCCTCCACAAAATACGTTCTAACACAGAAAAAAATTCTAAAATCCAAGGTTCCTTCAATTCAATCCCATACAGTATTTTTAGGAAAAGCTTGCCCTAAAAAAAAATACTACTGGTAACATGGTATATTTAACAATATTTAAGATCAATGCAATGTAGCTGGTTTGACAAAATGTTCACACATGTCTTTAATTGATCTTTGGTCAATGATTTATGTAGTTTCTTGTGAATTGGAAACCTTAAATAATCTACTAGACCGATTGGTTCCTTTTGAAGATTCCACGCTTCCGAAGTGTGCAATGCACTACATGGGTCTTGAAGGGGTTCACTGTGACGCTATGCGCCTGGGAAAAATCTGCAAAAGCATTCATCAGACCGTGAGGGCCTCTCTGTGTGCAATCAAACACTAGAAAATCATTGGTGTATGCCAGCCACATCACTTTAAATTTCCAATTTTTGAGCTGGCAAACACTGATGAAAGTGAGACTTCCCCACATCGGACATATAAAGGTTAAAAAGGGAGGGTGCTCACACGCAACTCTGCCTTACCCTTCTGGTGGTCTGAATCTGATGTGATTGTAGACCGTGTTGGTTCAAACATATCTGCACATTAGATCCTTCATACAGATTTGTTATCAGTCTCAACAGCCCACCAGGCATTCCGCACCTATTTAATTTGTCCACTGGAAAGACCTATTGACTACATCAAATGCGGCCGAGAGATCTATACCGGCCAAAACATAGATTCGTACTTAGCTGTCCAGACTTGACTCAGGTTACAATTCAGTATAGGGCCATTCAGTGTGGTTCCCAGGTGTTTGCGGAACACTGTCTGCAATTTTGAGATTCTTCCTACTGCCAACTGCCAAACCTATAAATGCTCCAACAGCAAGGCTGCAAAGACCTTGCTGTCGGCATCCTGGATTGCAATCGAAGAGTAGTTAGATGGATCCAACCTGCTCCCCATTTTGAAGATTGGTACTACGTGTGGAGCAGACCAGGTGGAGGTTGAGGGAAACTGCAGAGTAGCCGATACTTGACAAAGAGTTTGGTCAGAATTTATGCCCACATACGTGGGTCTCCTTTCAACAGCATATTTGACAATATGTTAGGACCCCCGTCACCTGGGATACATTAATATGATGTATAGTCACCTCAATCAAGTCAGTAGTAACTGGGCTTCCAAAAAATATCACCTGGGCGAGTTCCAGGCAATCATGGGAGTCATCGTCACCCAAAGAAGCAAATGTATTTGTCAAGTGAGACACCCATGACTCCTCAGGAATGGATTTGTTCTCTGGGCCCGACAATGCCATCCCAGAATCATTGGGCTGAGTGTTTTTATTCAACAAAGCCAGAAACATCTCCTCAGCCTTCCTTTGACTCCTGATGGATCGATTGGACTCCAGCCAGTGTTTACAACTTTGTTTGATTTTGTTAATAGACCTTATCCCTGAATTTGGAGATAAAGAGAACATTTCTTGCATCCTTCTTAGCTGAGCTTGCATATGTTTCTTTTTTCCTGCCACTTCTGCGTCATACAAATGAGAATGATTCCCCCTCAACGACCTTCCCCTAGTACCAGATTTAAAGAGACAACCGTTGATTAAATCAGCAACAGAGAGTCCAACATTGTCAACTGAAAAACAGTCAAATAATTGATATGGTGAGATGGTGTTAAGAAGGTTTTGGAATCATGAATTAACAAGTCCCAATGTCAAGGGATTGCATCTAAGTCGATTTCCAGAGACATTTAGCCAAGTATCTGCAGCCATTTCTTCACACTCAGACCTATTAGATTTAGCCAATTCAACGTAAGTATTCAAAACACAATGGTCACTGTAATTGGTGGGTTGGACAATTAAACATTTACATGTTTCAAATGAGCGGGATTGACAAATATTTAGTCTAATGTAGACGTGTGAATGGCATTATGCCAGGTAAAGTGACTGGGTATGTCCCCATGGCACTGGTCAAGTCTAAATCCCCAAACCTAAACCAACCAATAGCTTCATCTAAAACATAACCAAAGTACTCCTTCTCGCTAAGGCTCATAACTGAGTCCATCATAAAGTTCACCAAAAGACATGTGGCATTAAGATCCCCAGATAAGAGTCTTAGGCCCCTTTCCCATTTGCCTACACATTCAATAATTGTGGTCACAACCAAATTAGAGAAAGTATTCTGCTGGGTATCTACCCTTGGCACCCGTGGATAAACTATATACCTTAAATTGAGGTTTCTGAAGGTTTTCCAATCACCTATCAACGTCCCGATTACTTTTGGAGCAGAAATTGAAGCCAGTAACAAACACCAAATTCCGATACAATACAGATGTTTCAGTATAAATGGGTTCACTAGCTCCAACTGTATGGGAAATCCTGTGACCTGTAGGTATATGTGGATGCTAATTCATGCAAATAAAAGCACATGTATACAGATTCTAGGGGAAGCAAATTGGGTGTTTTATTGGCAGTGCTAAAAAGCAGCCATTTCGTAATGGGTGCAAATGGCAGTTTTTCTCAGATGCAGACAGTAAAATTGATGTTCATTTTTAAAAATACTAAATGCAACAGGTAGTCATTTTAAAGTGGATGCAAATTAAGGGTACAGTTCAGCATGGTAATGGGATTAGACTGGAGGTAGAGAAGAGTTGGGCCATTATATGGAGCAGGTGAAATGTCACATTAGGGTTACATAAAAAAAACAGAATGTCAGAGTTTCATTTTGCATATTTACACATTAAGTATTTCTATCTGTGACAAACTGCATTGTGGAAATAACCTGTATAACAGAATGTACTAACCAAAAGCCCATTAACCAACTAATTGTGTCAAATTAACATTGTAATGCAGTTGGTAAACACAGATGAAAATTCATTTGGTTTTAGTGCTCTTCTATGGAGAAGAGAAAATATGCACAGCAGGAAACTAGAAGGGTAACAGTTTCTTGCATAACTGAAGCTCCCTTTGTTCTCGTAAGAAGTGAATAGTTACATGCAGGCTTTTGTAATGTGATTGGTAGAAGTCTGGGGGTGTTAGAACCACGTCAGGGAAGTCTGAGTTAATTTATGATGGACGGACAGAGGAAATTTAAGCAGCTGAGCTGGGAGGTGTTGTCAGAGCTTCCTGAGATTTGATTCCTACCAGTGCTTCATTGGGATGCTGGGCTGCGGGGGCTGCAGCTTGAAGAAAGCTTGAAGACAGGGCAGAGGGAGTGTCGTCCTAGCTTTGGAGTGACTGGAATTCCAAAGGCTGCGTCCATGGGCTGTGTGAGGTCATGCAGATAAGCTACGGCAGCAAGAGACGCAGGAGGAACATAAACGCAGAATTCAAAATAATTGTAAATCAAGTTAAGTGAGGAGTACGTGGGATTGGTGACATGTGATCAATTAGCTTAGGGTGCTAGGTTATAAAACAAAATGCTTTATTTTTGTTGCTTTCTTTCTGCATTTGTTTAAAAGTAGAAAATTGCACACGTTTACAGACTCTTCCATGTTGCCCTGTGCTTGTTTTCTTTTCTCTTGATTGTGTACAATAAGAACAAATATCATAACAAAAGCCAAGCTGGTGCATTATCTGGTTTCATTTCATGCCTCTAATGATTACTGTTTCAAGGGGAAGGAATGGTTGGGAGGTTTTGATATTACACTACGGTGGTAAAACATTTGCCACTTTTGTTACCACCAAAGGTAAATTTAGGAAACAAGGAAGAATATACATATGCAAGATAGAAGGTTGCATGTGTGTGAATGGGTTTTCTCTGCATGCAGAAGAGAAATCAGTGCCCTCCAAGGCAAAATGGTTACTGATGTAAATAAATCAGTAACATGAGCTACATGCAATAAGTGCATTCTGTATAATCTTACTGGGTTCCGTGAAAGAGTGCCAGGTCCAAAGGTTCTTTATCATCAGCCAAAGGTGGGTCATAATTATAAAGACGGAAGGTTTGTTTTATCATAGGACTGTATGATGGAAGGTATGCTCACCACTAAATTACCACTATACTGCAAAAATAAGATACCACTAAAAATTACCACCAAACTATGCTAACCCTAAATTACCACCAGAATAAGATAGTTCTGAACTAATACCAAAATAGGGTAATACTGAACTACCGCCAACGTAAGGACAATTTACCACCAAAATACCGCTGAAATACCACACTACTAAAATACTGCCAAATCAGGAATTATCCCTAAAAACAAAATCTCTTACATAATATGGTGCGTTAGCCCTGTGGGAACTGACGGTAGAGCAATTACTGGGCGTGGCAAGTGTGTCCCACACAGCCATACGTGCATTAAAGGGAACTCATTTTGTGAGATTAGTGTAACGCTGGAAATTGAATTCCATAATATCTCAAATTGAAGCCACATTCCTAGAATTGGTGAAGTACTTAGAGGCAAAATTATGTGCACATGGAATATGGTCATCAGATAATGCCATACAGTGGCACGACCCCCTGTGTGGGGAAGTTCAGAAAGAACCGCTGGACAGAATTTTTGAGGAGGGTAGCATAATTCAGGTGTGTCTTTTGAGATTTTTAGAGCTGATAAAAGTTCTGAGAAAGACTGCTTGATATGGCTATATGCCAAGATCTGATTAATTTTAAACTGGTCTCTGCGAATGCAAGAAAATTATGCTGAACTGATTAGCAGACTAAAAATCGAATTAGATGGAGCTAATGAGTAGAAGAAAGAAATTAAAATAAGAACTAGATTTATGTCAAAAAGAAATGCAATCTAAATGCAGTGAATTCGATACCCAACTGTCTCAGAGAAGGAAGCAATTTGAGGACAGTGAACAAGAATTAAAACACCTAAAAGGGTTGGTAAGTAACTTTAGACAAGACAAAGAGGAGGTTATCTTTGGGATGCAAACTCTCGAGAGAGATAATATAGACATAGAAGGTGAACTGCAAGCTATTGAACAAGAAATAGCTAAAATGTTTCAATAAAGGTACAAGCAGGACAAAGAGTTTAATCAATGTCAAATGAAAATAAGTCAAATGCAGGATGTGATTAATAAAATGGATGATGAAATTACTTAACTATGTCAGGAGGGACACAGGCTCCATAAAAAGTGCAGATATTTGGAACAGCAGATATGCAATTTCAGGTATCAGGATAAGCGACAAGGCACCACATTCAATGGGATTCAGGTTAGCCCAATGTCTACATAGGGGAATAATACCCTGGTGGCTTACCGGTGGCCGGGTTTGGTTGTAAGGCTCTTGGAGGGTTTGACTTACCCACTAGTGGTTGCCACCAATCCCGCGCACCTGAAAAGAAGAATGAACAACAGAATAATGCCATTCCAAACATAGCGTCAAGTAACCCTATCAAAATAATGAAATCAATCAAGGCCCTAAGTAGAGTCTTCAAGAAGGGGGTGATTACTGTATAGAGGACCACCTGGAAGCTGTGCATGATATATGTAAAACCTTTAACATACCCAAAGAAAAATATTGACAATACTTTCATTTAACTCTTGATGCAGCCACAACAAGCATTATCAGAGGTTGGAATGAACAAGAAAACCTGTCATGGGCAGAATTTGAAAAGGAGGTTAGGCACCATTTTTCTCCATATCAATCATTGTAGGAGGCAAAAAAGCTGCATATACAATGACAGCTCAGCTAAATGTGTCACCTCAACTATTTCTTCAAGAGTTGAAGAGAGCATTCTCTCATTATGATGTATCCTTTAGTCCCAACTCCACTGAGTTTAAGACTGCTTACTTTTATGGCTTACAAAAAGATATTATATCACAGTTAATTTGCGACTTTGATCATGAGAAGTCCCTGGAAAGGATTGTAGAACAAGGTACTAAATTATATGAGGTACTCTACTGCCAGAGTGGAGAGGGAGATAAAATAAAAGAAACAATGGTAAAATCTAAAGAATCCTCAGCAACAGTAATGGAGATAAGATCTGCTAAGATGTCACCTGAGTCAGCACAAACTCCCGCAGAAATAATGTGGCATCCGATCAGAGGGGTGTACCACAAAGGCCGCCACCTCAGGCGCCGATGTTTCAATCACATGATCCAAGCAATGGAGAGAGTTACATTAGTCCTAGGTAAATGGGATAGTGGGATACTGGCACGGTATGTCAGGCATAAATAACAATCAGAGACAAAATCAGTGTCATAATTTTAAAGAGGGAAGGTTGGTTTTATCATAGGGCTGTATGATGGAAGGTATGCTCACCACTAAAATTGCCACTATACCGCAAAAATAAGATACCACTAAAAATTACCACCAAATTAAGCTTACCCTGAATTACCACCAGAATAAGATAGTTACCAAAATAGGGTAATACTGAACTACCACCAACGGTAAGGCCAATTTACTGCTAAAATACCGCCAAAATACCACACTACTAAAATACAGCCAAATCAGGAATGAGCCCTTAAAACAAAATATCTTACAGACCATTAAAGCAGTAACCCATTTAGGGGTGAACTCTGTTGGTTGAATTTGTACCAATTTGGAGAGGCCAAGGACCTTGGAAGAATGTACAATATGGGACCGTATGCCATGAGCCGGCAGAGGATCCGACACCCATGAAGGACCACACAAGACAACATGTTTCACTAAAGGAACCATGGATGCCCTTAACAAAATCGGAGATGAGTTTGGTTTAACCTTGTGCAGTGAGACACAATCATTCATAGTATCACTCAATGTCCCATTACTAGTTGTTTCCTCGCTCACTTCCCCCATCTCAGTTACACTAGCATCATGAAAATTTAGAATGAGGTTCAGCTTCAGAAAACAATTAAAAATGTTTTGGTTGTGTGCTTGCTCAACCTGTTATGTACCATATTTTTTGTTTTCCTGGGTTGTTCACCACTGTTCTTTATGAGACTTTTACTTTTTCACCAACTAACAGAGAATCAGTTGTTTTAACTTTTCAGCTTTTATACATGATACACTTGAATTGCCGATCATGTGTTTAGATTCATGACATGGAGAGCAGTCCACAAGCATATTATTCGTTGACACTGGACCATAAGTTTCATTTTGATTAGTTGCCATCTGCAGAGGTAACTAGAAGGTTGAATGGTCAGGTTGAGGGTTGTTAGTTGTCGATGAAACTTGGGATGCAGGGAATATTCTCCCCACTGTCACTCGATTTACGGCATTAGTGGAAGTGAAGCAATTGGTAACAGTAGGTTCCATGAACAATTGCAAGACACTTTTAGCTGGGCAATAATTCCCCCGACTTCAACGGGGCTCAGCTTCAGATTTCGACAAAGCTTTTGTCATGTTCGTCCCAAGTTTGTATGAACATTGATATTTTCTAATTTAAATAAAAGAGATTCTAACATAACTGAATGTGACTTGGTCTCCAACTTAAGCCCCTCATAGAGGGAAACCAAAATACACAGAACCTGATTAATCTCAGTTAAAATATTGGGTTGTAGACAATTAGTAGGATTAGCCATGTGTTTAAAATCTGTTGGTACCCTACCCAACAGAGACCGACGAGGAGTTGAAGAAAAGGATGAGGCGGAAGAATCATTGTTAGAGGACTGTTTAAAACTGTCTATATGTATGTGGCAGGGGATTAAGATCATAGGAAGCCATTTCTCCCACGCTGCTGATAGTCCTTTGCTGTAAATCTTCAACTTGCACACTATACAAGGGGGAGATTATCAGCGGTAAAGAGTCTAATAGCGTGGAAGCCCTCAGGGAAGGCATAAGTGGAATCCTAATAGCTTGTAGCATTTCCAAATCAGTAACTGCGACCAAATCAGAAGCATTCCGTTCACACTACGAAGGCCATACATGGAAAGGAGGTTTGCATAGGGAAAGTTTCAACACTTGAAAAATTGCAAATTATAGTCACTTGTAGATGTTGCAACGATAACCAATAATGTCAGTGGGCCTCATTACGACCCTGGCGGAAATCGTGGCGCCAAATGCACCATGGAGCACGGCGGAAAGCTGCCGATAGCGCCATGGGGGTTGGCGGATTTACCGCCCCATTCCGACCTTGGCGGGGCGGTAAATCCCCATTCCCCATTTTACCCTTCCCCATTCCCATTTTTGCCCCATAGGGTATAATGGGAGTGGGGAAGGCGTTAATTGCGCCACCGTAAAATACGGTGGCGTAATTAACAACAAGGTCCCGTAGCGCCACGGATTTCTCCGCCTGGATAAACCAGGCGGAAAACGCTCCATGGCGCTACGGGAACTCGTAGTAGGGCGGACGGGTCCGCCACGAATAACGCTGGCGTAAACCCACTCCGCCAGGGTCGTAATGAGGCCCAGTGTCATTTCAAAAAAAAAAAAGGCAAACACTTTCACCACTGTACCAACAAACTGCCCAACTGCCAATGCACTCTTCACACTCATGATAATGTGTGTTATCGCGCAGTGGTGGGTTAAAGTAAGTCCTTCCAAGCACACTGGAGTAGCTGAGCCAACTTATCCCAGGCAATTGCAATCAAGTTTTGCAAAAAAGAGTTTGCTCCGTGACGTCAATAACACACAAAGATTCTGGCACTTCTATTGAAGGAGAGTGTTCTGCCCAACTGCCAATGCACTCACTGCACTCACAATAATGTTTCTTATATTGCAGGGACAGCCCAACACATACACCGCATGTGTGGTGTCACATGTGGTGTGGAGATTGATACTGTTCAAAATGGGATGAATGTAGGAATTCCTTGCTGTCGCTAAGTGCAAACTTTACACTTAGAGAATTAGAAGAAACCATGACTCATTTGTGTCAATCTAGAACTTTCTCTATGATGTTTGTCCGAAGATGGTAAAAACTAGAGACCAATTTTTCCTTCAATGAAGGAGATTTCCTAAAAGTAACACATGGCTAACTGATCAGAATAGGTGCTCAATCCTTATCCAATCTCAAAATATGGCAATATGTCTGCACTATTTGTCTAATGTGTTGAGAATGACCACAAAATGTCAGGATGAGGCATACTTGATCATTCTCAAAAGACTGTGGCAGATTTATCCTTAAATAGATGGTCCCTATTCAAATTTCTAGCTTTGACATACGCATTTTCAATCACACTTTTTCGAGGAACCACATTTAAAGAAATTGTTAGCTGTCTTGAACATTCTTGATTAAACTTCTCTGTGTCTGAACAGTTCCGGCAATACCTCACAAATTCACCATAAGGAATATTTTATTTTACAACCTTTAGGGTGGCTGCTACTCACATGTAAAGGAAGGTTGGAGCTGGTTATTTTTCTTATGTACAATAGTGTTAATACCTGTCTCGTCAAGTATAACATGACATCAAGAAAAAAAATGTCTGAGGGATTGTGCGTCTCTGTGAAACATTAATTGATCACATTATGATTGAGACTGTTCACAAATTGAAAGCAATCACTGTCATTACTCTTCCAAATGATGAAAGCATCATCAATGTAATTCCACCATGCAATAATTCGCTCAGTCAAGTTTTGGTTGGAGGGATTCCAAACAATTGTTTCCTAACACCAACCCATGTTTAGTTTGGCATAAGGGGGAGACGTCTGCTGCTCATCGCCATGCCTCTAACTTGACGATAGAAATTATTTTCAAAAAGAAAAACATTGTTGTTCAGAGAAAACTAAAGTATTTCCTCTATCATTTGTGTATGAGACAAAAAATTGAGAGACTTTGCGCCTATTAAATGCCTGCAAGCTGTGATATCTACTGAGTGATATATATAGGTATACAATGATACAACATCAGGTGTTGCAAGTATGAGACCATTCTCCCACGGGATCTCATTCACATGTTTCATAAAATCATTAGTGTCATAGAGGAAAAAAGGCAAAGTGGACATGACACGTATCAAAATGTCATCAACATTTAGATATATTTTCAAGAAGTGACCCAGACAAAGTCACAATGGGTCTACCTGGTGCCCTTTCCTTGGACTTGTGAATTTTCATTTTCCTAATATATTGGTCAAAGTCGAGTTTGGTTTGGACATAATTATAGTCAAAAGATGGACAAGAATTCAATCCCAGCTTGAGACGATCTAATTGACCATTTGTCAATTGGTGAGATGATACATTTATCACCTGCATGTACTGAGTTGAAATTAGTTCTTACCTCGACCTCCAAAGCATGTCAGTCTGCCCTGTGGAGTTTTGCTTGTTCCCTTTGCCCCATCTTCCTCTCACGTTTTCTTCCTGGAGATAGATAGCAACCTTTTCCTCTGCTATGGCCCCTTCCCTACTTTTGCATCTTGCCATCCTGGAAAGGAACCAAATCTCCTCTTAAAAATTGAGTTTATTCACAGGTTCCTCACTTTCACTAGTAAACATATCAGACTCAGACATGTTCGGACAACAGTACCACCACCTAAAAACTCTGGGGGGGTATGTGTAATTGTATATCATAACATAGGAACATTTAACAAATTCACAAAGCTGCACACATACACGATATATTTTTATTAATACTTAAGAAATGTAACCCATATATGTAACACACTGACCATTTATTTAAATACAATATGTTTTAAAATGGAATATACCAAAGGAAAATAAAGTGGCTTCCAACATAATTACCTCACAGACACTCCACAACTAACAGCAAGACCAGACGTATAAACTACTGATTACATATCTTACCAGAAATAGTAAGTGCACTTCATTTTACTCATATATTTATAAACGTTATATATTAGAAATATTTTTGTTTTCTCACAGAAATGTGTAGTACTCTGGACTGACTAGAGGAGCATTTCCCACGAGACGAAATGTTACAAGATAGTCCACCTAATGGTACACACTTTACTATATAAAGCAATTAATAAATATTATTTTGTATACATTCAACATATACATTTTTTTTACAGACCATACAAAAATTGCAACTTCCAAAGTAAAAGAAGCGGTGGATAACACTCTTGAACACATTACCCAAAAAATGGACCAACTTATGTCAAATTTTACGGATTTAAAGAACTTTGTGGAAGATCACCTAAAACCACCAACAACATAACATTGTTCCACCTGTACTTGTCCCCCCCACCATATCCCATTTATTTAACCCCAAACTCTCTCCATGGACCACAATGTTTTGATGAGATTTCCATCCCTTCTTCCCCTGATCCCACTAATATTGAAAACCCTAATTCTCCTGCTTTTTCTGTTTCCGTTTCTGCCCCACCTTCTCAGTCATAAATTGTTTATATATGGTAAATAAAGTTACTTTTTTATATTGTGTTGTAATTACTTTCAGTTCTTTGTGGTAAAACTAATTTAGGTGTCCACGGACAGCGGGGTTGTTCGGAAATGTTCAAAAATAAACATAAATGTAAGTGTCCTTAGGACACTATGAGGCCGATTCATGGAATAATTAGCGCGGCGCAAGTGGGCAAAAACGTGCGATTCGCAGTGGAATAGCGAAAATCGCAGTGAACGTGCGAAAATCGCACGAAAAGCAGCGCACGTCGATTCATGGAAGGCCGTGCGCGAGAAAACCAGCGGATGTGCGAAAAAAAAGTGCGCGGCGCACGTTGGCGCACGTTGGCGCACAGGCCATCTAACAGCGTGCGCCAGGTCACAGCGAAAATCGCACAGGCCACAGCGAAATTCGCACATAGCGCGGCGCACGCAATAAAAGTAGGCGGAACACGGGCGAAACACTCGGAATGGGGAACAACTTGCCAAAACGTGGGCGTCACGGGGGAAGTACAGGGCACAAGTGCGCGGAACGCCCACACGCTCGCCTACAACACGTATTCATGGAATAGAATAGGGGAAAAAAGCGCACGCTCAAACCAGCGCACAGGCACAAACACGACCGCCACAAGAAAGGAGGCGGTAGCGTCTCTGCGGCTGTAAGAAATGTGCGCCAAAAGGTGCGCCAACAAATAGCACCTATATACTGCCATGATGAATGTCCCATACTGTGGCCCTCCAGGAAAAATGACGTGCAAAGGGGTACCCACAAACACGGACACCCGCTGACAAAAAATACGTGTGCATGTATACCGGGGTGCGCGGGAAGTGTCACACGCGATTTGCAGGGTACGTGCATCACAGGGGTTCGCGTGAAGTTATTCACACGATCGGGCCTGGGGGAGCGGGCTACGTGTATTACAGGGGTTCGCGTGAAGTTCCTCACGCGATCGGGCCTGGGGGAGCGTGCTACGTGTATTTCAGGGGTTCGCGTGAAGTTTCACACGCGAATAGCCTGGGCGCGTGAATTTGAGGGGTGCGCGGGAAGTTCCTCACGCGATCGGGCCTGGGGGAGCGGGCTACGTGTATTACAGGGGTTCGCGTGAAGTTCCTCACGCGATCGGGCCTGGGGGAGCGGGCTACGTGTATTTCAGGGGTTCGCGTGAAGTTTCACACGCGAATAGCCTGGGCGCGTGAATTTGAGGGGTGCGCGGGAAGTTCCTCACGCGATCGGGCCTGGGGGAGCGGGCTACGTGTATTACAGGGGTTCGCGGGAAGTTCCACACGCGAATAGCCTGGGCGCGTGTATTTCAGGGGTTCGCGGGAAGTTCCACACGCGAATAGCCTGGGCGCGTGTATTTCAGGGGTGCGCGGGAAGTTCCACACGCGAATAGCCTGGGCGCGTGAATTTGAGGGGTGCGCGGGAAGTTCCACACGTGATCGGGCCTGGGGGAGCGGGCTACGTGTATTTCAGGGGTTCGCGTGAAGTTTCACACGCGAATAGCCTGGGCGCGTGAATTTGAGGGGTGCGCGGGAAGTTCCTCACGCGATCGGGCCTGGGGGAGCGGGCTACGTGTATTACAGGGGTTCGCGGGAAGTTCCACACGCGAATAGCCTGGGCGCGTGTATTTCAGGGGTTCGCGGGAAGTTCCACACGCGAATAGCCTGGGCGCGTGTATTTCAGGGGTGCGCGGGAAGTTCCACACGCGAATAGGCTGGGCGCGTGTATTTCAGGGGTGCGCGGGAAGTTCCACACGCGAATAGCCTGGGCGCGTGTATTTCAGGGGTTCGCGGGAAGTTCCACACGCGAATAGCCTGGGCGCGTGTATTTCAGGGGTGCGCGGGAAGTTTTACACGCGATTTCTGCACGGTACGTGTATTTCAGGGGTGCCGGGGAGTCCCACATGTGATTTGACAGTGTGGGTCCTCCCAGGTGTACCCTGTACACCCTCCACGGCCCCTGCAGGCAGCCCACACCACAGGGGACTACCCTGCATCCCTGGTCATGTCCCGCAGGCAGCCCACCCAACATGGGCATGCCCCCCAGCAAAGGCACATGTCTCCTTGAACTAATGAACACCAACACATGTCCCCTTGCACCCCCACCCCCCAGCACTGTGGGGCACATGCCAGCAGTCCCCCACCCATGTCCAACTCATGTCCCCCACCACCCCCACCCCCCAGCACTGTGGGGCACCTGCCAGTAGGCCCCCACCCATGTCCAACTCATGTCTCCCACCACCCCCACCCCCCAGCCACCAGGGTCACCCTCCACCAGGGCCCCACTCATGTCTCCCACCACCCCCACCCCCCAGCACTGTGGGGCACCTGCCAGCAGGCCCCCACCCATGTCCAACTCATGTCCCCCACCACCCCCACCCCCCAGCACTGTGGGGCACCTGCCAGTAGGCCCCCACCCATGTCCAACTCATGTCTCCCACCACCCCCACCCCCCAGCCACCAGGGTCACCCTCCACCAGGGCCCCACTCATGTCTCCCACCACCCCCACCCCCCAGCACTGTGGGGCACCTGCCAGCAGGCCCCCACCCATGTCCAACTCATGTCTCCCACCACCCCCACCCCCCAGCACTGTGGGGCACCTGCCAGTAGGCCCCCACCCATGTCCAACTCATGTCTCCCACCACCCCCACCCCCCAGCACTGTGGGGCACCTGCCAGCAGGCCCCCACCCATGTTCAACTCATGTCTCCCACCACCCCCACCCCCCAGCACTGTGGGGCACCTGCCAGTAGGCCCCCACCCATGTCCAACTCATGTCTCCCACCACCCCCACCCCCCAGCACTGTGGGGCACCTGCCAGCAGGCCCCCACCCATGTCCAACTCATGTCTCCCACCACCCCCACCCCCCAGCACTGTGGGGCACCTGCCAGTAGGCCCCCACCCATGTCCAACTCATGTCTCCCACCACCCCCACCCCCCAGCCACCAGGGTCACCCTCCACCAGGGCCCCACTCATGTCTCCCACCACCCCCACCCCCCAGCACTGTGGGGCACCTGCCAGCAGGCCCCCACCCATGTCCAACTCATGTCTCCCACCCCCCCCACCCCCCAGCACTGTGGGGCACCTGCCAGTAGGCCCCCACCCATGTCCAACTCATGTCTCCCACCACCCCCACCCCCCAGCACTGTGGGGCACCTGCCAGCAGGCCCCCACCCATGTCCAACTCATGTCTCCCACCACCCCCACCCCCCAGCCACCAGGGTCACCCTCCACCAGGGCCCCACTCATGTCTCCCACCACCCCCACCCCCCAGCACTGTGGGGCACCTGCCAGCAGGCCCCCACCCATGTCCAACTCATGTCTCCCACCACCCCCTCCCCCCAGCACTGTGGGGCACCTGCCAGCAGTCCCCCACCCATGTCCAACTCATGTCCCCCACCACCCCCACCCCCCAGCACTGTGGGGCACCTGCCAGTAGGCCCCCACCCATGTCCAACTCATGTCTCCCACCACCCCCACACCCCAGCAGTGCAGGGTCACCCTCCACCAGGCCCCCACTCATGTCTACCACCACCCCCACCCCCCAGCCACCAGGGTCACCCTCCACCAGGCCCCCACTCATGTCCCCTATCACCCCCACCCCCCAGCCACCAGGGTCACCCTCCACCAGGCCCCCACTCATGTCTCCCATCACCCCCACACCCCAGCAGTGCAGGGTCACCCTCCACCAGGCCCCCACTCATGTCTCCCACCACCCCCACCCCCCAGCAGTGCAGGCTCAACCTCCACCAGGCCCCCACTCATGTCCCCCTGCACCCCCACCCCCCTGCCACCATGTGCAGCCCCCACCAGGTCCTCACAATCCCCAATCATGTGCGTAATGGTCAGCCTCCACAGCCAAAAAGACCTACCAAGTAACCCATTCACCCACATGGAAATGGAAATCACATGTTACACCCCCAATGTACATGAAGCAAATGAACCCATGTCCGTCACACACATATTTTCAAATTGAATGGGAAAACACACAACATGACATGCATGAAACCAATGAGATGAAACCACACAGTGAACAATGGAAAAAAAAATGTATTGAAAAAAATACAAATGCCAAAGAAAGAAAACTAACTACAATTTAAATGTGAAAAAATAAGCTGCATGTCCGCATAAAAACACAAAACTAGAAAATCAAATCAAAAAAATTATGTCCAAAGTGAAATGTAAAAACTCTCCATGCAACAAAGAACTATGTACAAAAATAACAAGGGTCCATCATCACAACTGAACTAAGGAAACCTCCTAAAAAACCTACCTAAATATCAACTATATACAAAAAGTGGAGCAGTGTCCGTCGACTCCAAATAATAATAAGAACGAAAGGAAACCTAAAACTAAAGAACTATATACAAAGGCGGCGGGCAAGTCCAGCGGCTCACTCTGTGGTGTTCCGTGCCAGGGCATCATCGAACTCCTGTTCGATGTCTCGGAGGCGGTCCAGTTCCATGGCCCCGAGGGTCCGCAGGGACGACGCCGTGTCCTCCTCCAACCCCCTGCGGATTGCCTCGAGGCACTCGGCCCGCCTCAGGGCCCTCCGCATGGAGTTCTCCGCCCTGACCATTGTGAGCCGCGCCTCTTCCGCCCGCCGCCGCTCCGCACCTATGGCGTGGCCCAACCGCTGCCACACGGAAGACACTCTCTGTCCTGGGTCCTCCTGCCCTCCGGCCGATGCCTGCCCCTCCGATGTCAAAGGCCCCGAGCCTTCATGGCTCCCACCATCTTGCTGCTGCTGCTGCTCTGCCTCTGCCCGTGCACTGCCTCCTGCTGCCTGCACATCCTCCGCCGGCTGGGGTGCACCTGTTGATGTGGCCACCCCTGCTGGACGTCCGACTCCCGACTTTGGCAGGGATGCCTCCTCCACCAGCCTGGCCGCACTGTCAGAGGCAGCTCCACAGGGCACCCAGGTGACTGATGGGTGGGAAGATGGCACAGAGGACGACTGGCGCGTAGGGGGTCCAGTTGAGGAGGGGGTCGGAGCAAGCCCCATGAGACAGCGGAATCCGGCCTGGGTGACCTGTCCCAGCAGGCTGACGTGGTCAACGAGCCATTCGAGATGACGTGCAGTCTCTCCATGAAAAGACTGCAGGTCACCTCGCATGGCCCGTTGACGCAACGCCACACCAGCCAGGACAGGCTCAACCCGGTCCTGGATGGCCACGTCCGCAGGCAGAGGAAGGCCAGTTGACGTCAGCTCATCCCCTGCCTGAAAACGGGTCTGGACGTAGGCATCCCTGCTGGTGCAAGATGATGCAGGGACAGGATCGGGGACAGGATTGCACACAGGCACCTCCGCGGCTGCCTGTGCTGCCTCCTGTCCCTGGTCCTGCACTGCACCACTAGCACCAGTGGGATCCCCACCTCCAGACCCTGTCTCTGGTGCTTGCGCGGCCCCCTCCTCCACCAAACCCCCCACCAACCTGGATGACTCTGTGCCATCTTCCCCTGTTGGGCCCTGTGGGGTCCCAGCTGCCCCTTCTGCTGCCGAGGAGTCCAACTGCAACCTCCGCCTCTTGGACCTCCCCCCGGCAGCTGCGGCCTGGGACGCGGCACCGGACTCCTCACTCCCCGACGAGATGACAACACGGGAGGGGAGCCGGGCCTTGCGTCTCCGGCTGGCGGTCGGATCCCCGCCGCTGTGCTCCACAGCACCTTCTCCGCCCTCTTCATCAGTTGACGCTGCAGACAGGGAGAAACAAAACACAGGCATCAGGGCACTGTACAATGGACACATACACGCATGACAGTTGCACATGAGTGGCATTGGCAAACCTCAGACATGTCATCACAATCCCCAACACACATGTCATTGCAACTGGCACACATGAGCCATACCACAGCCATATCGCAACTGCCACCACCATCCCTACACATACAACAGCATCAGCAGCCAAAGGGGAGCCATACATCACATGCAACACAGGAAGTGCACCACACATGTACACACACCACCACACTTGCATGCATGTCTACACCTCTGCCAAGTGTCGCACTGTTCAGACGGGCATCCATGTCACATCTGCCAATCAGGCTTCCACATACCGCTGTCACATGCATCCATGTAGCATCACTGTTGCACCTTTGACAAATACACACACATGCACATGTACACAGTGCTCATACATGCAGCCGAAAACAACATACATGCCTGACATCACGGACATGTCTACTTACATACACATTCATCCAAACATGTGTGCACGCACAACTGCATTTGCCATGCAAGCCCACACACACAAGCACCATCCATGTCTCACACATTACAGCCCTCGCATGTGTCAGCCCCACGGCCCTGTACACCCCCACCCATACTCCACCCCATACAAACAGATGTGCAACCGGCACAATGGGGAATGATCACCACACGCCCTGCTCACAACCAGGATGCATGTACACTCACCGCTCGACTCCAGACGGCTCTGCTTCTCTAGGACCTGGACGTGGAGCGCTGGGGATATGCGTTCCAGGACCCCCATCTGTTCTTCCGACAAGTGGCCCCGGCGCCCCTTGGCATCCGCTGCCTTCAAGAGGCGCCGGGCCTTGTTCAGGGTCCTGGACCTGAAGTCCTCCCAGCGCTTCCTGACATGTTGTAAGTCCCGGACTGCCACCCCCTCCGCGTTGATGGCAGTCACGATGTCTGTCCAGATCCGAGTCCGTCCTTCCTTGTCGGCGCGGGAACTTCCAAAGAGGGCATCATACTGCTCCAGGACTTGCTCCACCAGGACACCAACTTCGGTGGCACTGAAGCTGGTTCCCCCTCTGCCTCTCTGGCCGGGGGTTGTCAGTGGTCACAGATGGTGTTAGCCCCGACATGACAACCCCAGAGGCAGGAGTGGGTGGGCAACTGGGTCCTGGGGCTGGGCTGTGGAGCGATGGAATTCCAGTCGGGAGTCTTCTGTTCCAGCAGGGGTGGTCACAGCAACAGCACCCCTGGCTGATGTGCAGGCAGCAAATGGCAGTGCACGTGGGCAGCAGGCAGTCAGGCAGCAGCAGATAGCAGGTGGGAGCGTGCTCGGGGCTCTGGGGGGCAGTAATTCGGCCTTCTGGGCAGGAGCGTGGTCTCCCGTGTGCTCACGCGTGGCCAGCTTGGTACGGAGTGAATTGGCACGTGAAAATCCTGCACGTCAGCGTGAAAACCGAGGAAAGGCCCTTAGCGCGTAAGCGCGTCAGCACGCATACGCGATTCCATTGGACCAAAGGCCCTCAGCGCGTAAGTGCGTCTGTGACGTGACCCGCACGGGTGTTTCCCACACAGCACGTGATGACAGAGCACACGTGGAAAGACTGCACGTCAGAGTCTCATTGCGTGTGATTGGTGGAAATGGCCGTACACCGGGATACAGGTGCGCTGACGTACTTGCGTGTGTAAGTGTCCGCGCACACCTCATATACACGTACATAGGCCAATCGCGTGTACACGCACTTTTGTCCAATTACACGCGATGAGACTCTGACGTGCAGTCTTTCCACGTGTGCTCTGTCATCACGTGCTGTGTGGGAAACACCCGTGCGGGTCACGTCACAGACGCGCTTACGCGCTGAGGGCCTTTGGTCCAATGGAATCGCGTATGCGTGCTGACGCGCTTACGCGCTAAGGGCCTTTCCTCGGTTTTCACGCTGACGTGCAGGATTTTCACGTGCCAATTCACTCCGTACCAAGCTGGCCACGCGTGAGCACACGGGAGACCACGCTCCTGCCCAGAAGGCCGAATTACTGCCCCCCAGAGCCCCGAGCACGCTCCCACCTGCTATCTGCTGCTGCCTGACTGCCTGCTGCCCACGTGCACTGCCATTTGCTGCCTGCACATCAGCCAGGGGTGCTGTTGCTGTGACCACCCCTGCTGGAACAGAAGACTCCCGACTGGAATTCCATCGCTCCACAGCCCAGCCCCAGGACCCAGTTGCCCACCCACTCCTGCCTCTGGGGTTGTCATGTCGGGGCTAACACCATCTGTGACCACTGACAACCCCCGGCCAGAGAGGCAGAGGGGCACCAGCTTCAGTGCCACCGAAGTTGGTGTCCTGGTGGAGCAAGTCCTGGGGCAGTATGATGCCCTCTTTGGAAGTTCCCGCGCCGACAAGGAAGGACGGACTCGGATCTGGACAGACATCGTGACTGCCATCAACGCGGAGGGGGTGGCAGTCCGGGACTTACAACATGTCAGGAAGCGCTGGGAGGACTTCAGGTCCAGGACCCTGAACAAGGCCCGGCGCCTCTTGAAGGCAGCGGATGCCAAGGGGCGCCGGGGCCACTTGTCGGAAGAACAGATGGGGGTCCTGGAACGCATATCCCCAGCGCTCCACGTCCAGGTCCTAGAGAAGCAGAGCCGTCTGGAGTCGAGCGGTGAGTGTACATGCATCCTGGTTGTGAGCAGGGCGTGTGGTGATCATTCCCCATTGTGCCGGTTGCACATCTGTTTGTATGGGGTGGAGTATGGGTGGGGGTGTACAGGGCCGTGGGGCTGACACATGCGAGGGCTGTAATGTGTGAGACATGGATGGTGCTTGTGTGTGTGGGCTTGCATGGCAAATGCAGTTGTGCGTGCACACATGTTTGGATGAATGTGTATGTAAGTAGACATGTCCGTGATGTCAGGCATGTATGTTGTTTTCGGCTGCATGTATGAGCACTGTGTACATGTGCATGTGTGTGTATTTGTCAAAGGTGCAACAGTGATGCTACATGGATGCATGTGACAGCGGTATGTGGAAGCCTGATTGGCAGATGTGACATGGATGCCCGTCTGAACAGTGCGACACTTGGCAGAGGTGTAGACATGCATGCAAGTGTGGTGGTGTGTGTACATGTGTGGTGCACTTCCTGTGTTGCATGTGATGTATGGCTCCCCTTTGGCTGCTGATGCTGTTGTATGTGTAGGGATGGTGGTGGCAGTTGCGATATGGCTGTGGTATGGCTCATGTGTGCCAGTTGCAATGACATGTGTGTTGGGGATTGTGATGACATGTCTGAGGTTTGCCAATGCCACTCATGTGCAACTGTCATGCGTGTATGTGTCCATTGTACAGTGCCCTGATGCCTGTGTTTTGTTTCTCCCTGTCTGCAGCGTCAACTGATGAAGAGGGCGGAGAAGGTGCTGTGGAGCACAGCGGCGGGGATCCGACCGCCAGCCGGAGACGCAAGGCCCGGCTCCCCTCCCGTGTTGTCATCTCGTCGGGGAGTGAGGAGTCCGGTGCCGCGTCCCTGGCCGCAGCTGCCGGGGGGAGGTCCAAGAGGCGGAGGTTGCAGTTGGACTCCTCGGCAGCAGAAGGGGCAGCTGGGACCCCACAGGGCCCAACAGGGGAAGATGGCACAGAGTCATCCAGGTTGGTGGGGGGTTTGGTGGAGGAGGGGGCCGCGCAAGCACCAGAGACAGGGTCTGGAGGTGGGGATCCCACTGGTACTAGTGGTGCAGTGCAGGACCAGGGACAGGAGGCAGCACAGGCAGCCGCGGAGGTGCCTGTGTGCAATCCTGTCCCCGATCCTGTCCCTGCATCATCTTGCACCAGCAGGGATGCCTACGTCCAGACCCGTTTTCAGGCAGGGGATGAGCTGACGTCAACTGGCCTTCCTCTGCCTGCGGACGTGGCCATCCAGGACCGGGTTGAGCCTGTCCTGGCTGGTGTGGCGTTGCGTCAACGGGCCATGCGAGGTGACCTGCAGTCTTTTCATGGAGAGACTGCACGTCATCTCGAATGGCTCGTTGACCACGTCAGCCTGCTGGGACAGGTCACCCAGGCCGGATTCCGCTGTCTGATGGGGCTTGCTCCGACCCCCTCCTCAACTGGACCCCCTACGCGCCAGTCGTCCTCTGTGCCATCTTCCCACCCATCAGTCACCTGGGTGCCCTGTGGAGCTGCCTCTGACAGTGCGGCCAGGCTGGTGGAGGAGGCATCCC
This sequence comes from Ambystoma mexicanum, assembly GCF_040938575.1. NCBI lineage: Eukaryota > Metazoa > Chordata > Amphibia > Caudata > Ambystomatidae > Ambystoma > Ambystoma mexicanum. The sequence goes on from NC_090929.1 coordinate 1,588,297,845, forward strand.
TGCCACAGTCGGGAGTCGGACGTCCAGCAGGGGTGGCCACATCAACAGGTGCACCCCAGCCGGCGGAGGATGTGCAGGCAGCAGGAGGCAGTGCACGGGCAGAGGCAGAGCAGCAGCAGCAGCAAGATGGTGGGAGCCATGAAGGCTCGGGGCCTTCGACATCGGAGGGGCAGGCATCGGCCGGAGGGCAGGAGGACCCAGGACAGAGAGTGTCTTCCGTGTGGCAGCGGTTGGGCCACGCCATAGGTGCGGAGCGGCGGCGGGCGGAAGAGGCGTGGCTCACAATGGTCAGGGCGGAGAACTCCATGCGGAGGGCCCTGAGGCGGGCCGAGTGCCTCGAGGCAATCCGCAGGGGGTTGGAGGAGGACACGGCGTCGTCCCTGCGGACCCTCGGGGCCATGGAACTGGACCGCCTCCGGGACATCGAACAGGAGTTCGATGATGCCCTGGCACGGAACACCACAGAGTGAGCCGCTGGACTTGCCCGCCGCCTTTGTATATAGTTCTTTAGTTTTAGGTTTCCTTTCGTTCTTATTATTATTTGGAGTCGACGGACACTGCTCCACTTTTTGTATATAGTTGATATTTAGGTAGGTTTTTTAGGAGGTTTCCTTAGTTCAGTTGTGATGATGGACCCTTGTTATTTTTGTACATAGTTCTTTGTTGCATGGAGAGTTTTTACATTTCACTTTGGACATAATTTTTTTGATTTGATTTTCTAGTTTTGTGTTTTTATGCGGACATGCAGCTTATTTTTTCACATTTAAATTGTAGTTAGTTTTCTTTCTTTGGCATTTGTATTTTTTTCAATACATTTTTTTTTCCATTGTTCACTGTGTGGTTTCATCTCATTGGTTTCATGCATGTCATGTTGTGTGTTTTCCCATTCAATTTGAAAATATGTGTGTGACGGACATGGGTTCATTTGCTTCATGTACATTGGGGGTGTAACATGTGATTTCCATTTCCATGTGGGTGAATGGGTTACTTGGTAGGTCTTTTTGGCTGTGGAGGCTGACCATTACGCACATGATTGGGGATTGTGAGGACCTGGTGGGGGCTGCACATGGTGGCAGGGGGGTGGGGGTGCAGGGGGACATGAGTGGGGGCCTGGTGGAGGTTGAGCCTGCACTGCTGGGGGGTGGGGGTGGTGGGAGACATGAGTGGGGGCCTGGTGGAGGCTGCCCCTGGTGGCTGGGGGGTGGGGGTGGTGGGAGACATGAGTGGGGGCCTGGTGGAGGGTGCCCCTGGTGGCGGGGGGGTGGGGGTGATAGGGGACATGAGTGGGGGCCTGGTGGAGGCTGCCCCTGCACTGCTGGGGGGTGGGGGTGGTGGGAGACATGAGTGGGGGCCTGGTGGAGGCTGCCCCTGCACTGCTGGGGGGTGGGGGTGGTGGGAGACAAGAGTGGGGGCCTGGTGGAGGGTGCCCCTGCACTGCTGGGGGGTGGGGGTGGTGGGAGACATGAGTGGGGGCCTGGTGGAGGGTGCCCCTGGTGGCTGGGGGGTGGGGGTGGTGGGAGACATGAGTGGGGGCCTGGTGGAGGGTGCCCCTGCACTGCTGGGGGGTGGGGGTGGTGGGAGACATGAGTGGGGGCCTGGTGGAGGGTGCCCCTGGTGGCGGGGGGGTGGGGGTGATAGGGGACATGAGTGGGGGCCTGGTGGAGGCTGCCCCTGCACTGCTGGGGGGTGGGGGTGGTGGGAGACATGAGTGGGGGCCTGGTGGAGGCTGCCCCTGCACTGCTGGGGGGTGGGGGTGGTGGGAGACATGAGTGGGGGCCTGGTGGAGGGTGACCCTGGTGGCTGGGGGGTGGGGGTGGTGGGAGACATGAGTGGGGGCCTGGTGGAGGGTGCCCCTGCACTGCTGGGGGGTGGGGGTGGTGGGAGACATGAGTGGGGGCCTGGTGGAGGGTGCCCCTGGTGGCTGGGGGGTGGGGGTGGTGGGAGACATGAGTGGGGGCCTGGTGGAGGCTGCCCCTGCACTGCTGGGGGGTGGGGGTGGTGGGAGACATGAGTGGGGGCCTGGTGGAGGGTGCCCCTGGTGGCGGGGGGGTGGGGGTGATAGGGGACATGAGTGGGGGCCTGGTGGAGGGTGCCCCTGCACTGCTGGGGGGTGGGGGTGGTGGGAGACATGAGTGGGGGCCTGGTGGAGGGTGCCCCTGGTGGCTGGGGGGTGGGGGTGGTGGGAGACATGAGTGGGGGCCTGGTGGAGGGTGCCCCTGCACTGCTGGGGGGTGGGGGTGGTGGGAGACATGAGTGGGGGCCTGGTGGAGGGTGCCCCTGGTGGCTGGGGGTGGGGGTGGTGGGAGACATGAGTGGGGGCCTGGTGGAGGGTGCCCCTGCACTGCTGGGGGGTGGGGGTGGTGGGAGACATGAGTGGGGGCCTGGTGGAGGCTGCCCCTGCACTGCTGGGGGGTGGGGGTGGTGGGAGACATGAGTGGGGGCCTGGTGGAGGGTGCCCCTGGTGGTGGGGGGTGGGGGTGATAGGGGACATGAGTGGGGGCCTGGTGGAGGCTGCCCCTGCACTGCTGGGGGGTGGGGTGGTGGGAGACATGAGTGGGGGCCTGGTGGAGGGTGCCCCTGGTGGCTGGGGGGTGGGGGTGGTGGGAGACATGAGTGGGGGCCTGGTGGAGGGTGCCCCTGGTGGCGGGGGGGGTGGGGGTGATAGGGGACATGAGTGGGGGCCTGGTGGAGGCTGCCCCTGCACTGCTGGGGGGTGGGGGTGGTGGGAGACATGAGTGGGGGTCTGGTGGAGGCTGCCCCTGCACTGCTGGGAGGTGGGGGTGGTGGGAGACAAGAGTGGGGGCCTGGTGGAGGGTGCCCCTGCACTGCTGGGGGGTGGGGGTGGTGGGAGACATGAGTGGGGGCCTGGTGGAGGGTGCCCCTGGTGGCTGGGGGGTGGGGGTGGTGGGAGACATGAGTGGGGGCCTGGTGGAGAGTGCCCCTGCACTGCTGGGGGGTGGGGGTGGTGGGAGACATGAGTGGGGGCCTGGTGGAGGGTGCCCCTGGTGGCGGGGGGGTGGGGGTGATAGGGGACATGAGTGGGGGCCTGGTGGAGGCTGCCCCTGCACTGCTGGGGGGTGGGGGTGGTGGGAGACATGAGTGGGGGCCTGGTGGAGGCTGCCCCTGCACTGCTGGGGGGTGGGGGTGGTGGGAGACATGAGTGGGGGCCTGGTGGAGGGTGACCCTGGTGGCTGGGGGGTGGGGGTGGTGGGAGACATGAGTGGGGGCCTGGTGGAGGGTGCCCCTGGTGGCTGGGGGGTGGGGGTGGTGGGAGACATGAGTGGGGGCCTGGTGGAGGCTGCCCCTGCACTGCTGGGGGGTGGGGGTGGTGGGAGACATGAGTGGGGGCCTGGTGGAGGGTGCCCCTGGTGGCGGGGGGTGGGGGTGATAGGGGACATGAGTGGGGGCCTGGTGGAGGGTGCCCCTGCACTGCTGGGGGGTGGGGGTGGTGGGAGACATGAGTGGGGGCCTGGTGGAGGGTGCCCCTGGTGGCTGGGGGGTGGGGGTGGTGGGAGACATGAGTGGGGGCCTGGTGGAGGGTGCCCCTGCACTGCTGGGGGGTGGGGGTGGTGGGAGACATGAGTGGGGGCCTGGTGGAGGGTGCCCCTGGTGGCTGGGGGTGGGGGTGGTGGGAGACATGAGTGGGGGCCTGGTGGAGGGTGCCCCTGCACTGCTGGGGGGTGGGGGTGGTGGGAGACATGAGTGGGGGCCTGGTGGAGGCTGCCCCTGCACTGCTGGGGGGTGGGGGTGGTGGGAGACATGAGTGGGGGCCTGGTGGAGGGTGCCCCTGGTGGCGGGGGGGTGGGGGTGATAGGGGACATGAGTGGGGGCCTGGTGGAGGCTGCCCCTGCACTGCTGGGGGGTGGGGTGGTGGGAGACATGAGTGGGGGCCTGGTGGAGGGTGCCCCTGGTGGCTGGGGGGTGGGGGTGGTGGGAGACATGAGTGGGGGCCTGGTGGAGGGTGCCCCTGGTGGCGGGGGGGTGGGGGTGATAGGGGACATGAGTGGGGGCCTGGTGGAGGCTGCCCCTGCACTGCTGGGGGGTGGGGGTGGTGGGAGACATGAGTGGGGGCCTGGTGGAGGCTGCCCCTGCACTGCTGGGGGGTGGGGGTGGTGGGAGACAAGAGTGGGGGCCTGGTGGAGGGTGCCCCTGCACTGCTGGGGGGTGGGGGTGGTGGGAGACATGAGTGGGGGCCTGGTGGAGGGTGCCCCTGGTGGCTGGGGGGTGGGGGTGGTGGGAGACATGAGTGGGGGCCTGGTGGAGGGTGCCCCTGCACTGCTGGGGGGTGGGGGTGGTGGGAGACATGAGTGGGGGCCTGGTGGAGGGTGCCCCTGGTGGCGGGGGGGTGGGGGTGATAGGGGACATGAGTGGGGGCCTGGTGGAGGCTGCCCCTGCACTGCTGGGCGGTGGGGGTGGTGGGAGACATGAGTGGGGGCCTGGTGGAGGCTGCCCCTGCACTGCTGGGGGGTGGGGGTGGTGGGAGACATGAGTGGGGGCCTGGTGGAGGGTGACCCTGGTGGCTGGGGGGTGGGGGTGGTGGGAGACATGAGTGGGGGCCTGGTGGAGGGTGCCCCTGCACTGCTGGGGGGTGGGGGTGGGGGGAGACATGAGTGGGGGCCTGGTGGAGGGTGCCCCTGGTGGCTGGGGGGTGGGGGTGGTGGGAGACATGAGTGGGGGCCTGGTGGAGGCTGCCCCTGCACTGCTGGGGGGTGGGGGTGGTGGGAGACATGAGTGGGGGCCTGGTGGAGGGTGCCCCTGGTGGCGGGGGGGTGGGGGTGATAGGGGACATGAGTGGGGGCCTGGTGGAGGGTGCCCCTGCACTGCTGGGGGGTGGGGTGGTGGGAGACATGAGTGGGGGCCTGGTGGAGGCTGCCCCTGCACTGCTGGGGGGTGGGGGTGGTGGGAGACATGAGTGGGGGCCTGGTGGAGGGTGCCCCTGGTGGCGGGGGGGTGGGGGTGATAGGGGACATGAGTGGGGGCCTGGTGGAGGCTGCCCCTGCACTGCTGGGGGGTGGGGGTGGTGGGAGACATGAGTGGGGGCCTGGTGGAGGCTGCCCCTGCACTGCTGGGGGGTGGGGGTGGTGGGAGACATGAGTGGGGGCCTGGTGGAGGGTGCCCCTGGTGGCGGGGGGGTGGGGGTGATAGGGGACATGAGTGGGGGCCTGGTGGAGGCTGCCCCTGCACTGCTGGGGGGTGGGGGTGGTGGGAGACATGAGTGGGGGCCTGGTGGAGGCTGCCCCTGCACTGCTGGGGGGTGGGGGTGGTGGGAGACATGAGTGGGGGCCTGGTGGAGGGTGACCCTGGTGGCTGGGGGGTGGGGGTGGTGGGAGACATGAGTGGGGGCCTGGTGGAGGGTGCCCCTGCACTGCTGGGGGGTGGGGGTGGTGGGAGACATGAGTGGGGGCCTGGTGGAGGGTGCCCCTGGTGGCTGGGGGGTGGGGGTGGTGGGAGACATGAGTGGGGGCCTGGTGGAGGCTGCCCCTGCACTGCTGGGGGGTGGGGGTGGTGGGAGACATGAGTGGGGGCCTGGTGGAGGGTGCCCCTGGTGGCGGGGGGGTGGGGTGATAGGGGACATGAGTGGGGGCCTGGTGGAGGCTGCCCCTGCACTGCTGGGGGGTGGGGGTGGTGGGAGACATGAGTGGGGGCCTGGTGGAGGGTGACCCTGGTGGCTGGGGGGTGGGGGTGGTGGGAGACATGAGTGGGGGCCTGGTGGAGGGTGCCCCTGCACTGCTGGGGGGTGGGGGTGCAGGGGGACATGAGCAGGTGTGCAGGGTAGTCCCCTGTTTTGTGGGCTGCCTGCAGGGGCTGTGGAGGGTGTACAGGGAACACCTGTGAGGACCCACCCAGCCTAATTGCGTGTGATAATTCCCGCACACCCCTGTAATACACGTACCAAGCCAAATCGCGTGTGATAATTCCCACGCACCCCTGTAATACACGTACCTGGCCAAATCGCATGTGAAACTTCCCGCGTACCCCTGTAATACACGTACCCTGGCCAATCGCGTGTTGAACTTCCCGCGTACCCCTGTAATACACGTACCCTGGCCAATCGCGTGTTAAACTTCCCGCGTACCCCTGTAATACACGTACCCTGGCTAATCGCGTGTATAACTTCACGCGTACCCCTGTAATACACGTACCCTGGCCAATCGCGTGTTAAACTTCCCGCGTACCCCTGTAATACACGTACCCTGGCCAATCGCGTGTTAAACTTCCCGCGTACCCCTGTAATACACGTACCCTGGCTAATCGCGTGTTAAACTTCCCGCGTACCCCTGTAATACACTTACCCTGGCTAATCGCGTGTTAAACTTCCCGCGTACCCCTGTAATACACGTACCCTGGCCAATCGCATGTTAAACTTCCCGCGTACCCCTGTAATACACGTACCCTGGCTAATCGCGTGTATGACTTCACGTGTACCCCTGTAATACACTTACACTGGCTATTCGCGTGTTAAACTTCCCGCGTACCCCTGTAATACACGTACCCTGGCCAATCGCGTGTTAAACTTCCCGCGTACCCCTTTAATACACGTACCCTGGCTAATCGCGTGTATGACTTCACGTGTACCCCTGTAATACACTTACCCTGGCTAATCGCGTGTTAAACTTCCCGCGTACCCCTGTAATACACGTACCCTGGCCAATCGCGTGTTAAACTTCCCGCGTACCCCTGTAATACACGTACCCTGGCCAATCGCGTGTTAAACTTCCCGCGTACCCCTGTAATACACGTACCCTGGCTAATCGCGTGTATGACTTCACGTGTACCCCTGTAATACACTTACCCTGGCTAATCGCGTGTATGACTTCACGTGTACCCCTGATATGCACGTTACCCGCTTTGCGTTCCTTGTTTGGCTGCCCTGTAAACTGGTCCAGGGTTAGCGCAGCCCTTTGCGATGATTTAGCGATTTTGCTGGCTTTTCCTTGCGCGAGGGCGTTCTTGGGGGCGTTACTGGCGCTGCTGCAGGGTCGCTGCGATACTCTGCGCCACGGCTGGTTTGGGAGCATGAAATCCATGAATACGCTGTGCGCGGAAATCGGTTTTAGCGCACGTGCCTGGCGCAGTCAATCGCACGCGGACACTCTGCGCCAGCCGCTTGCGACACTTTTCTGCGAAATTCTATGAATTACCCTGTATATCGGTCCGTAATGTTCTCATGCAAGCTGAAAATGTTCTAAGAACACTCGTAGTGTCCTGAAATGTTCATAAATAAACGAAAATGGAGGTGCCCTTAAGAACACTATGCCTGTTCGTAGTGTTCGCTAGCAAGTTGAAACTGTTCTAAGAACACTTGTGGTGTCCTGAATTGTTCATAAATAAATAAAAATGGAGGTGTGCTTGAGACGCTATGTCTGTCCAGATTGTGCACAAGTAAATTAAACTGTGCTAAGAACAAACGGCTGTCCGTAACTGTTTCATTTTACGTGTGACGCACTTTTAATTAGTTCAGGACCCGAACACTGTCGGTAGAACATCAACACGCATGCGCAAAACAATGTCCGTACATTGGGTGTCCTGCGGACGGCTGCTACCTTAGCTAACATGCTCATGAAACAATCGTGTGACCGCGCCCACACTGATCGCGTGTTCTGAATGCGGACACTGTTCGTGTCCCCGAACACTTTAAAAGTACATTTCCAAGTAATCCACAATATTTCTCATTAAAAACTCAACATACCACAAATCCCACATACTAATCCTAAGTTTCCACATCGTTTTTGTGACTTTTTGAACCATTTTTGGTGTTCGATCTGTCTTGCGGACGGCGTGCATGTCCGTGAACCACGCACAAGCACCCCTATAAAAGACCACGCCCTAGAGCTCATTCTCATTGTGTTTCTGGCTATTCCACAGAGCACACTGCATTTTGCTGCATACTTTGCAGATTTTGAGATTTCCATCTCCAAGCCGATGACATCCATGGCTCCACTATTGCCACCTGGTGCTACATCTGCCTCAGCACCACCCCCACCCCCTCCACCACCACTATTTCCCCAAGGGCCTGAAAAGGGGAACAGGAGTGAGGATACAGAGGAGGAAGAAGAGGATGACGAGAATGAGGTAGAGGAAAACCCTACTACCCGCCCTCGGCGTGATTCTTGGGTGTGGCGGTTGTTTACCGTTCATGGGAATGGTCCTAAGGCTCGTGCAAACTGTGTCACATGCAATGAGTGCAAAATGGTACTCAGTCACGGGAGGCATGGTTGGTATAGCTTTGGGACTACGACCATAAAGTGACACCTGAACTCATTCCACACTGGGGCCATTCGCAAGGTTGTACCTTGCGAAGAGCGTAGTAGGTTGATTGCCTCTACTTCATCCTCCATTTCTGATCCTGTCACCACAAGGAACACCTCTGTGGGACAGCGTCTTCCTCAAGCTGCCTCACAGGCCATACAGAATTCTGATGACCCTTACCTTTCGAGGGTCACAGTTGTATGGATGTACTGTGACACAGTACTCTGCAGGGGGAGCGACTTGCAGTGCTTTTGAGACTATCGTCTCAGAGCACGAGAAGACCTGCTCACTACCCAAATAAAACCCACTCTACATCTTCCTCTCTCAGCTCGCCCTTTCTTATCCCTGTGGTTGGTGTCCCCCCCTTCACCCTCCTTTCCCCTCCTCTCCTAGTGTGTCGTGTGTAAAAAACAAAAAAAATACAAAATAACAAAAATCAAAACAAAAATAAGGCTCTTTTCAGAGCCGCCTTTCACAGTTAAAAAACAGAAGTAAAGATAAATAACGCAGGGCCCTTTCTATTTCTTGAAAGTCCGCGGACAGTTCGCGAACATAACAAAAATTGGGATGCTACCCTATTGTAACCATTGCATTTTTCTCTGGGAGGACGTGGTGGCTCTGAAAAAAGCCTTTGGGGGGTGTTTGTATGTCAAAAATTATAAATACTTAACACCTACTTCAAAATGGATGCTGCATTTCTAAAAAAGGTCGCAATGCATTTTGTACATTTCTCAGAAAAATCTGATTGGCAGCATAGGTAAGATGGACTCCATCTCTGCGAAAAATGTATGTACTACGAAACATAATATTTTCATTGTGAAAAGAGGACATGACAAAATCTCTTAGGAAGGCACAAACAGCATTATTGACATTACGCCTTGCTTTCTCCATTTGTGGACCACATGAGAAAGAACAAAGCCACATTTGTCTCTACGTAATCCGTGAAAAAATTACTTTGGAGTTTGGAAACATGGCCATGATCTTCTGAAGTCCTTCTTTCATTGCAAATTGCAAAGAAATTCCAGACACATGTTCTAAACTGTTCCCTTCACAATGAATTACAATTATGTCTGGATGTTCCTC